>NW_012115143.1:2869169-2878292 GCF_000951035.1 Colobus angolensis palliatus
TATAAATGAATGGTCATAAATATACTCCAATAAAACTTTACTTACAAAGTAGGCAGTGGGCCAGATTTGATCTGTTGGTTGTAGTCTGCCTATTCTAGCTCAGGGAATTATTCAATTTAAAATATTTGCGTGAACAAATGCCCAAACAATGTGGAGTGAACAATATGGGGAAAAAGCATTGTAGGACAAGGGAAGAAACTGTAAGGACCCTGAAGGAGGAATGAACTTCATTATGTTCAAGGAACTGCCAAAAGGCAAGGGTGGATGAATCAAAGTAAATGAGGGAGAGTGTGGTAGGAGATGAAGTAGAGAGGTAGGTAAATCATGTGGCTCTTTTTTCCTCTGTAAGGACTCTGGATTTTATCTCAGATGTGGTGGTAAACACACAAGTATGTTGAGCAGGAAAATGGCATGATCTCATTTATGATATGTATAGAATAGGGTGCAGATGGGCAAGAGGGGAAACAGAAGAGTAAAAAGCTATTGCAGTGGTTCCAGGCCAGTGATATTTCTGGAAGTAGTCAGAAGTGTTTGGGCACAAGATATATTTTGAAGGTGGAACTGACAGAACTTTTTGTTATACGAATACAGCAAGAGAAGGAAAGAGAGGACAAGCAGCTGACTCATAGGAATCTTAGAGCCAATGCAGGCTGAACTAGCTAGAGGTGTGTCAGAGGCTTAGCAAAGAGAGTAGACTGGGATTCCAAAAGGTTGCTAAAAAGTCTTTATGATACCTCCAAAGAAAACCTAGTCCTCACATCAGAAAGATTAACAACCCAAAGTGAATGGGGATATGTAAGCAGATAGGGATTTAGCCTATATGGAAAAAATTAAGATTCTTAATTCTTCAAAGCCTCTTGTTGGAAAGAGAAGTCCTTGGGATGATGGAAAAGACTCAGGTTTTTCTGAGAAGATAGAGTTAGACTAGAGTTCATGACTAGCCTGGCCAACGTGGTGAAATCCTAAATTATAGTCTCTACTAAAATTACAAAAAAATCACCTGAGCGTGGTGGTGCATGCCTGTAATCCTAGCTACTCGGGGGGCTGAAGCAGGAGAATTGCTTAAATCCAGGAGGTGGAGGTTGCAGTGAGCCGAGGTTGTGCAACTGCACTCCAGCCTGGGGGACAGAGCAAGACTCTATCTCAAAAAATAAAAAAAAAATAAAAAGAGAGAGAGAGAAAAAAAAAAAAACTAGATTGATTTTGCTTCCAAGGATAAATAAATCCAATAACAACAAATGCATGAATGCATACATATATGTATCTGTGTCCATGGTATGGACACACATAGATATTATGTCTTTATCAAATTTCATGCCAAGGTCCAATGATCTCACATCTGGAATTTGTATCATCCTCTTACTGGTCAGCTTTCAATCTCTCTTCATTTAGCCTAGGTATTCTTTTTTATGCTGCTGCCCTTTGAATTGTCTAAACCAATGCTTGTAAAATTATCTGTGATGAAGGGCCAATTTAAAAAGTCTCAATCTGTCATGGACTGATAGTTTTGTAGAATACAATATAAATTACTTGAAAAAGTAAAATTAAAAAAGGAAAGATTACAAAGTACAAGCCCAATGTTGTAATTATTAGATTCAACTGACATACAATTACTGTCAATTTATTATGAAGGTTTCTAAAAGTTTACTCTTAATTTCTATCTATCTTTGTCCCAGACTGTTAACTACATGGTATGTGGACCATGTTATGAGTAGCAATGATATAAACCACTCCAGATCTCAAAAATCTCATCATGTGTTAAACAAACATAAACCTCTCACTATTGTCCTCTAAACTCTGTACCAGTTAGTTCAGTCTTGCCTGTGTCTAACAGGCAACCTCTTGTATTCTCTTCCACACAAGGGACTGTTTTTAATCTGTTTATTTCTTTCCCTCTGTTTATTCAAAACATCCTAAATACATTGCATATATATCACAACCGAATACTTACCTTCCTCAGAAAGCTTTTCTAGAACATCCTTACCTAATGTTTACCCCTTTGGCATTTGTATTTTCTTATATTTATTAGTACAGGTTTATATTATTTGTATTGTTTCCTTTAGTAGAGCGTAAATTACTTCAGAGTGAACCCGGATTTTTACACTACATATAAAAATGTCTAGAATACAGTAACATGGACACCCAAACAATAGAAAGCATGTAAGTGGCCAGGTGCGGTGGCTCATGTCTGTAATCTCAGTGCTTTGGGAGGCCGAGGCAGGTGGGTTACTTGAGGCCAGGAGTTCGAGGCCAGTCTAGCCAACACGGCGAAACCCTATCTCTACTAAAAAATTACAGAGGTTAGCCAGGTGTGGTAGTGCACACCTGTAATCCTGGCTACTTGGGGGGCTGAGGCATGAGAATTCCTTGAACCTAGGAAGTGGAGGTTGCAGTGAGCCGAGATCTCACTGCTGCACTCCAGCATGGGCAACAGAGTGTCTTGTCTCAAAAAACAAAACAAAACAAAACAAAAAAGCATGTAAGTATATGCTTGCCTAAGAGTCTGTGTATGGGGAGATAAAGTACTGTTGAATATGAAACACTATCTTTCACTATGGGAATTTGTCTTTACCCCCTTTTCTCCCATGCTCTGCTTTCTTTTATTTTCTTACTAGGCCTATCTCCACTAACTCTGGACCCTAAAACAGCTCACCCAAATCTGGTGCTCTCCAAAAACCAAACCAGAGTCTGGCATAGTGACATTAAGAAGGTAATGCCTGATGATCCAGAGAGGTTTGACTCAAGTGTGGCTGTGCTGGGCTCAAGAGGCTTCACCTCTGGAAAGTGGTACTGGGAAGTAGAAGTAGCAAAGAAGACAAAATGGACAGTTGGAGTCGTCAGAGAATCCATCATTCGGAAGGGCATCTGTCCTCTAACTCCTGAGCAAGGATTCTGGCTTTTAAGACTAAGGAACCAAACTGATCTAAAGGCTCTGGATTTGCCTTCTTGCAGTCTGACACTGACTAACAGCCTCGACAAAGTGGGCATATACCTGGATTATGAAGGAGGGCAGGTGTCCTTCTACAATGCTAAAACCATGACTCACATTTATACCTTCAGTAACACTTTCATAGAGAAACTTTATCCCTACTTCTGCCCCTGCCTTAACGATGGTGGAGAGAATAAAGAACCAATACACATTTTACAGCCACAGTAATGAGTCATACTATTATACAAATTCAGAGTGTTATTAAAGAGGTATTGAAATATTTTACCAGTCTCACTGTCTCACTGGATTCTCTTCTCAATTTGCGGGGAACTACAGAATAATGAAAAGAGGATGCACAAATCAAATTCCATTCTTTCAGTATCCTAAATGGATTTCACTGGAGCCTTTCAAGATATCATTCTTCTCTGGGGTCTTTCATGACACAGGAGCCACTCTCATGAGAGTGATCATCATGCTACTGTTACTGGAGCAAACTGCAACTTGAGTTTGTGATGTTTGGGAACCCTTTTCAAATATGCCCAGAAATTATCATGCTGTCATATTTTCCAGCATAATGACCCTTAGCAGATGAATTTTCAGGAGTTCACTCTTCTTACTATTTAATTATTTTTTGATATACATTTTCATCTTATTTCTTTTTTTAGAACTTACTGCTGTAATTTTATTTTATTTTATTTTTTTGAGACAGAGTCTCGCTGTGTTGCCTAGGTTGGAGTGCAGTGGCATGATCATGGCTCACTGTAGCCTCAACCTCCTGGGCTCAAGCAATCCTCCTACCTCAGACCCTGAGTAGCTGGGACTATAGATGCACACCACCACAAGTAGAGATGGGGTTTCACCATGTTGCCCAGGCTTTTCTGGAACTCTTGGGCTCAAGAGATCCTCATGCCTCAGCCTTCCAAAGTGTTGGAATTATAGGTGTGAGCTACCATGCCTGTCCTGTAATTTTAAACCATGCTCCACAGGCTTAAATAAAAAAGTAGGAAATGATCTGGACTAGTTTATAATCTTGCCTTGAATTCTCTCAAGATACATTTTAGTCCAGCAAATCTGTGATTCTTTCCCTTCCTTTCTCAGTTCCATTTCTCTGCTTTATCTATCTGCAGGACACATACATATATATGCAGTCTGAAAGATGGGGTCTCATTATGTTGCCTAGGCTAGTCTTGAATTCCTGACCTCAAGCATCCTTCCACTTTGATCTCCCAAAGTTCTAGGATTACAGATGTGAGCCACCACACCCTACCTCCATCTACTTTTGACTACATCCTTTTTCATCATTCCTGCCTATAATTTAAGTAGTATTTTGCATCTTGTTCTCTCCAATATACTCCTCCTTGAGCTTATTCCAAGTCTAAAATTCTCAACATCATTGATCTCAGCAGTACTCTTGATTGATTGTCCCTATTTCCTTTCTTTGGAAGTCCTCATCTAAATGGGCTTTATTCTCAATAGCTGACAGTTTTGGGGGGACTTTTTAGGACCTTCAGCACTGGTCCTCTAAAATTATAATCAGCACAGTTTTTGGTTTTTTTGGGGGGTCAGGGCAAAAACTTAAATGTGTGTATGTGAAAAATAATGCAAATGCTATGGGCAATATTCATGTAGTTTGTTATATACAATATGCATACATTTACAACTGATTTGGATACACAGCCATAACAGGATTAAGATTACACTTAAGAAATTGTCTTTTTTTTTTTATGAATCCACTTCAATCAGAACGTAATAAGAACATGTTTTGTGCCTGGAATCTTGCTTAATGTCTTAAAGGGTATAAAAGCAGCATAAAAAGAAAAAGAACGGCATGCCAATAGAAAGTAATCTGAGTAAAAATTCACTTCTAAGGTATAAAAAGTTACAGCTGAAATATATTATTAATATTTTTTAAGACAAGGTCTTACTCTGTCACCCAGGCTGGAGTACAGTGGCACGAACACGGCTCATTGCAGCCTGGGACTCTTGGGTCCTCCCACCTCAGCCTCTCAAGTAGCTAGGATTATAGATGCAGGCAACTAGGCCCAACTAAATTTTTATTTTCAGTCGAGACGAGGTCTCGCTATGTTGCCCAGGCTTGAAATATATTATTCTTAAGATGCAATGGTTCTTAACTCTGGATACACATTAGGTTCATGAAGGAGGCTTTAAAAAAATTTAGATGCCTGGACTCCAGCCAAGACCAATCAAGTAAAGATCTCCAGCAAGTGAAACCCTGCCAGAATGCCAGTGTACAGTGGCTACAGGCCACTAGTTTCTAAAAGCTCTCAGGCGATTCTAATGTGTGGCTGGGGCAGACAGCCACTGAACTAAAGCAACATGTTTTATTTATGTATTTATTTTTACTTAAATTTTTTTTTCTACAAGTTATTGGGGTACAGGCGGTATTTGGTTACATGAGTAAGTTCTTTGGTGGTGATTTGTGAGATTTTGGTGCACCCATCACCTAAGCAGTGTACACTGCATCATATTTGTAGTCTTTTACCCCTCGCCCCCCTCCTACTCTTCCCTCCAAGTCCCCAAAGTCCATTGTATCATTCTTATGCTTTTGCATCCTCATAGCTTAGCTCCCTCTTATGGATGAGCACCCCCCACCCAAGTCCCCAAAGTCCATTGTATCATTCTTATGCTTTTGCATCCTCATAGCTTAGCTTGCACATATCAGTGAGGACATACAATGTTTGGTTGTCCATTCCTGAATTACTTCACTTAGAATAACAGTCTACAATCTCATCGAGGTCACTGCAAATGCCATTAATTCATTCCTTTTTATGGCTGAATAGTATTCCAGTGTATAAACATATCATAGTTTCTTTATCCACTCTTTGATTGATGGGCATTTGGGTTGGTTCCATGATTTTGCAATTGTGAATTGTACTGCTATAAACATGCATGTGAAAGTATCTTTTTCATATAATGACTTCTTTCCCTCTGGGTAGATACCCAGTAGGAGGATTGCTCGATCAAGTAGTTCTACTTTTAGTTCTTTAAGGAATCTCCACACTGTTTTCCATAGTGGTAGTACTAGTTTACATTCCCACCAGCAGTGTAGAAGTGTTCCCTGTTCACTGCACCCATGCCAACATCTACAGTTTTTTGATGTTTTTGAGTATGGTCATTCTTGCAGGAGTAAGGTGGTATCACATTGTGGTTTTGATTTGCATTTTCCTGATCATTAGTAATGTTGAGCATTTTTTCATATGTTTGCTGTCATTTGTATATCTTCTTTTGAGAATTGTCTATTCATGTTCTTAGCCCACTTTTTGATGGGATTGTTTGTTTTTTTCTTACTGATTTGTTTCAGTTTGTTGTAGATTCTGGATATTAGTCCTTTGTCAGATGTATGGATTGTGAAAATTTTCTCCCACTCTATGGGTTGTCTGTTTACTCTGCTGACTGTTACTTTTGCTGTGCAAAAGCTCTTTAGTTTAATTAAGTCCCAGTTATTTATCTTTGCTTTTATTGCATTTGCTTTTGGGTTATTGGTCATGAAATTCTTGCCTAAGCCAATGTCTAGAAGGGTTTTTGCAATGTTATCTTCTAGAATTTTTATAGTTTCAGGTCTTAGATTTAAGTCCTTAATCCATCTTGGTTGATTTTTTTATAAGGTGAGAGATGAGGATTCATTCTTCTACATGTAGCTAGCCAATTATCCCAGCACCATTTGTTGAAAAGGGTGTCCTTTCTCCACTTTATGTTTTTGTTTGCTTTGTCAAAGATCAGTTGGCTATAAGTATTTGGGTTTATTTCTGGGTTCTCTATTCTGTTCCACTGGTCTATGTGTCTTTTTTTTTTTTTTGAGATGGAGTCTCGCTCTGTCTCCCAGCCTGGAGTGCAGTGGCGCAATATCAGCTTGCGGCAAGCTCCATCTCCCAGGGTCACGCCATTCTCCTGCCTCAGCCTCCCGAGTAGCTAGCTGGGACTACGGGTGCCCGCCACCATGCCTGGCTATTTTTTTTTTGTTTTTTGTTTTTTTTTAGTAGAGATGGGGTTTCACCGTGTTAGCCAGGATGGTCTTGATCTCCTGATCTTGTAATCCACCTGCCTCGGCCTCCCAAAGTGCTGGGATTACAAGCGTGAGCCACCGCGCCCGGCCTTCACAAATAATTTTAAAACTATTAACATTTCACTCTTGTCATCATGTGTAGGAGAGCAACTAGTCCTCAGTGGAATACAAATTGTTTCTAGCTGAAGTTTTCTTTTCCTGACATCATGCTTGTTCCTGCACATCCGAGATATCCAATCAGGGTATCTCAAACAACACTGTGCCTGGCAATGGAACTCACTTCAGGGTAAAAGAAAGCAGGTAATGACTAATACCAATGGAATTTACCAGGCTTACCATTACTTAATTAACCAGAAGGAATTAGCCTTACAGACCAAGCAAAATATTTGCTTTCTCCTTCAGATCATAAAAGTATTAGACTAAAAATCATTTCTAAAATGTAACTCCTCCATTTCTGACCTGGATAAGATGGCAGATTCTTGCTCTCTATAGTCCTCTCCACAATGCACAATAATAAACATTGCAAAAATAACTCAAGAGACAATGAAAGGGGAACTCTGAGAGGTAGAAGACGAGGGTGCATCAGTTTGACATCCCAGGACTGGAGAAGTGACACAGTGTCAGGGTATCCTATGTCCTTCCAACCTACAAAAGAGGTGATCCAGGTCCAGCATTTTCTGATCCAAGCCTAGCAATAGAAGGCAGCCCAGGTAGGCTAAGGTCTCCCCCACATTGAATAGGAATCCACCTATACTATCACCTGAGCCTAGTAAATAGGGTGGATCAGAAGCCCACTTATATACTAAGGGGCCAGGGAAGTTTTCTTCTTCTCTGATGGTCCTGAGACTCCCCTCCTCCTTCACCCAGAGACACCATGCAGTCGGAAGGCACCAGAAAGGGAAACACACCAAAAGAAGAGAGCATCAGGACTAACTGAATTTGTTTTGCAGACAATAATGAAAAAGAAAACTCAAAAAGAAATAATTTTTTTGAAAGCATTTACTTTGCAATCAGACACAAGAAGGTCCTGTCAGGCATGGACCAAGTCTATACAGCCATAACTCATGGCCTAGAGAGCCCCTGGAATGTACAGCTACAGACAGCTACAGATACCCATATCTTTGCCCTTAGGGACATCAATAAAGAGGGTGTCATCTGCCAGACTGTGTGTGACCATGACTCAGGATTACTTCCCTTCAATCCCTTCAGAGACAAAATGAAATGAAGGGTAAGTCATCCCTGACTTTGTTTAAAACACAGCACCCTATATAGGTTTTACAAACATCTTATTTTTTATGGCCTTTTTCTGTTATTTCATTTTTTTTTAAATTATTAATACAGTATTTATTTGTCTTTTCTCTGTCAAACCCTGAGCCAACCATGTTCCCCAGGCTGCCTGGGAGGTATAGGAAAAGGAACACACAGGGCCAACCAGACACAGGAGAAAGAACTATGGGAGGGGGAGATGGCTCCTTCACATGGCGAAGAGGATGAGAAAGGCCACCATGAGGCAAAAGAGCCCCATGGCCTCTGAGAGGGCAAAGCCCAGAATGGCGTAGGAGAAGAGCTGTTGCTTCAGAGAAGGGTTCCTGGCATAACCAATGATGAGGCTCCCAAACACAGTCCCAATTCCAGCCCCAGAGCCAGCCACCCCAACTGTGGCAGCCCCAGCTCCAATGAACTTGGCTGCTGTGTCGATGTCCCTTGAAATGGCGCTGGTTTGGAAGCTGCGGCTAGAGACAAGTGAGGTAACGGGACGTGAGACTGCCAAGCTGCTGAGGCTCTCATCAGTCAGTATCTCCGGTCGTTTCAGCACCACTGCAGATAGCGGACGGCTCAGCAGCTGTGAGGTGCTCCTGACCAAGGAGGGAGTGGAGACGAACTTGGAGCAGGCGAACATTTTCAGGGGGTGAGGGGCTGTGGCAGGAGAGCTTCTCCCAGCGTAGAGAAGACAGAGAGGGGCGGAGCCTGTTATTTCATTTTTAAGAAACCCACCACCCACCTATTCATCCCCTGACAGAAACTTATTTAAAGCTGATGAAAAAGCACAGAAATATTTCACAACATTGAAGCAAAATAATCTGACTGAACCAAGCTTTCATAGGGGAACTGGGGAAAGAGTGAAGAACCAAGCAAAATAGACAAGTCAAGTAAAGTTGTAAAATAGTTT
>NW_012115143.1:2879600-2898680 GCF_000951035.1 Colobus angolensis palliatus
AAAAAAAAAAAAAAAAAATGCTGAAAGATAATCTTTCTGAGGAGGTGACCTTGAGTAGAGACAGAAAGAAATGAGGGGAAAGTATGCACAAATGTGGAAGAAAAGCATTCCAGACAGAGAAAAAGCGCATGGGAATATGCACCTCCATGGAGAGTGAAGAGGGGAGGGTGGATGAAGAGTCCTGTGCTGGCAGTGAGAGCAGGGGTGGTGGGAGCAGCCCACAGAGCACCTATGGCCAATGGAAGGATCAGACTTTCACTGTATGCAATATAAGAAGCCACTGGAGCATTCTGAACAGAACAGCAACATCATGTGGACTGCTGTTGCAGGATAGGGCGGTGGAAGGGGCAAAACCAGTTAGGAGGCTATTGCCGCAGTCAAGACAAAAGATGGGGGTGGCTTGAATCAGGATGGGAGCAGTGGAGATGATGAGACATGGTCAGATTCTGAACAAGTTTTGAAGGTAGAGCTGACATAATTTGTTGATAAATTGGGTACATGGACTGTGAGTGGGAAATAGGAATCAAGGCTGACCCCAAGGCTGTTGACCCAAAAAGCTGATAGAATTTACTGAAAAGCAGAATACTGCAACAGAAGTAAACCAGAGGTAGGTATGAAGAGAATTAAGAGTTAGATTGGAGATGTATTCAGTTTGAGATGCATGTTACACGCCTAAGTGGAGCTGGCAAGTAGGCAGTTGGACTTCAAAGTTGGACACTTATGGGAAACGTTAACCACTGAAGCTACTTTTGGAAGTTATTACCCAGATAGCTGGTACTTGAGCCATGGAAGTGAAGTTTACAAAGACAGAAATCTTCTTGTTAAGGCCCCTTGGATTTCAATAATTTACCAGATTTGTACAATAGTAGACCAAATAAAAGATAAATAGAACAATAAAAATTTCTGTCTCTAGAGCCTATATAGTCAAAGTAGAAAAGCCTCTGGACCTTTAAGACTTGCAGTTTACTAGCTCTGTTCAAGGAATTCAATGACCACAAAACGTGTGAGCATATAATATAAGGATGACCAAAGAAGGGAATTTAGACCAAGATCATCAAAAAGTTTTCATAGAATACATCAAAAAGACATCTGATACACACATAAACACATACACACTAAATTCAAGATAGACAAAGATAGATATAGACTTACCATGGACATTTATACTTAATTATCCATAAAGAATAGAATCAAGTTCCATTAATTTTTTTCAATTCTTTTTCTAACTCAAGACTTTCAAACCTCCTCTCTCTTTCGTTGTCCCTTCCTTGCTCATCTCAAATAAAAATCACAATTTATAAGATCACTCTTACCAAACCAAAGAGACTTGGGAGGAACAGTAATTTTTACGAGCTAACTTGGGATCTGTTATCATTTTTAACAGGTGACACTTGATTTCTCACCTGATGTACCAAAGAATGGCAGAACGAAAGCCTCTAGGGAGAAAATGAGATTTTCACAGCTTAAACACTAAAAATAACAGCCCCATAACACTGAATCTCACTATCAAACAGCAAACACTCCCACCTCTCTCGTCAACTGTGGTGTGCACGAGATGCCTTTCAGAAGGCCACACATTCGTTTACACTCATGCCTACCCACCATGCCACCCCCATCACAAACAGACACACACACACACCCCACCAGCAATGATGCTGTTACCTCTGGTAAACTTGGAAAACATGTGTCAGAGCTAGAATCTTCTCTTGTCACACCATCATAAATTACTGCCCAGGATATGAGTCTGTGTTTGCAGACCATTTTGTTCCTTATGTGGTGAATTTGGCCAGAGCTGGTGAGAATAATGAATGCAGCTGCATGTCCAATGTGCAAGGAGGATAGATATTCAGACCCGGGGTAAATTAGAGAAAGAAAAGACCCCAGCAAGAGGCACCATCCAGCTCAGTCAAGCTTTGTCAATCACTGTTTACATCACATTCACCCATAAAATAGATAATGACAATATTTTCCCATATATTTCTAAGCTGCTGGTCTCTGGGGAAGTCTAAAAGTTCACAGAGGCCTTAAAAATGTGTACCAAATCTTTAGCATACAATAACAGAGATGTGAAATCAGCATTTTATCAATCACTGGATTAGACCTCCCTATGCCCCAGGCAAGGGACTATTTGCAAGGCTACCAAAAAGCAATGAGCCTTGTCCTACTCCACTGTTTTGCCCTTAAATTCTGTTGTAAGTCTTTTGGGGAAAGCCTTACCCTCTGGTATCTTGCCTTGCAGTATTCTAGAGGGGCAAAAGCCAGCATAGCACTCCACACCACACCAGACTACACAAACTCACCTCTCTCTCTCTTCCTACCCCACCAAACCCCTTCTTCAGCGCCTTCTGGGGGGCTGCCTTTCTTATCCTAGCATGGCTTGGAATTAGCAGAACACAGGATTAACACTTTATGTGCTAGGCTTCAAGAAGAGTTTCAACATCCATGGGGCATGTTAGAGTTTGAAAATGTCTTCATGCCCTTTACCACAGTGAATACGTCCAACAAGACTCTGGGAGAAGCAATATGGGCATTACTCTCCCATTTCATAATTGAGAAGGGAAGGCTCAGAGTTAAGGCAGCACAGAGGCCAAGGTAGGAAAAGGCTGGCAGCAGGATATGACTGGAGGCCCAAGAATTGAGGTCCACCTGCAGGAACTATATTCACTCGTCTTTCTTTATAGGAAAAGATTCTGGTCTCAGGCAGATCCGACTGCCACTCAGGCAAACCTAATAATTCCTCTAAGCCAATTCACTCATCTATAAAGTTGATTTATTGTACCTGCAAAGGCAATTATGATTAAGGAAAACGGAGAATAGAAAGCACCAGGACCAGGACTGAGCATGTGTTCTGGGGATGTTAGTTTCCTGTGTGTCTCTTCCCCACTCCTCCTGCCCCAGCTTCAATCCTCACAACACTATTACCGTTACTATAATTGTCACTTTGATGTGATTACACTTAACCTGTTCTCTGTGCTTACTACATACCAGCCACCCCTATACTTAATTCTTGCCACAATGCTATGAAGTACCACTATTATCCACCTTATTTGAAAGCCTGAAAAAAAAAAAAAATGATTGTCAGGACAGTTGTGCAGAATTGAGAGTCCTTCTCTGGTCTGAGTCCTGTGTCACAATCTCAGCCACTTGGAACACCGCCTGGATGCTCAGGCCTCCTGCTCAGACCACTTGTTCTTACTAACTTTGAACGTCTGCCCTCTCCCTCTTGATTCTCATGCCCTGGTCCTCACCTGACCTAAACAAACCTTGTAACTAGATTAATAAAACAGCTTGTAGGACCTAGCCCCTGGTGCTATTCACAAGTCTCTCACCTAGGTTAGATATAATAAACAAAAATATAGAACTCCCAATTAAATTTGAATTTCAGATAAATAACCATGTTTAAGTATAACTAGGTCCCAAATATTACATGCTATGCTGACTTACGTGAGACATGATTGTACTAAAAATTATTCATTATTCATCTGAAATTCAAATTTACATTAGTATCCTATATTTTATCGTGATAACCCTAGGCACTTCCCAATCTCTAGTAGACTCTGCTATTCTGTGTGTCCCATGTCCATAAACCCTGCTGTAGTGGTTATTACATTAGTGGATTTTGAAAAATCACACCTCTATTATTCACATCTTACAGAGTTCCTTCCTTTTGAATCTCAACTGATTTATGACTTGTGTTAGTAAAACTGCAGTGGCAGTGTCTCTTCTAAGCCTAGGTTTTAAGAAGCCCTAGAAAATAGTGCTGGGGCATGTATATCAGTTATCTATTGCTGCATAACAGTTTCTGATTTTGCACTCTTATAATCTCTGAGCTCTTAAATAAGAAGTCTGTCTACTCTGCTGGAAAGACTATATGTATTACTTTACTTCACAAGGATTTATGAAATGCAAATAAGAATGGGATGATTTAGATCAGCTTCCTCAGAAGTAGAACTCAAGACCAAGATATATATATATATATATAATATGGACATATATATATGTGTGTGTATATATATATGACATATGCACATATGTGTGTGTGTGTGTGTGCATGTGTGTGTATATATATATGGAGAGAGAGAAAGACCTTAAAATTACATGAAGGAAAACCAAGGAAAGCAGTCAACAGCAAGGCCAAACCTCTGATCCTAATTGAGCTATTTCAGCCACCCCCAGCCATTTGAACCATGGTATCAAGCACGAATGAAGAAACTGGTTTGGGTATTCCAGCCCTAACAGGCACCAAATGAAACAGAGATATTCTATCCTGACTGTGCCCTGTACAAATTTCAGACCCTCAGAATCGTGAGGAAGTAACACTTTTTTTTTTGAGATGGAGTCTCACTCTGTTACCCAGGCTGGAGTGCAATGGCGTGATCCCAGCTCACTGAAACCTCTGTCTTCCGGCTCAAGCAATTCACCTGCCTCAGCCTGCCAAATAGCTGGGATTATAGGCATGCGTCACCACGCCCAGCTAATTTTTGCATTTTTAGTAGATACAGGGTTTCACCATGTTGGCCAGGCTAGTCTCGAATGCCTGACCTCGTGATCTGCCCATCTCAGCCTCCCAAAGTGCTGGGATTACAAGTTTTGAGGTAGTTTGTTATGCAGCAATAGATAACTGACACACATGCCCTGGCACTATTTTCTATAAAGCTTTAGGGTTAACATCATAAGCATCTAGTTCAATTCAGTTATTACCACAGAAGTCTCACAAACCAAACTTACAAGCTCTGATTCTAGATACAAGCTGCCTCTTTAAAAGCTGCTGGAGTCCAAGCTGGTCCCCATATTTCTCAGTTACAGTTGGAAACTAAGACGTGACAGGGCACAGCAGGCAGTTATCTTGTTGTGCTGCGTAACAGAAGCAGCGTGGGGCCAGCCCACACCCAGGGAGACATTAGCAGAGCAAGGCTGAGAGAAGATTGTCCAGCACCTGCCTGCTCTCAGCTGGATCTCCTGCCAATCCCATTAGCTTTATGCTTACATAATCACAAAGTCCACCTACATAGCTTTCAAAAGAAAAAATTCCAGGAACTGTGGGCCATAATATATATCTGGATTATTATCTGGGTCAGTACACCGAGGAGAGAGTTGATAAAAGCACAGCAAGGAAAATATAGTGGCAGCATCAGTGGAAAAATACAAGAGGTTATGATATTGATCCACAGTTTAAACAATAATAATGCCATCATTTGACCCCAAAAGTCGTTAAGTCATATCCTGAGCATTACTCATGTTTGATGTCCAATATAATGATCAGGCTTGATTTTAGTGGAAGACTTCTGCATAGAAAATTAGGAAGAGGAATTCATAATTACCTAGAATTAGAGTTGATGTCACTAGGGCCTTAAAATATGTATATCATCTGAAAATGAATCAAGGGTAAAAACCTTTTGACACAATTAGTTAATGCTGCTGGAAAGGATAAATCAGAGGATAAACACTAAATAGAGAGAACGTTGGCTTGAAGTCTTTGCATTAAATTGTAATATAGGTACCAGACTAACTCAAGGTATGGCAATTCCTTTTAAGGACTTAGAAAATCCCTTAATTTTCATCCTGGCTAACACGGTGAAACCTCGTCTCTACTAAAAATACAAAAACTAGCCGGGCGAGGTGGCGGGCGCCTGTAGTCCCAGCTACTTGGGAGGCTGAGGCAGGAGAATGGCGCAAATCCGGGAGGCGGAGCTTTCAGTGAGCCGATATCCGGCCACTGCACTCCAGCCCGGTCGACGAGACTCCGCCTCAAAAAAAAAAAAGAAAGAAAATCCCTTAATTTTAACTTAATTGATTTCTCCAGAGTTGACTTTTTGTTAAGGAAACTGCCCTGTGGCTGGTCCTTTAATTCAAGTATATTTGTTTGAGAGCCTATCATGTGCCAAGCACCAGATAGGCTCTGGAAATTTTGCAATTAGTTGCACATGGCCCAGGTCCTCCAAGAGCTTACTGACTTGTACAGAGCCACATGTGGAAACAGACTCTTGAAGTAGAGCCCTGATACATGCAGTAGGTAGTTAGGTCTGAGAGTCTAGACTTACTTAATTCCTGTGATTCAATTCAGGAGACAACTGTCTACGTAACCTTGAAAAAGAACCTGAAATTCTGAAACCACTGGCTAGCTTGATGTAAATGCTGATTGTTTTTCATGGAATTCAGTGCACTGGAGTCAGACACAGCTGGATTCAAGTCACAAGCTACAGATACATTGCTACCTTTTGAGCCTCAGTTTCCTCATCTGCAAAAGGGGAATAATAACATTTACTTTGGCCAGGCGCAGTGGCTCACGCCTGTAATCCCAGCACCTTGGGAGGCTGAGGCAGGTGGATCACGAGGTCAGGAGATCGAGACCATCCTGACTAACATGGTGAAACCCCGCCTCTACTAAAAAATACAAAAAATTAACTGGGTGTGGTGGCAGGCGCCAGTAGTCCCAGCTACTTGGGAGGCTGAGGCAGGAGAATGGCACGAACCCGGGAGGCAGAGCTTGCAGTGAGCCGAGATTGTGCCACTGCACTCCAGCCTGGGCGACAGAGTGAGACTGACTCTGTCTCAAAAAAAAAAATAAAATAAAATAAAAAATAAAAATAAATAAATAAATAAATAAAACAAAAGAAGGAGCAATTCATTTTATTAAGCAGGATTCAAAGGCAGATAAAGAACCATACTGAAAAGATTGAAAAAGAAGGTTTTAACACAGACACAGGGAAGGCAACAACACACACTGGGGCCTGTGGGGGAGAGGGAACGGGGAGAGAGAGCATTAGGAAAAATAGCTAATATCTGTTGCGTTTAATATGTAGGTGATGGGTTGATAGGTATAGCAGACCACTATGGTCCACGTTTACCTATGTCACAAAACTGCACATCCTGCACACGTACCCTGGAACTTAAAATTTTAAAAAAGAGGGACAGAACAAATGAAAAATGAAAAAAGAAAAGAAAATGAAGGTTTTAAAGGGCCATGTGAATTTATTGTTTTTGCTTTTGTTTTTTTTTTTTTTTTTTGAGACGGAGTCTTGCTCCGTCGCCCAGGCTGGAGTGCAGTGGCCGGATCTCAGCTCACTGCAAGCTCCGCCTCCCGGGTTTACGCCATTCTCCTGCCTCAGCCTCCCGAGTAGCTGGGACTACAGGCGCCCGCCACCTCGCCTGGCTAGTTTTTTGTATTTTTTTTTTTTAGTAGAGACGGGGTTTCAACGTGTTAGCCAGGATGGTCTCGATCTCCTGACCTCGTGATCCGCCCGTCTCGGCCTCCCAAAGTGCTGGGATTACAGGCTTGAGCCACCACGCCCGGCCGAATTTACTGTTTAAAAACAACTATAGTTATTTTTAGTTTAAAATAGTTTAAAAACAACTATTAGCACTCTCAATTTTCATTCATTATATCCATAATTTAAAAACTATTAAATCAATCTGGCCTGCTGAATCTGCATAATTCTTCCAGCCATTAAGATTACATTTATTTGTAATACATCACCTTCTGCAGGAGTTGTATTTCATATTTCATAACCCTCCCCTACAAACACACACAAATGCTAAATTTGTTAACTCTCTTTTCAAGGAATACACACTCTTACAACATGGATTATGCAACTATAGAGCAAGCCCATGAAACCTAAAGTACATTCCATGATACGTTACTTCACTGGGGGCATTAGTAGGTAGTCCATGAATGAAGGGTGCAATATGTAAATAATTTTGTGAAATGCTGGACTGAGCAGATAGATTTACTTACTGCAGGATTTTTCAAAGCTTTTAATATCCTAATATGTTTGTGAATGCCAAAGACAACGTTAAAAATTGTAGCCAGCTCTCCAGATCACATTTGCTTCATCTTTCATTTATCCATCATATCCAATCAGATATTTAAGTTCCCTCTAGTTTCTTCCTCCTTCTTCCTGCCTCCCCACTGTGACCATCCAAGTCTTTGTCCTGGTCTTTTTTATCTACCACCCTCCTACCTGACCACCTTGCCTTACTTCTCATCCCCCAGGTCAGTCTTCCATTCTGACCTGCAGAGGTCAGAAAACTGCAGCCCACAGACCAATGCCAAACAGTTCCCTGTTTATTCATAGTTGATAAGCTAAGAATATTTTTACATGGTTATGTTTTAAACAGTTACATAAGCACCTACATAATATCATTTTGTGTCTTTTTGCAAAGCCTAAAGAATGTACTATCTGGCCCTTTAAGAGAAAGTTGCTGACTCCTGCTTGACGCCCCTGTCAGATGCATTTATCCTAAATCACCTGTACTTTTTATGGTTTCTTATCACAAGTTATAATGGCTCCTGCTTGTTTAGCCTCAATGACAGAAAACCATGAGCAAGGAAAATCCTCTCACCAAGCAGGGAAGTGAGGTCCTTCTTTTAGGTTTTGGTAAAGAGAAAAATTGTTGTCATATGCTGACTCCAGTGCAAAATCAGGGAACACTAAAGGTATAGAAAGTCCCTTTCTGGGGATACAAAAATGTGCATGCACCAGAGAGTGGTAAACAGAAAGAATGACCAATTTTGTCAAAGCAGAATTACCAAACAGGAAGCAGAAGGTACAGGCAGTGATGCACTGACAAATGTCTCACAACTGGCTTTCCACTGAGATGCAGGAAAGATTTTAATTAGAGGTGAGAGGTCTTGAGGTGTGTCATGTGCCAATTTCCATGGTGTAAATAAATGCTCACACCATGCTGCTTTCAAGTTACAAATAAGACATCATGGAACTAAGTTGGGAAGAGACACATTTAATGGGCTTTCACCCTAATACAGCAGGAACAGAGCAGGAACCAAAGCAGGGCTAAAAGGAGCAGAGTCCCGTTTCTCTGGGCTTCTGTAACCTGGTCACTCAGGAGAAAGGCAAGCTACCTAGGATAGTGGTTAGAAATCGAGTCGACAGCCGATCCTTGACACTAGCCTGAAGTTTGGGAAAGTATTTCATCTGCTCCCTTTGTGATATGACTTTTTTTCCTGGGGGCTGGGGAGGTCCACCCTGTTCCTATGCTCAAATTCCTTCCATTTCTTTCACAATGAGGAAAGCTCTTGAGAAGGAAAGCAAGGAAATATACACTTATCCACACCATAGGCCAAATGCCTGATGTCAAACCCTTTCCTCGGGTCATGTTTGGTTAGGATATTTGGTTAAGAAGTAAGCGGTAAAGAAAATTTGAAAACAGTATATAAGAGGAGGCATGAGAAAGAGAAAATTAGAAGAAAGGGAATTAAACTACTATCAAGTGTGTGTGTGTGTGTGTTTTTTTCTCATTAAGCAAGAGGTTCAGGGTTCCATAAACTTGGAAGGAATAAAATTCATCTTTATTTTCACTCTTCTTTAATAATTATTCAGTATTTTCTTCATTTATAAATGTAGGTTATAAACCCACAATGTGATTTTGTCAACAATAGAAATGACAGATATTTTCATGTACAGTGTTACAGTTTGGCAGGTAAATCAAAATATCATTTATGTGCTTCTTTACCTCAAAATTAAAGTAGTTATCAGACCCTCAGCTTAATCTCTTAATTTTGAACACATGAACAAAGAAACATATTACATTCTAACACATTTATTTTTCAAAGCATTTTGATAAATGTATTATAGTGTCACCTTTGTAATTCCACATATTTTGTTTTATGAGTTTAAAGTACTTCTTCTAGGAACCCATAGCCTTCACTAGACTGCCAAAAAATATGGTCAATAAAAGATTGAAATCCCCATGGAAGACATTTTAAATATGTTAGTTTAACCATCAAAATGATGCTATAAGTTTTCTTGTTCTCCTTTCACTGGTGGAAAAAAAAATTGAGTGTTAAAGAAGTTAAAAGATGACCCAAGCTTATTACATTACATGGCAGGGCCAGTAATTGAATTCCAGTTGGCTTGATGCTCTATTGCTCTTCCAGGCCCTTCACTCTTCTGATTGCTCTACTGGTAAAGGGAAGGAAGGTTTGCTCAATGGTCTTGATCAGGCCCCAAATATCTGAAAAGGTCTTTTGGTTGCTACAAAGTCAAGAGCCCCAGAAAGCAGGCCAGCAGGATGTTGCAGAATGGGCAGAAAAGTAGCCTTTCAGTGCTACCATTATCCTTCCTGGAGTGACTCAGCTAAATTAAGCCAGGCCTCAGTGACCTCATCCTCCAGACATGCTACAGGGACCTAGCCTATGTGCAAAGGCCTGGAGGGTATATGCACTCCATTATACAGACAGGTCCCATGGGTTTCATTGCATACCTCAGCTCAGTGCGAGGGAGCAGGAACACTGTGAGAAGGAGGACTTCCAGGAGAAAAGATGGGGAGGAAATAAATTCTCTCTGGGCTTGTGCCTCTGCTCTGCAGAGTGACTTTACTTCTGTCCAACCATCATTTATTGGGTCCTCTATGCCAATACTGTGTGAAATACTGAGATTCAAAAACAAACAAGTTATAGTTTCTACCAATAGGAGCTCATGGCTTAGGGGCAGTTATATGTCCTGCTAGCTAATTCCAGGGTTCTTTGATGCTAATTCAGAAATCCCAGGGGGAGGAAGAGATGAAAACAATCTCAGGACAGTGAAATAAGAGGAGCAATACATGGAACTGCAATGAGGATGACAAAGTGGGATTTATATTGGTTACTTAGGTAAACAACGGAAGTTTTCACCAAGGGACTGAAAAGATGGATAGGAGTGTTCCCTACAGGGTAGAGGGTGGAATGGTGAACAGGTGGAGAGAAGACTGTGGACTGAATCACCGCTCACCTTCAGCAAGAGTGCTGAGTTCAGATTCCCCCAAAGGCAGAGCTGAGGCAAAGACTTGAGTGCAGGTGGTTTATCTGAGAGGATGTGAAATTGAGGGAGTAGTGAAAGTAAGACGGAGAAGGAAGAAAAGCCAGTAAAGGGTACATTTCTGAGTTGTTTACCACAAGGCAACAAGGGCTCAATGTAGTAGGGGCCTGCTATAAAACCACACGGAACTCACTTCAGCACTGTTCCACTGGGGGAATGGGAGGCCTGAGTGGTAGAGATGAGGTTTGCTCTCAAGGAAGTTAACTCCATCATACTTTCAACGTTCTGCCTGCATGCAGCTGAGTAGCCTTTGGCAGTTTTGGAGACAGTAGAGAGCCACCCCTCTCTGCATTTGTGTGATGTTGTCTAGTTCATGGAGGGGTCCACCGAGGTGTGCTGAATCAGGCTGAGAGGATGGGAGACATCACAAGAATCTACTACTACCAATATATGGCTTCTCCTCCCTGGACCAGAGGGAAGAAAAAGAGTAAAAATAGAGGCTGAGAATCACACAGGAACCAAATGCTGCTCAGCCTCTTCCTGAGATTTGACCTGGGAGTTTACAAAACAAAACCAGTCCCTTTCAAGCCTTGTAAGATGGAAGAAGCTGTTTCAGAGAGTACCAACATTTTAGATAGAGCAGGCCTTACCCAGATTTGAAAGGCTGAATGAAACCCCCTCCCCACTCCCAAATATTTTCACCCACGAAGCTTAAATTTTTCACTTCAGTTCCTGCCGGGAATCCTATCAAATGAGATATTTATTTTCATATATTCTTTGTGATATCAAGCAAATTATCACAATTTCACATGGTTTCAGAAAATAAGTGCAAAAGGCTCAATAATTATCCTAAGGAAAGGAATGAAAATTTTTTAAAGTACAAAGATGTTCATTATAGCATTTTTTATATTTATGTTTATGTGTTCAATATTCATTTTTAGTGAGACATAGTTAACACACAATAAAAGACCGATTTTAAGCAGTTTGATGACTTTTTGGCAAATTAACACACCCTGCTCTCACAACCACACCACAATCAAGGTGTAGAACATTCCATTACTCCTAAAATGTTCCCTATACTCTGTTTGAAGATGATCCTCCTAACTCTGGTGCCAGGCAACACTCATGTGCCTTTTTTTTTGGGACACAGTCTCGCTCTGTCACCCAGGCTGGAGTCCAGTGGCACCATCTCAGCTCACTGCAAGCTCTGCCTCCCGGGTTCATGCCATTCTCCTGCCTCAGTCTCCCAAGTAGCTGGGACTACAGGTGCCCACCACCATGCCTGGCTAATTTTTTTGTATTTTTAGTAGAGACGGGGTTTCACTGTGTTAGCCAGGATGGTCTGGATCTCCTGAACTCATGATCCACCCGCCTCAGCCTCCCAAAGTGCTGGGATTACAGGTGTGAGCCACTGTACCCGATGTTCCTTTTATAACTATAGATTAGTTTTGCCTGCTGTAGAATGCCACATAAATGAAATCACACAGTACGTACTATTTTAGGTCTGGCCTCTTTTATTCAGTACAATGTGTGAAATTTATCCATGCTGTGACATGCTTCAGTAGTCCATTCCTTTTTGTTAACATTATTTCACTGAATTAATACACCAGAAATATTTATCTATTCAGCAATTGTTAGGCATTTAGATTGTATCCAGTTTTTGGCTATTATGAATCAAATTGCTATGAATATCCTCATATAAATCTTTTCGTAGAGATGTTTTTATTTCTCTTGGGTAAATATGTAAGGGTGGCAATACTTGGTCATGGGATAGGTGAATGTTTACCTTTACAAGGAACTGCCAAAACTTTTCCAAAGTGATTTTACCAGTTTTATATCCCCAGCAGCAATGTATGAGAGTCTTAGTGTTTCTGCATCTGTAACCACACTTGATATGGAAAGTCTTTTTTTTTTTTTTTTTTTGAGATGGAGTCTCATTCCTGTCAACCAGGCTGGAGTACAGTGGCATGATCTCAGTTCACTGCAAGCTCTGCCTCTTGGGTTCGAGCGATTCTCCTGCCTCAGCCTCCCAAGTAGCTGGGATTACAGGCGCCAACCACCACGCCCAGCTTAGTTTTTTGTATTTTTAGTAGAGATGGGGTTTCACCATCTCTACTAAAGATGGTAGTAAAGATGGTACTAAAGAGACCACGCTGGTCTTGAACTCTTGACCTCAGGTGATCCGCCTGCCTCGACCTCCCAAAGTGCTGGGATTAGAGGCATGAGCTATCACGCTAGGCCAAGTCTTTTTAATTCTACCCATTTTAGTGAATATGATCTGGGATCTCCTTGTGGTTTTAATTTGCATTTCTTGAATGACTTCTTATGCTGAACAGCTTTTTGTGTGCTCATTAGCTATTTTTATATCTTATTGTCTTCTTTGACACGTCTCTTTTATCCACTTTATTAGATTGTCTTTTCTGTATTGATCTCTAATGCTTTTTAAAAATGAAACCACTACATGGGGCAGGGCGTGGGGGCTCACGCCTATAATCCCAGCACTTTGGGAGGCTAAGGCAGGGATCACTTGAGGCCAGGAGTTCAAGACAAGCCTGACCAACATGATGAAACCCCATCTCTATTAAAAATACAAAAACAAGCCAGGCATGGTGGTGCATGCCTATAATCCCAGCTATTCAGGAGGCTGAGGCAGGAGAATCACTTGAACCCGGGAGGTGGAGGTTGCAGTGAGCCAAGATCACATAACCGCACTCCAGCCTGAGTGACAGAGTTAGTAAGACTCTGAAAAAAAAAAATAAAACCCTACATGTCAGAAAATAGAGATTGTGTATTTACATATACAACAAGCTTTTGAAGACTTCCACCAAGATATAGCAAACCATCCTTACCGAATTGATAAGTGTGCCTGGAAGTGAGGTTGTTCAGACAATTCAATGCATTTAGTCAATAAATGGATAATGGACCATGTTGTCTCATCAATAGTCTATAAGTATCCTTTGTTAGTTGTTATTTTCCTCTTTACCTTTATAATAAGTGTCAAGATTTTGATTCCCAAGCTTTTTTTTTTTGCAATTTAATAATTTTTCAAGGAGTCAATTTCAACCAAACACCGCATGTTCTCACTTATAGGTGGGAACTGAACAATGAAAACACTTGGACACAGGAAGGGGAACATCACACACCGGGGTGTGTCGTGGGGTGGGGGCAGCGGGGAGGGATAGCATTAGGAGATATACCTAATGTAAATGATGAGTTAATGGGTGCAGCAAACCAACATGGCACATCTATACCTATGTAACAAACCTGCACGTTGTGCACATGTACCCTAGAACTTACACATAATTTTTAAAAAAACATATATACACACACACACACATATATATATATGTGTATATATATAAAGAAACATCTTTGAGCCCAGATGAAATGCTTCAGCTCAAGAGCCGCAGGGAAGGAGGGACTTGACGCGTGACTAGTTTCAGGCCTTTTCCACAACTGGAGGAGACTAGTCACTGATTTGCACTTGCCAGCGGTCTCTGGGCCAGCTGTGCCAGCATCACCTAGAGGGCTTGTTGGAAATAGCTCCGGGGTCTATTTTTCACAAACAGCCCAGTGATAACCAGGGGCTGGGTTTGGGAACAAGAGTGCTAACCAGAGACTCCAAGAGTCTCATGGAGACAGACTGAGCTTGAGCTGCCTCCTGCCTGGGAAAATTAAGCTCCAGTCACTTCCTGGAACATGTCAAACTCCACCTCCAGCAGCCATCCGGCGGCCTGAGTCCTCTGCGGAGCAGGCAGCTCCACCCTCCCAACTCAGTGCTACCTGTCACACCTGAGCCAGCAGTTTGTGCAGCCAGAGGAGCGCTGGCAGGGCTCCCTGCTGGGGCCCGCGCTGCCCAGCCATGCTCTGGGCACTCTGGCCAAGGTGGCTGGCAGGCAAGATGCTGCCCCTCCTGGGGGCGGTGCTGCTTCAGAAGAGAGAGAAGAGGGGCCCTCTGTGGAGGCACTGGCGGGTAACGTACCTGAGATTACCTGGGAAACCTGGACTGGGGGAGTCCTGGGAGCTACAGTGCCCTGTGAAGACAGAGAGCAGCCCCAGCCCTGGGTTTTGAGTTGGGGTGGGACCTGTTTATTCTAGATGACCTGGCAGAGCTTAAATTAAACCTTGAAAATAGCTCCCTCCGATTAGGAAATGGAGGGTTAGTTCACCTGACACGTGTCTGGGGTGGGCTGGCTTTCGCGAAGGATGCGCGAGCCTGGCTGTAGCGTCTACGGCACTGGTGGGGTTGTGAGCGGAGGGTTTCCCTCCAGCAGGCGGCGTGCTGATGCTCTCGCCTGAGCCCAGCTGTAATCTGCTCGGTGACTCATCAGACCGGTACCGGCCGGTGACTCTTGGCTTCCGCTCACCTGCTCGCTGCCTCCTAGGCGGTCTTTGAGCCTCTGTCGGGGAGCAAGCGAGGGAGGGGTGTCGCCGTTTTTCTCTTTTAATATTTAATCGCCTCAAGCACAACATTAGCGCAGCTCTCACAGCCGCTCCCAAGCTAGGGTGGGGGCGCGAGGGTCTGAGGGGAGCGGCAGGTGTGTGGTGCACGACAGCCATCGATAGTTCAGCGAGTCCGTGCTGGATTCAGATTTGAACCCAGACCGGTTGAGTTCCAGGATCCAGACGCATCACGAAGGTGTTGAGTTCCCAATGCCCGGGCCCGCCAAGGTCTCCCTGTTCCCCCCCACAGAGACATCAGTGACCCTATGCCAGGTTGCTGCTCCGTGATGGGACGAGGGGAACGATGGGGGAGGGACCAGGCTCACACTAGCTGAGTCCCTGGAGTTCTGTTGTTGCAGCGGGAAACCCACCCATACTATGAAGGTGAAGGTGCTGAGGGCCACAAACATCTGGGGTACAGACCTGCGTGAGTGACCCCATCTCCACCCTTCTCCCTGTCCTTTCCCTGCGGCCTCCTCAGAGCTCAGCTCAGGCCGGCAAAGACAGAGAGAGAGAGACTGTGTGTGTGTGTGTAAGACAGTATATACATGGGTGAGTACGAGTGAGAGTCTGTGTGTGTATACATGTGTGCAAGTGTGTGTATACGTGTGTATGTGTATACGTGAGTATACATGTGTGTATGCATGTGTGCAAGTATGTGTGAGTGCAAGTGTGAGTACATGTGTATACATGTGTGTGAGCGTATGTGTGTAATGTAAATGTGTGAGTGCGAGTGTGGGAGCACAAGTATGTGTATATATGTGTGCAAGTGTGTGCGAGTGTGTAAGTGCAAGTGTGTGAGTGTGAAAGTGAGTGCGTGTGTGAGTATACGTGTGTGTGTTGTATATGTGTGCGCATACATGACAGTGAGTGCCAGTGTGACTGAGTGCATGTGTGTGTACGTGTGTATGTGAGTGCCAATGTGAGAGTACGTACACGCATGGGTGCGTGTGTGAGTGCAAGAGTGTGTGTGTGAGCGTGTGTGTGTGGAGTAGGTGGAGGGACTGGTGCTGACCATGGAGGTGAGGGCAGGCAGGGCTGGAGGGGACAGCTGTGCAGACTTGGCCTCCTCCCTGTGCCTGGGAGTGCCGCCCTGGGTGAGAGTGTGAGGCCCGCCGTGGCTACAAGTCAGCACGTGCTCTCGGGGAACTTTCCATGCCAGCGCCCACACAGGGAGGGGATTTTACTGCCTGAATCCTGCAGTAGCTGGAGTTAATGGTCTGTGCTGCCGTGGGATCTTTCCAACTGGCTGCGGCAGGATTTCTGTTCAGGCGAACGGGAGGTGTGTGGAATCAAGATGGAGTGAAAGACATCAAAGCTCTCCCTCCACCTCCTCACCCCACCATGCCACAAGGGCGGCTTCCCCTCCTCACCACTCTGCTCCTTCCCCTTCCGCCCTAGCCTCCCCCAGGAAACCTTTTCAGCAATGAGAGCTTGAGGCCCCGGCCCCTCCCCTGTCCTACCTGCAGTGTCCAAAGCCGACTGCTACGTGCAACTGTGGCTGCCCACGGCGTCCCCCAGCCCTGCCCAGACTAGGACAGTGGCCAACTGCAGTGACCCCGAGTGGAATGAGACTTTCCACTACCAGATCCATGGTGCTGTGAAGGTGAGGGCCAGCCAGGGGCCAGGCTGCGGAAGGAAGGGTAATCTTCAGGCAGCTGCCCTCCTGTCCTACCTCAGGCTCCGACCTCCTGCCTGCCCTGTCCCCAGAATGTTCTGGAGCTCACTATCTATGACAAGGACATCCTGGACAGCGACCAGCTCTCCCGGCTCCTGTTTGACCTGAGGAGCCTCAAGTGTGGCCAACCTCACAGACACACCTTCCCACTCAACCACCAGGTGAGCCCACCAGTGCTGGCGGAGAGCCCACCTGGAGGAGGGGAGGCCCAGCACAGGGCCACCGAAGAGGGGGCTCTGGTCAGCACAGGCCAAGCCTCCAAGGCAGACCGTCCTCCATCCCGCAGCCCTGACCCTATAAAGGTTTCCCTCCAATACATCTTCCTTACATGAAACCAAAATATGAGCTCCTTGAGGGCTGTGTGTTGCCTCAGTCACAGCTGGATTCTCAATGTCTAGAACAGCACCTGACACATATTTTGGAATAAATGAGGCTCTCCATGGAGATACCACTGCCCCTCCTATGTCCATGACAAGCCACGATGCCAGTCTCCCCTTCTAGTCCCTGGAGCCGAGCAGGGCTGGCAGGCAGGAACAGCTCTGGAGGCTTTTGGAGCCTTGAAAAAACTGGTGCTCCCTCCCCCTCCATGTAGGATTCACCAGAGCTGCAGGTGGAATTTGCTCTGGAGAAGAGGTGAGTTCTGGCAGAGCCAGCGCCCTCGGAGACTCAGAGATTTGAGTCACGGCAGCTCCTAGGTGCCAGTCACCATGTCTTGCACTGTCCTTGCAGGCCTGGCCTGGAGGCGATGGCTGGTCTTGACACCCATGTGCATGTTGGACGGCAGGCTCGCCCCACCCCAA
Source organism: Colobus angolensis palliatus (assembly GCF_000951035.1). Classification (NCBI taxonomy): domain Eukaryota; kingdom Metazoa; phylum Chordata; class Mammalia; order Primates; family Cercopithecidae; genus Colobus; species Colobus angolensis. Next base: position 2,897,276 of record NW_012115143.1, read on the forward strand.
ACCGTGCTGTGCTCCCCAGGCTCTGCCCGCTGCTTCACTCACATTGTGATTGTCGAGGCATCATGATGGGGCCAGATACATTCCCCATGTATTCCTCATCCTTTGCAGCCAGGTGCCTGCATCTGAAATCATCACCAACGGGGTTCTGGTGGTGAGTGGGGAAGGCCAGCTTGGGGGTGTTCTGGGCGGGGGCCAGTGAGGAGCCTGTGATGGGGCCCATCAGGCCCACTTGTCTCTGAAGGACACTCAATCCCTCCTCAGAGGGGAGGCATGCTAGGGAGGCACCTCCATAGGGGAAGGACAAGAAGCTGCCAGGCACTTGGTGGACAGCCCAGGACCCCAGCCTCCTACTCCCACACAGCATGCTACTCACTTGGGCCTCTGGCTGCTAAGATCACTGGAGCAGCCACTCTCATGGCCCCTCAACTCCTCCCCCTTTCCCACCAGCGCCCACTTCCTCTGAGTCTGGGGAGAGGGGCTGGGTATAACCTTGGGCTGCTGCAAAAGACTCCTACCCATGAGGCCCAGGTCCTGGGAGGGCTGTTTCCTAGACCCTGCTCCAGGAACTCCTCTCTCCCTCCATCCTGGCTGGGGCCCTGGGCTGTCTGGCTCCCACAGTCCTCTGCTTTCCTCAGGCTCACCCCTGTCTGAGAATCCAGGGCACACTCCGGGGAGATGGGACAGCCCCACGGGAAGAGTACGGTGAGTCTGCTCAGCGGCCTTGGTTCTTCTGCCTTCTCTGCTGGGGTTGGGACTACTGATGTCAGGAGGTGGGCCTGGGTCAGGAAGCTCTTACAGTTTCCATTGCTCAAAGCCGACTAACTCACATGGGATGGAAGCCCCGGGAGGCAGTGAACGACCTGTCCCTGGAAGTATTCGAGCAAAGAGGTTGTATCCGCCCAACTATTGCTCTACAACAAACACCCACATGATCTCAGTGGCATACAAGCAGCATTTATTCGGCTCACACACCCGGTGGTCAGCCGGGCCAGGCTGGGCTTGGCGGGGGGTGGCCCAGCCCTGTGCCATGTGTCTCTCCTCTGCCTCCTGTGACAAGCCCATTAGCCTGGGCATGTTCTCAAGGCATCAGCAGAGGCCCAAGAGAGCAAGCCCAACTGAACAAAGGCTTGTTAAGCCTGGTCACATCCTGGCTGCTACCTAACATGTTACTGGCCCAAACAGGGTTGAACTCAAAGCTGGAGGGTAGGGAATACAGTTGACCTCTTTAGTAGGAGGAGCTGAAATCACACGGCAGTGAGAATACAGGGGAAATGAAGAACGGGGGCTGTCAAACCCAGTACCACAGAGGGCAGCCACCCAGCCAGGGGAGTCCAGATGTGGGACAGCAGTGGTGGCTGTGTGACAGGGAAGGCCCCTTCCAGTGCTGACAGCCTGAGCCTGCAGG
>NW_012115143.1:2898730-2904403 GCF_000951035.1 Colobus angolensis palliatus
CAATCCCTCCTCAGAGGGGAGGCATGCTAGGGAGGCACCTCCATAGGGGAAGGACAAGAAGCTGCCAGGCACTTGGTGGACAGCCCAGGACCCCAGCCTCCTACTCCCACACAGCATGCTACTCACTTGGGCCTCTGGCTGCTAAGATCACTGGAGCAGCCACTCTCATGGCCCCTCAACTCCTCCCCCTTTCCCACCAGCGCCCACTTCCTCTGAGTCTGGGGAGAGGGGCTGGGTATAACCTTGGGCTGCTGCAAAAGACTCCTACCCATGAGGCCCAGGTCCTGGGAGGGCTGTTTCCTAGACCCTGCTCCAGGAACTCCTCTCTCCCTCCATCCTGGCTGGGGCCCTGGGCTGTCTGGCTCCCACAGTCCTCTGCTTTCCTCAGGCTCACCCCTGTCTGAGAATCCAGGGCACACTCCGGGGAGATGGGACAGCCCCACGGGAAGAGTACGGTGAGTCTGCTCAGCGGCCTTGGTTCTTCTGCCTTCTCTGCTGGGGTTGGGACTACTGATGTCAGGAGGTGGGCCTGGGTCAGGAAGCTCTTACAGTTTCCATTGCTCAAAGCCGACTAACTCACATGGGATGGAAGCCCCGGGAGGCAGTGAACGACCTGTCCCTGGAAGTATTCGAGCAAAGAGGTTGTATCCGCCCAACTATTGCTCTACAACAAACACCCACATGATCTCAGTGGCATACAAGCAGCATTTATTCGGCTCACACACCCGGTGGTCAGCCGGGCCAGGCTGGGCTTGGCGGGGGGTGGCCCAGCCCTGTGCCATGTGTCTCTCCTCTGCCTCCTGTGACAAGCCCATTAGCCTGGGCATGTTCTCAAGGCATCAGCAGAGGCCCAAGAGAGCAAGCCCAACTGAACAAAGGCTTGTTAAGCCTGGTCACATCCTGGCTGCTACCTAACATGTTACTGGCCCAAACAGGGTTGAACTCAAAGCTGGAGGGTAGGGAATACAGTTGACCTCTTTAGTAGGAGGAGCTGAAATCACACGGCAGTGAGAATACAGGGGAAATGAAGAACGGGGGCTGTCAAACCCAGTACCACAGAGGGCAGCCACCCAGCCAGGGGAGTCCAGATGTGGGACAGCAGTGGTGGCTGTGTGACAGGGAAGGCCCCTTCCAGTGCTGACAGCCTGAGCCTGCAGGATGAGTCCTGCCCAGGGAACCCTGAGCGCTCACTCTGAGGCAGGCCCTGGGCTAAGCATTTTAATGTGTCTTATAATCCTCCTAACAACCTTGTAAAGCAGGCACAATTAGAATATCCTGTAATTCATGAGGCTGAGGCCCAAAGAAGACATTTGCTCATGGGCACACAGCCAGTAAGTAGTAGAGCCAGGGTCAAACCCAGGTCGGTGACACTCCGGCTCTCTCAACCACGGATTATATGGCTTCTTCTTATGAATAGCATGTCTCCATTTCAGTCCATAGGCCTTGGCATGAATAAAATATCACTTTCCTTATATTCTTGAATTCCCTTCCCACACTTTGTCATGTCGAGCCTCTGCGCTTCATCTAGTGCAAGGAGGGGCTGCAGGGCAGGGACTCCTCTGATCCCTCAGTGTCTGCTGTCCTCGCATACTTTATGTCTCTGGTTCTTCCATGTTGTGTTAGGGGCTGGGACTCCTGGGAGGCTGTCTGTGGCCCCCTCTGCCTGGATGTCATGTGCAGTCATTTCTCTCTGGGGTCTGGCCTCCTCCCCTGGAAGCTGCTGGGAAGCTGGGGAGGGAGCTCTGAAGCCTACAAGCCTGCCCCCTCACTCCTCCCAGCCTGGGCCTCACCTTCCAGTCTGGGCCTCACCTTCCAGCCTGGGCCTCACCTCCCAGCCTGGGCCTCACCTCCCAGCCTGGGCCTCACCTTCCTGTCTGGGCTTGCCCTCTGCCGCTTCTCCAGGACGTGCATCTCTCTGTATCCATGTATCCCATTCTTCCTCCTCCCCCCTCTACAAACCTTCCTCTCCCAGCGTTCTACACTTGGAAACAAAGGCCAGAACAACTTGCAGCCTATTGGTTTTCTCTCGGGCCACAAACATCCAACGCAATTGAGCAAAGAGCCTGAAGTGGGGCAAGGGGGAAACCACTGCCTGAAAACTGCTCGTTCTTTTTTTTTTGAGACGGAATCTCGCTCTGTCGCTCAGGCTGGAGTGCAGTGACGCAATCTCAGCTCACTGCAAGCTCCGCCTCCCGGGTTGACGCCATTCTCCTACCTCAGCCTCCCGAGAAGCTGGGACTACAGGTGCCCGCCACCATGCCCGGCTAATGTTTTGTATTTTTAGTAGAGAAGGGGTTTCACCATATTCACCAGGATGGTCTCGATCTCTTGACCTCATGATCCGCCTGCCTCGGCCTCCCAAAGTGCTGGGATTACAGGCGTGAGCCACCGCGCCCGGCCTGCTCATTCTTATAATAAACATAGAATCAGCTCAAATCATCAGCCCCACAGGCTCTGGTCAGGGCCCCTCTCCCTCCCCATTCCCTGCCTTCCCCTCCAGGCATTTGTGTGCTTCCCACCCTTCCCCCAGTTCCAGTTCTGACCAGGGCAGGCTAGAGGACCTGAGTCCTTCCGGAGGCTTTCTCTATGAGCCGTGTTCGAGAAAGAGCAGGGCGATAGGAGTTGGCGTTTCCTAGGGGAAGAGAAGGGAGGAGTTGCTATTGGGGTGCTGCCGGCATAAGCTGCACAGACACAGACCCACCCCCTCACCTGCACACCCACCTGGGCCTTCTGCTCTCAGGCTCTAGGCAGCTCCAGCTGACAGTGCCTGGGGCCTACGAGAAGCCACAGCTCTTGCCCCTGTAGCCTCCCACAGAGCCAGGCCTCCAACCCACCTTTACCTTCCATGTGAACCCAGTGCTGAGCTCCAGGCTACACGTGGAGCTGATGGAGCAGCTCTCGGCTGTGCAGGTGAGTGTGCCGCCAGGACGGTCAGTAGATCCAACTCAGCCCAGACTGGCGTTCCAGGGCCACGTTGGGGGAGCCTTTTCTTCCCCGCTGGAGAGCTTCTTGGGTGTTTTCTTCTCCGCAGAGCGACCCCAGCGCAGAGCTGGAGGCTCAGACCAGCAAGCTGGGCCAGGGGGGCATCCTGCTCTCCTCTCTGCCCCTAGGCCAGGAGGAACAGTGTTCTGTGGCCCTGGGGGAGGTAAGGCTCTGTCTGGGTGCCCGAGGAACCCCTGCCTGCTCTCTGTGACCACCAAGAGAGGTCTGGAGGAGGGACCCAAGAGGGTGGCTGGATCAGGTCAGCCCAGAGCTCAGCGAGGATGTCCGCGTCCGGGCCAGTGACGGCCACAGGGCTGCAGGTGGGGGAGCCGCATCCCTGGCAGAATCCTGCTCAGAGAGCTCAGGGTCGGGGCTGCTGTGTCTTTCAGGGCCAGGAGGTGGCTCTGAGTGTGAAGGTGGAAATGAGGTGAGTGGGACTCCAGGCAGAAGGCCTCTTGGGGCTGGGCTAGAAGTGTGGGGACACTTCTCCACTCTCTTGCCCAAGAAGCTCAGGCTGTGGGGTGGGGGTGACACCTTTCCCTCCCCGGTTCTGCTGCTGGTGGGCAGATCCCTTGGACCTGCTCCTGTGAAAGACCTGGGCTGGGCCCAGGGCTCTCCTCCACTGGACAGTCACCCAGAATCCCCCCCGCCCCCGCCCCACGTGAGGCAGCTCCGGGGACCTAGACCTATGCCTTGGCTTTGACCTCTGCGACGGGGAGCAGGAGTTTCTGGACAGGAGGAAGCAGGTCGTGGCCAAGGCCCTGCAGCAGGTGCTGGGATTGAGTGAGGCTCCGGACAGTGGCCAGGTACGGAATGGAGGAGGAGCTGGACCCCAGAGCTGCTAGGACCAAATCGAGCCTTTTCCCTTGAGAGGACCAGCATGGCTAAGAGGGGCCAGAGGAGGTTGGCCTGTTCGCCTGAGCTGATGGACACCATCGGCAAAGCCAGGACCCCGTACGGGACGAGGGCCGAACAGCCCTGGCCAAGGCTGGATGTCTTGGGCTGCATGGACTGCCGTAACAAAACCCCACAGACCAGGTGGCTTAAATGACAGAAATGACTTCTCTCCGTTCTGGAGGCTGGAAGTCCAAGACGAAGGCGCCATCATCAGGGCTGGTTTCTGCTCGGGCCCCTCTCCTCTTCCTAGTGGAGCTGTCTCGCCGTGTCCTCACGTGGCCCTTCCTCTGTGCGTGTGTGCAGAGTGTACGCCTTGGGGTCTCCTCCTCTTCTAAGGACCCCAGTCCTGTCAGTTGAAGGCCCTTACCCACTTCACCTTTATCACCTCCTTGTAGGCCCTGTTTCCAAATCCTGTCACGTTGGGGGTTAGGGCTCCAACACAGGAATTTGGAGGGGGACATTGAGTCTGTAACATGATCAAAGGGATGTGGAGCTTGGGGGTCCCTGGGATCCTCTGGGTTTAGAGACAGCCAGCCTGTGGCTGGGAGGCAGGAGGAAAGGAGTGCTGAGAGAGGGACTTACGGGGGTCAGGAACAGGCTGCTGGCTTCCTCCTGGCTGCCTGAGTCCTCAGGAGACGCTGTCACTGTGGCCCAGCGCTCGTTCATTCGGGCAATATGTGTGCCCGCTCTGTGCTGGGTGCCTGCTCTGTCTCATCCAGCACTCTGAAGCAACAGCGCCTTCCGTGAGCAGTGGCCAGGGAACATTTTTTTCAAGATGAGAGAAGAAAAGAGAACAGGGAAAAGAGCCAAAAATCCAGAGTGGAATGAACCAAGTCTTAGTGGGAAAGCTAAGCAGCCGAAAGCATCGACTCTGACCGCTCAGGCACCTCCGACCCTGAGGAGACCTTAAAACCTCGGGGCCCCTTTGGTGTCTGGGGGCAGGTCTAGGCTGCTTGCTGGCCTTTGTCACTTTAGCTCAGTGGTGCTCAACGGGGCACAATTTAGTTCCTCCCCACCGCACCCCTGGGGACATTTGTCCATGCGTAGAGATGGATTTCATTGTTGCTGCTGGGGAAAGGGGAGGTGGAGGGAGGCTGCTGGCTTCTACCGGGCAGAGGCGGCCAGCAATGCTGCTAAACGGCCTACAACACGCAGGACGGTCCCCACCAGCAAGGAGCTACCTGGTCGGGAATATCAAGAGCGCCACGGTTGAGAGGAACCTGCCGTAGCTGATTTTGGGGAATCAGATGTACCTTCCAGGTCTATATCTTGCAGGTCGAATGATGAAGGGCTATCTCTGGAGCCATACAGCTTAGGTGTGAGAGCTCATCACTTAATAACTGTATGATCGTGGGCACATTATTTAACCATCCCGTGCCTCAGTTTCCTCATCTGGAAAATCGGGTTCTCACTGGGTTGCTGTGAGGATTCAATGAGATAATACGTGTGAGGCTCTTAGAATAATGTCCGACGTGTATAGGCATTACGTGTAATATGTACATGACGGTAGTAGTCGGGGTCGTTTTCCTTGTTACCATTGTACCCAGGTTCCTGTAGTGGCTGTGTTGGGTTCCGGGGGTGGAACCCGAGCCATGTCTTCTCTGTACGGCAGCCTGGCAGGGTTGCAGGAGCTCGGCCTGCTAGACACGGTGACCTACCTGAGTGGGGTCTCTGGGTCCACCTGGTAAGTGAGGTGGGGGCAGGGCACAGGGTAAAGGAGACCCCACAGAGGGTGGGGTTGGGACCTGGTGATCTGAAGGAGTCCCTGAGGGGCTGGGATCCTGCCTCCAAGGG
>NW_012115143.1:2910533-2910938 GCF_000951035.1 Colobus angolensis palliatus
CAGTGTGAATATCACAGGTGAGGGTAGTGACCCCGAGCCCCTCCCACACCACATTCCAGCAACGGGGCCCTGGTAGAGACACAAAGAATGAGGGAGGGGACAGAGAAGGACTTGGCTGTCCCACTGGATTCGGGGAAGTCCTGAGGAAATGACCTCTAGCTTAGGGTCTCTAGATGTCCAGAGGTGTGATCAAGCCACACCTCTGAGTTCTCTGTTCTGGGATCCGATAGGTCCACTCGGTGCAGGACTACTGGGTATCAGGTTGATACTCTGTCCACCCCTCTTGAGTGGCTCCTCTTCAGTCTGGTCCTTAAATGGCTCATGGGAGCCCCACGGTGCAGAGCACCTTTCCCGCCTTTCTCCCCTGGATCACTTTTCCCCCGTTCTTCAGTTCAGCTCAGATGT
>NW_012115144.1:0-1868 GCF_000951035.1 Colobus angolensis palliatus
AAAAAAAAAAAAAAAAAACTGATCTGAAAATGTTATGTAATCATTGGCTGTAATCAAAAAGAGGGTGGGTGAGGAGGCTGCATTCTGTGCCAACCACAACAGTAACTATGCAAGAAAAACCCTGCTCCTTTGTTTTTGGCAATCCCTCCAGTTGTGAATCAGAGATGATGCAAATATACCTTGCAGAAATCTAAAGTGGCCCATTGTAAGCAAATATATAATCATTCCTGGTAACCAGTAACACAGGTCACAGACGATAGCCCAAACTCTCATACCATAAGACAAGGACACTTTCCAACTCAAACTCAAAGCAAGATTCTTAAATAAATAAGGGGAAAGGAAGTTCTTTTCCTGCATAAAAAGATTATTTGAGTGATTTTCAATGCTTTGCTCTAATTAGGTACAAAAGATGGGGGAGGAAGAAAGATGAAGTAAAAATATGAAGTAAGGGAAAGAAGGGAACCTTCAGTTCTGACTATGATACAGGCCCTGTGTTCGGTAATTTGCAAATAGTTTTTCAGTGAATCCTACAAAATCCTCATGAGGCTGGCTTCTGAACCAGACTTACGGATTTAAAAACCCAGTGATGGTCAGTAACTGCCCACAGAGCCACTGAGGAAGAGCCTTATCCATGCCTTTCTGATGTCAAAGCCCAGAATTTTTATTAGACTGTGTTCATAAATCCATATTCAAATTAAAGACTCATGGAAACTAGGAAAGTAAAGAATCTTCCTCATCAGGATGCAGACAACTCTCTTATTCACCTTAGGGTTTGCAATTTTAATGTCAACTATTTTTATAATGGTACCTGACAAATTTAATAGCATTGATATTTATTGAAACACGAGAGAGAGAAAGAGGGTGGGAGGGAGTGAGAGTGAGAGAGAGTTCCTCTGATACTTCCTTCTAATTCTACTTCCCCATACAGGCCAAGATTAAGATCCAAAATATTTCACAATGAACACCACCACCAATCAAAAGGATGCCAGCAATATTTTGCATATAGGTAAAATAAAGGATTAAGTACAAGCTTTATCAGCTTCTAGGTACTTTCTGATAAGAATGAGTACATAAATAGGAACTGCAGTAAGAGAGAGATAAGAAACTGGCAAGAAAAAAAGAGAAAAAGGGAAGGAGGAAGGGAAGGGGGTTGGAAAAGAAAAGGAGTGACAGGACCTAAGTGCAGATAAAAGAGGCAAACTAGAACACTCTTTTTCTTAAATGGTTTAAGTAGGGAGGGATGCACATACATTCCCTGAACAAGAAGGGGCCCCTGAGAGTGGAGACTTACCACTCAGTTGCCGGGAACCACCAACTTCTCCCACCTTATCAATGCTTCCAGCTAGTATCTATTAACTGACCACAGGGAGCTGAGCATTGATCTGTGGAGATCCAACTTGTAAGCAAGTAACTCCCCCATCCCATGTCTCAGAGAAGTCTTAGTGTGTGACCAAGGTAAATTACGACCTTAACCTGGGATGCCTGTCCACCTTTCCTCCATTATCCAAACCTATATAAATTGTAAAGCCTTTATTGAAACCTATCTCCTGGCCGGGCACGGTGGCTCATGCCTGTAATCTCAGCACTTTGGGAGGCCGAGGCAGGTGAATCACCTGAGGTCAGGAGTTCGAGACCAGCCTGGTTGACATGGCAAAACCAGTCTGTATGAAAAATACAAAAATTAGCCGGGCATGGTGGTGCACGCCTGTAGTCCTAGCTACTCGGGAAGCCGACAAAGGAGAATTGCCTGAACCCGAGAGGCAGAGGTTTCAGTGAGCCAAGATCACGTCACTGCACTCCAGCCTGGGTGACAGAGCGAGGCTCCATCTCAAATAAATAAATAAATAAATGCTATCTCCTCCTGTATT
>NW_012115144.1:5207-5965 GCF_000951035.1 Colobus angolensis palliatus
ACTCCTAGGCTCTTGTGCCCTCTTCTCAGACCCGCTTTCCCCGCTTCCTCTGAGGATTTTACAATCTCTTTCCTCTTGGATGCTGCTTTCCAGAACCAAAGGTAATTAGATTAGACTATTTGAGAATGGGATTTCCATTTGAGTTTCCTAAAGTAAGTGTGCAAGCTTAGATACAGCATCCTGCATCATGTGATTGACACGTTGGCCCGGACTTACTCGCTCAACGATCGTTTACTGGGTTTTGTGCTAATAGATAGGAGTTCCCATGTAATGTGTAAGACTAGCAAGAAGAAAACAGGAAAGCTAACCTCCAGGATCCTGATATGAAATTCCCGGATTTACATTTCCCCCTTATTGTTACTCTACACAGACAGGAGGCAAGAGGAAGGATTTATTGTTTCCATCCCAAGAAAAACAGAAAATCTAGGACAGGTGGTCACAGGATTTAGGACAACAAGAGTATTGTATTGAAATGTGCTTCTCCCGGGTGCTTAGTGATCAGTACTGCTGCCAGCCTCGGGATTACAGAATAGAATCCATGTTTGTTTTTTTCTCCAAGGAGCAAATGAGTGGAAATAATGACCTCAAGTGGCATTTCTCTGACCCTGCGCACTGCTTATGTGTTGTCCGCCAGTAAATGTAAACTCCAGAAAACATATATAACAAAAATACATTTATTCACATAGTAGTTTTAATATGGAAGATTGTCTAAAACATAGAGTCCACATCCTAGGAAAATGGACTATGCAGGTGAACTC
>NW_012115144.1:8293-8629 GCF_000951035.1 Colobus angolensis palliatus
CCAGAGGTAGAAGCTGCAGTGAACTGAGATGGCATCATTGCACTCCAGCCTGGGTGACAGAGTAAGACTCTGTCTCGAAAAATATATATTTTCAATGTTGCATTATTTTCTTTTAATTCAATGATCAAAACATTTATATAAATAAAATACTTTTGAAAGTGTGTGTGTGTATGTGTGTGTGATCTGCACAAGAACTCTAGATCCTTGCTACTCAAAATGTGGTTCATATAGATGCTTCCACTGGATGCAGCTTCTAAGAAATTCAGTGGGGTTGGCGTGGGCCTGAGATTCTGCATTTCTAATAGTTCACAGGTGCTGATGCTGCTGACTCAGAAC
>NW_012115144.1:8679-9844 GCF_000951035.1 Colobus angolensis palliatus
ATAGTTTAACCACCCAATAAGGCTTATCCTGGCTAATTAATAAAATAACTTTCACTAAGTGTGTGTGTATATAAAGAGAGAGATATATATATGTATTTATGTATATAATATATATACATTTTTTCTAGTTGAACGATGATATGGTTTGGCTGTGTCTCCACCTAAATCTCATCTTGAATTGTACTCCCATAATTCCCACATGTTGTGGGAGGGACCCAGAGGGGGATAATTGGATCATGGGGGCAGTTTCTCTCATATTGTTCTCGTGGTAGTAAATAAGTCTCACAAGATCTGGTGGTTTGATAAGAAGAAACCCGTTTCACTTGCTCTCATTCTCTCTCTTGCTGCTGCCATGTAAGAAGTGTCTTTCACCTTCCCCCATGATTGTAAGGCCTCCCTAGCCATGTGGAACTGTAAGTCCATTAAACCTCTTTTTCTTCCCAGGTTTGGGTATGTCTTTATCAGCAGCATGAAAACAGACTAATACAAACAATCTATTTTTTAAAACGGACTTAAAAATTCAAGAATGTAAACTATTTAAAAATGACCTAACAGGAAGAAAGTACTCACAAAGATTAACCATGCAATATCAGTGACTTTGATTACAATTGTTTAATAGCACTGTCACTATTTGGGTTGCTCATGGATAGGAAGAATCAATATCATGAAAATGACCATACTGCCCAAAGCAATTTACAAATTCAATGCTATTCCCACTAAACTACCATTGACATTCTTCACAGAATTAGAAAAAAACTATTTTGAAATTCATATGGAACCAAAAAAGAGCCTGAATAGCCAGTGCAATCCTATGCAAAAAGAACAAAGCTGGAGACATCATGCTACCTGACCTCAAACTACACCACAGGGCTACAGTAACCAAAACAGCATGGTACTGGTGGAAGAACAGACACATACACCTATGGAACAGAATAGAGGACCCAGAAATAAGGTCACACACCTGCAACCATCTGATCTTTGACAAACCTGAAAAAAAAAAAACAAGCAATGGGGAAAGGATTTTCTATTTAATAAATGGTGCAGGGAGAACTGGCTAGCCATATGCAAAAAACTGAAATTAGATCCCTTCCTTACACCATATACAAAAATCAACTTAAGATGGATTAAAGACTTAAATGTAAAACCCCAAACTATAAAAAACCTA
>NW_012115145.1:0-415 GCF_000951035.1 Colobus angolensis palliatus
TCCTCCCTTGGTCTGTCTGTCTGACCACACACAAATAGCACACTGTTTTAAGTATAGGGGCTTTATCACATACCTCATATAACCTCATGAGGTTATATGTAACTTCAATTCTACTTTCTATCTCTATGAATACACCCATTCTAGGCACCTCATATAAGTGGATTCATACAATATTTGTCCTTTTGGTCTGGCTTATCTCACTTCACATAGTGTTGAAAAAGAAAAGAAACTTTTTGTCTGAGGAATGCAAGCCCTCTTTATATGATCAGGCCCAGAGAGGGGTTGGGATGACACAGCTGTTGTGGTGGCTCATGCCTGTAATCCCAGCACTTTGGGAGGCCACGGTGGATTACTTGAGGCCAGGAGTTTGAGTAGACTGGGCAACATAGCTAAACGCTATAATGTTTTTTTTTTT
>NW_012115145.1:5560-5970 GCF_000951035.1 Colobus angolensis palliatus
GAAGCATTTTCAGCAAAGAAGCAGCAGGACTGTGAGGAGTGATTAAATGAGGCAGTGGACACACAGCTGTTTTCAAGAACCCTGCCTTAACAGCAAGACAGCAAATCCAGACAATTCTTGTTTTACATGAGTCCACTCAAATTCAAAGCAACTATGTTTTTAAATGTTTCTATGTTTCAAAGGCTTAGGTTTATATTACACTTCTCATCTGTCCTTTTCAAAAAACTCTCCTGTCCTTGTCCATCTACATATTTGATAATTACAGAGTGTACCCACCATTTTAAATGTGTCCCCCTAGCTTGGGCATTTTCCATACTACAACACTCCAATCATTTTGAATAGACCCACAACATTCTATCCAGCACTCTACAATTCTCTCATTGTATTTTCAGTTGTTTCCAGTTGTATTG
>NW_012115145.1:8595-9867 GCF_000951035.1 Colobus angolensis palliatus
AAAAACTAGCCAGGCGTGGTGGTGGGCGCCTGTAGTCCCAGCTGCTCGGGAGGCTGAGGCAGGAGAATGGCGTGAACCCGGGAGGCGGACCTTGCAGTGAGCCGATATCCGGCCACTGCACTCCAGCCAGGGCAACAGAGCGAGACTCCGTCTCAAAATAAAATAAAATAAAATAAAGTTACTCTTGATTCGTTTTGCTTAGCTTTTGTATTTAAGATTATTGTGAAAATTGGCAGAGCACCATGGTTCACACCTGTAATTCCAATACTTTGGGAGTCTGAGGCGGGAGATTTGCTTGAGCCCAGGAGTTCAAGACCAGCCTAGGCAACATAGTAAGACTCTGTCTCTACAAAAATAAAATAATTAGCTAGGGCTGGTGGCGCATGCCTGTAGTCCCAGTTACTCGAGAGGCTGAGCTGGGACGATCATGTGAGCGCCCAGGAGTTCTAGACTGCAGTGAGTTGTGATAATGCCACTGCACTCCAGCCTGGGTGACAGAGCAAGGCTCCGTCTCAACAACAACAACAACAAACCTAGAAAGACAAATAACCCAATTGAAAAATGGGTGAAGAATCCAAATAGACATTTCTCTGTGGCCAATGAACACATGAAATGATGATCTACATCATTAGCCATCAGGGAAATACAAACTGGAACTGCAATGAGATACCATTTCACACTCACTAGGATGGAGAAATGGGAATCTCCGTACAGTGCTAGTGCAAACATGAAATGGTGCAGTCACTTTGGAAATGAATAGCAATTCCTCAAAATGTTAAACGTAGAGTTACTATATGACCCAGCAAGTCCACTTTCAGGTATATGCTCAAGAGAAATGAAAACATATGTCCTCACAAAACTTGTACATGAATAATCACAGCAGCCTTATTCATAATAGCCAAAATGTAGAGACAACCCAAATGTCCATCAACTGACGAATGGATAAATAAAATATCATCTGTCATTCAATGGAATATTAGTCAGCAATGAAAAACAAGGAAGTACCAGTACATGCTACAACATGGATGGACCAGACACAAAAGGCCACATATTGTATGTCTCCATTTATATGAATTATCCAGAATAGGCAAATCTTTAGAGACAGAAAGTATGTTAGTCTTTGCCAGGGCTGAAGAGAAGGAGGAATTGGGATAGACTACTAATGGGGTTTACTTTGGGGTGATGGAAAAGTTCTAGAATTGATGGTGACGATGATTGCACAATTCAGTGACTATACTGAAAGACACTTAATCGTACACTTTTTTTTTTTTT
>NW_012115145.1:12135-12883 GCF_000951035.1 Colobus angolensis palliatus
CAGGTTGGAGCCAAGTGGTTGACCTACATGGGTCTTTGTGGACCTTTATCCTTTCTGGTCAGAGTCACTCAGGGGTGCTTCTCCCTCAGCCCAGTATCCACCTGCCTCCTGCTGGGTCCTTCTGCCAGAGATGAGCAGCAGAATTGGATTGGCACAGGCTTAGTCAGAAGATCAGGGTTCCAGGTCTAGCATAGTCATTCCAAGCCCTAAGACCGCAGTCTCTCCCTGTGTCCACTTAAGTAGCTGTGCTGGTTAAATAGGCTCAGAATCCACTTACTTCAGGTGTATTCATATCTGGATGTGCTGGCCTTAGTGCACTGCTGGGTGCCTTTGCAAGAGATCCAGGTGGGGGTTTCTTTTGTAGATTCAGATGAGAGTCCTTTGGTCCCCCTGGAGGACCATATCTTTTTGAAGATTCTGGCTGTGGAGGTTGGGGCAAAGCCTCTTGGACAGCTCCACAGTGTCCCCCTCAGGGACATTTTCTCCACCTGGTCTGTAGTGGGAGTGTAGAACCTGGTGTGTACCAGAAATTACGTGTCTTTCCCGTTTGTCAAGGAGGTGGGCAGGGAGCGGCCAAGGTGAGGTCAGTTACTTAGGCAGGCTTCCGATCACCAGGGGCCACTAGTGCTGTGCAGAGGAGTTTATATTTGTATCCAGCAAGTGATGGTAACAGTGAGTTCGTTCCTCCCTCCCTCCCTCCCTCCTTTCTTTTCTTTTCTTTTCTTTTTTAAGATGGAATTTCGCTTTG
>NW_012115146.1:0-337 GCF_000951035.1 Colobus angolensis palliatus
ACCACCACACCCAGCTAATTTTTATATTTTTAGTAGAGATGGGGTTTTACCATGTTGGCCAGGCTAGTCTCAAACTCCTGACCTCAAATGAACTGCTCGCCTTAGCCTCCCAGAGTGGTGGGAGACACCATACCCAGCCTAAAGGGAGCAATTCTATTCTACTATTCTTCCTTCTGCTAATCCTTCCATTCCTTAATTTAATAACGAAGATTTTTTGAGTACCTGTCATATACCAGGTGCTGTTCTGGGCCCTGGGAATACAGCTGTTAACAAAATCATCAGGCCGGGCGCGGTGGCTCAAGCCTGTAATCCCAGCACTTTGGGAGGCCGAGACAGG
>NW_012115146.1:4082-6047 GCF_000951035.1 Colobus angolensis palliatus
GCTAATTTTTGTATCTTTTTGGTAGAGACAGGACTTCGCCATGTTAGCCAGGCTGGTCTCAAACTCCTGACCTCAGGTGATCTGCTTGCCTCGGCCCCCCAAAGTTCTGGGATTACAGATGTGAGCCACCATCCCCGGCCTATCCTGGTTTCAAAAGTGAAAATAGTCCTGGGTGAACTAGGAGGCTGTCCACTCCAGGCGTCCCTCAGGTCAGGTGGCTCCTGCCCTGCTTCATCCTTTCATGCTTTGGGTGATAGACCAGCATCTGGACAGGAGGCCCTGTTCCAACTCCTCAGGCTCCTTAGGGTCCAAGTGCCCCCAGTTCCAGCTGCACTGCAGCAGAGAGCCCATGGGACCTCTGAAATCATGAAGGTCACCTTTGCAGTGTATAAAGAAGGAACCAGAGATTGGAGATGTGGAGGAGGCCTGGCTGCTGTTCCCACTGGAGACCTGGCATCTTCTCCCTTAACCTAAAACAATGAAAGCAATGCTTAGCCCGGGTGAGATCAGGGCCAGCCCAGGACCAGGAACAGGGTACACCCTGCAGGAAGAAGGTGCGCCCAGGCCTTAGGATGGATCAAAAGAAGCCGGAAAACTATATTTTTTGTGGGTTTTGAAAACGTCAGACAGGTCAAATAAAACACAGTGAGGCCCAGCCTTGGCCTATGAGATGCCAGATTTCAACCCCTGGCCTATATGATCCGTTTGCCATGGCAGGGGGTTCCTGTCCACCTCTTTTGCTTACAGCAGGGACCAGCTCTTGAGCTCCATTGTTGGAGAGGCATAGTCAGGGTCTGATTTGAAGACACTGGTGGCTCATGCCTATAATCCCAGCACTTTGGGAGGCTGAGGCGGGAGGACTGCTTGAGGACAGGAGTTGGGAGAACAGCCTGGGCAACACAGTGAGACCCAGACACTACAAAAAATAAATTAGCAGGGCATGATGGTGCACCCTGGTAATTCCAGCTACTCTGGAGATGGGAAGATTGCTTGAACCCAGGAGTTCGAGGCTGCAGTGACCCATGATCGCACCACTGCACTCCAGCCTGGGCGACAAAGCTAGGCCCTCTCAGAAAAGATACAGGTGGGAAAATGATGGGCGAAGAGGGCATTGTGGCAAACCTGGAGGATTTAGGAGAACCTAGTTTAGAGTTCTATGAGGATTCAATGAAAGAATGTGTGCAGAGGGGCCCAGCACATAGTAAGAGCTCAATAAATGGTGGGGGCACAGGGCAGTGGCTCATGCCTGTAAAATCCCAGCACTTTGGGAGGCCGAGGCAGGTGGATCACTGGACAGTGGCTTAGATGCCTGATCATTAGGGGAAGTCGTGTCCTCAATCCCTTCACATCTGCTCTGAAGGTCACCATATCCAGAAGCCTCGCTGTCCTCCTTGTTTAAAATGGCACAGCCCCCACTCCATGCCTGGCACTCTCTGTCTGCTGTCCCTGATTCGTTTTCTCCATACAGCTTATCTTTGTCTGATATGTGACATAGTTACATTTTTTATTTGTCTTTCTTTCCCAGTTAGAATCTGAGCTCTAGAAGGACAAGGGCAAGGATTTATAACTCAAAGGTTCTGGGCTTAGGCCTCTTTACACTCTTGATTTTGAGGTTAATTAAGAGCTCAGGCCTAGAGAAGTGGCTCATGCCTGGAATCCCAGCATTTTGGGAGGCCCAAGCGGGCAGATCACTTGAGGTCAGGAGTTCCAGATCAGCCTGGCCAACATGGTGAAAGCTCTGTCTCTACTAAAAATATAAAAATTGGCCAGTTAGGGTGGCAGGCGCCTATAATCCCAGCTACTCAAGAGGCTGAGGCAGGAGAATCGCTTGAACACAGGAGGCGGAGGCTGCAGTGAGCCAAGGTCGCGCCACTGCACTCCAGCCTGAGCAACAGAGCGAGACTCCCATCTCAAAAAATAATAATAATAATAATAATAAGAGCTCAAAGAGTTTGTTTTCAAAGG
>NW_012115146.1:6587-7392 GCF_000951035.1 Colobus angolensis palliatus
CACGCCAGCCTGGGCAGCAAAAGTGAAACTCTGATTCAAACAAAAAAAGAGAGCTGGGTGTGGTGGAGTGTGCCTGTAGTCCCAACTACTCAGGAGACTAAGGTGGGAGGATTGCTTGAGTCCAGGAGGTTGAAGCCGCAGTGAGCTATAATTACATCACTGCACTCCAGCCTGAGCAACAGAGCGAGACTCCCATCTCAAAAAATAATAATAATAATAATAATAAGAGCTCAAAGAGTTTGTTTTCAAAGGTAGCAGACTGAGAAAAGTTTACAAAATAGTTTAAATGATAACTCATTATAGATTAACATAAATAAAATAATTTTTATGAAAAACAATCATTTTCTGAAACCAGACAAAATATTGTGAATGAGAAGGTGGCATGGTTTTATTGTTTTGCAAATCTCTGAAGCCAGGCTGGATACAAGAGCCTGGCTTCTCAAAGCTGCTTCAGTCTGCTGTGATGTCTATCGTATGTCACGTAGCCTCTGGAAAACTCCAGTTAGTATTGTTGGGAAAATAACTTTGACCTCAGGGTTTCCTGAAAATGTCTTGGGGAACCCCAGGGTCTAGAGGCTGCAGTTTGAGAACTGTTGCTGTGGTATACCAGGTGTCTCAAATACTGCCTAGATCATAGGTGGCACTCAGTAATTATTATTGAAGAATGAATGAATGAATGAATGAATGAAATGTGTCTTTGAATCCAGCCATGTGCCCAGAATGACAGGACAGATGACAAAAACTAAGGGACTTTAGCATGACAGGAGAAGGGGGTTCATCTCCTTTCTTTTTTTTTTTTTTTGCA
>NW_012115146.1:12752-13053 GCF_000951035.1 Colobus angolensis palliatus
TGAGCTGAGATCCAGCCACTGCACTCCAGCCTGGGCGACAGAGCAAGACTCCGTCTCAAAAAAAAGAAAAAAAAAAAAATCCAGACTTGGGGTCCGGGTGCAGTAGTTTATGCCTGTAATCCCAGCACTTTGGGAGGCGGAGGCGGGCGGATCACTTGAGGCTAGGAGTTCGAGAACAGCCTGGCCAACATGGCAAAATCCCATCTCCACAAAAAACATAAAAGCCAGGCGTGGTGGTGCACATGCCTGTAATCCCAGTTACTCAGAAGGCTGAGGCATGAGGATTGCTTGAACCCAGGAG
>NW_012115147.1:0-301 GCF_000951035.1 Colobus angolensis palliatus
TTTTAGGTCTTCCTCCTGTCTCTCTGAATAATTAACATATTCACGTAAGTTCGAAAAAGCAGGAAAGAAGGAAAGCCAACTCCACTGGGTAAGTTTGGAAGAAAGAACTTTAAGATGAAGACCACGGGATTTACTGAGTTTCCCAACTGCAAGACCCTCGGTCCACCCAGCTCTGCCGCTGACCTCCATCTCACCTGGGCTCCAACCCTGGACGACCCAGGGCGAGGTCAGCTCGGGACCGCGCACGCCCGGACCCACCCGCTCTCCACCAACCCAGAAATCCGCACCGGACCGCCGCGCC
>NW_012115147.1:3146-3969 GCF_000951035.1 Colobus angolensis palliatus
GCCTAATTTTCTTCTGCAACACTGCTTGGTCCCAATACAAACTTGATAATGACTCTAAATGGCCAGAAAATGGCACTTTCAATTTCTCCATCCTATAAGACCTAGAAAATGTTTGTCAAAAAATGGGCAAATGGTCTGAGGTGCCTTACATCCAGGCATTTTTCACGCTTCGTTCCCTCCCTAGTCTCTGTTCCCAGTGCGATTCCTCTCAAATCCTCCTTCTCTCCTTCCAGCCTGTCCCCTCAGTCCCAACTCCAAGCGTCGCTGAGTCTTTCCAATCTTCCTTTTCTACAGACCCGTCTGACCTCTCCCTTCCTCCCCAGGCTGCTCCTCGCCAGGCGGAGTCAGGTCTCAATTGTTCCTCAGCCTCCACTCCTCCACCCTATAATCCTTCTGTCACCTCCCCTCCTTACAACCATTCCAGCTTACAGTTTAGTTCTGTGACTAGCTGTCCCGCACCTGCCCAACCAGTTCCTGTTAGAGAGGTGGCTGGAGCTGAAGGCATAGTCAGGGTACATGTGCCTTTTTCTCTATCAGCCCTCTCTCAGATCAGTCAGCGTTTAGGCTCTTTCTCATCAGACCCCACTAAATATATACAGGAATTCCAATATCTAACTCTGTCCTATAATTTAACCTGGAGTGACTTAAATGTCATCCTGACTTCTACCCTCTCCCCAGATGAACAGGAAAGGATATTTTCTCTAGCCCAATCTCACGCTGACAACCGCCAGCTCCACGAGCCACACCTCCAGGAAGGCATTGGAGCAGTTCCCCGAGAGGATCCCCAATGGAACTATCAGGCAGATTCCCCAGGTATAGCTAG
>NW_012115147.1:9914-11851 GCF_000951035.1 Colobus angolensis palliatus
CTGCACCCCTCATCCCAGCCTCTCTTTGCTTTTACCTGGACTGACCCTGACACCCATCATCACAGCAACTTACCTGGGCTGTGCTGCCGCAAGGCTTCAGGGACAGCCGTCATTACTTCAACCAAGCTCTTTTTCATGATTTACTTTCTTTCCACCCCTCCACTTCTCACCTTATTCAATATATTGATGACCTTCTACTTTGTAGCCCCTCCTTTGAATCTTCCCAATGAGACACCCTCCTGCTCCTTCAACATTTATTCTCCAAAGGATATCAGGTATCCCCTTCCAAAGCTCAAATTTCTTCTCCATTGTTACCCACCTCCGCATAATTCTTTATAAAAAACACGTGGTCACCCTGCCGATTGTGTCCGACTGATATCTCAAACCCCAACACCTTCTACAAAACAACTCCTTTCCTTCCTAGGCATGGTTGGATACTTTCGTCTTTGGATACCTGGTTTTGCCATCCTAACAAAACCATTATATAAACTCACAAAAGGAAACCTAGCTGACCCCGCAGATCCTAAATCCTTTCCCCACTCCTCTTTCCATTCCTTGAAGACAGCTTTAGAGACTGCCCCCATCCTAGCTCTCCCTGACTCATCCCAACCCTTTTCATTACACATAGCCGAAGTGCAGGGCTGTGCAGTTGGAATTCTTACACAAGGACTGGGACTGTGTCCTGTAGCCTTTTTGTCCAAACAACTTGACCTTACTGTTTTAGCCTAGCCCTCATGTCTGCATGTGGTGGCTGCCACTGCCTTAATACTTTTAAGGCCCTCAAAATCACAAACTATGCTCAACTCACTCTCTACAATTCTCATAACTTCCAAAATCTATTTTCTTCCTCACATCTGATGTGCATAGTTTCTGCCCCACCCCTCCACCAGCTCTCAGCAAGCTGAACTCATTGCCTTAACTCAAGCCCTTGCTCTTGCAAAAGGACTACGTGTCAATATTTATACTGACTCTAAATATGCCTTCCATATCTTGCACCACCGTACTGTTATGTGGGCAGAAAGAAATGTCCTTACTATGCAAGGGTCCTCCATCATTTATGCCTATTTAATAAAAACTCTTCTCAAAGCTTCTTTACTTCCAAAGGAAGCTGGAGTCATTCACTGCAAGCGGCCATCAAAAGGCATCAGATCCCATCACTTAGGACAATGCTTATGCTGATAAGGTAGCAAAAAAAAAAAAAAAAAAGCAGCTAGTGTTCCAACTTCTGTCCCTCACAGCTGGTTTTTCTCTTTCACATTGGTTACCCCCATCTACTCCCCCGCTGAAACTTCCACCTATCAATCTCTTCCCACACAAGGCAAATGGTTCTTAGACCAAGGAAAATACCTCCTTCCAGCCTCACAGGCCCATTCTATTCTGTTGTCATTTCATAACCTCCTTCATGTAGGTTACAAGCCGCTAGCCCATCTCTTAAAACCTCTCATTTCCTTTCCATTGTGGAAATCTGTCCTCAAGGAAATCACTTCTGTGTTCCATCTGCTATTCTACTACCCCTCAGGGATTGTTCAGGCCCCCTCCCTTTCCTACACATCAAGCTCAGGGATTTGCCCCTGTCCAGGACTGGCAAATTGACTTTACTCACATGCCCTGAGTCAAAAAACTAAAATACCTCTTGGTCTGGGTAGACACTTTCACTGGATGGGTAGAAGCCTTTCCCACAGGGTCTGAGAAGGCCACTGTGGTCATTTCTTCCCTTCTGTCAGACGTAATTCCTCAGTTTGGCCTTCCCACCTCTATACACTCTAATAACGACCAACCTTTGTTAGTCAAATCCCCTGAGTAGTTTTTCAGGCTCTTGGTATTCAGTGAAACCTTTATATACCTTACCATCCTCAATCTTCAGAAAAGGTAGAACGGACTAATGGTCTTTTAAAAACACACCTCACCAAGCTCACCAAGCTCAACCACCAACTTAA
>NW_012115147.1:13427-13777 GCF_000951035.1 Colobus angolensis palliatus
ATAGAAGGTATATGCCTCTATAATAATGCTTTGAATTGGATCATAAATTTTCTACTCTGCATGCCCTGCAGTTTCAAAACCCTGTAGAGCAATTCAAGTCTTGTTCTTGGTATTCCCTGTATGTAGCACAGTAGCTGATAAAAACAGACCCTCAATAAATGTTGGTAAATTAATTATCCATTTAATACCCACAACAACTCTGAAGAGACAGTGTTTTTCTCCCCATTGTTTCTGTTCACATTGCCTATGCCCTCCACCAAACACCACGAGGAACACAGCTGTAGTTAAGCAGCTTGTGTCTATTTATTATTTTTTGAAGTGAGCCCAGACACACACCATGGAGACCATTT
>NW_012115148.1:0-299 GCF_000951035.1 Colobus angolensis palliatus
GGTACCAGCTCCTCTTCGTACGTCTGGTAGAATTCGTCTGTGAATCTGTCTGGTCCCAGACTTTTTTGGTTGGTAGGCTATTAATTAGTGCCTCAATTTCAGAACTTGTTACTGGTATATTCATGGATTCAACTTCTTCCTGGTTTAGATTTGGGAGGTTGTATGTGTCCAGGAATTTATCTATTTCTCCTAGTTTATTTGCATAGAAGTGTTTATAGTATTATTTGATGGTAGTTTGTATTTCTGTAAACCTTTTCTTAATGCTGCTCTTTTTGCTTAAGTTTTGAATACAGTCATAC
>NW_012115148.1:2217-2616 GCF_000951035.1 Colobus angolensis palliatus
GTAATGTTTAACAGGTTGCTGGTAGCTTGGGCTACAGGCGTGCACCACCATGTTTTTTAAAAAAAAAAATGTTAATTGATGTTCTATTTATATTTCACTATAATAGTGTATTACCTGTATCTTACCTCAAATTCTCTGTGAACTAAACAGGGAAAAAAGAGGTAAGGAGATGATTGACAACCTGGAAGGAATGGAAACTATTTAACTATCAATAAATGGCTTTGGCAGTCATCCATTATTGATGTGTTTGGAAAAAAATAGTTATCAGTTTAAAATACGCTGTTATAACGTTAAGAAGTTTTTAGCAATTGTAACCAAAAAGAAAATATATATCGAATATACACAAAGAGCAGTGAGAAAGGAGGAATAAAAAATCAACAAAATATACAGAAAACAATT
>NW_012115148.1:2666-2972 GCF_000951035.1 Colobus angolensis palliatus
ACTCTTACCTAATACCTTATACAAAAATTACCTGAAAATGAATTAAAAACATAAACTTAAGACCTAAAACTATCAAACTCCTAGGAAAAAACATAGGGGAAAACATCAGACCATTAGATTTGACAATAATCTCTTGGGAAAGGTATGAAAAACACAGGCAGCCAAAACAAAAATAGACAAATAAGACTACATCAAACTTAAAAACTCTATCACACAAAATAGTAAATAAAGTGAAAAGGCAATCTATAGAAAGGGAGAAAATATTTGCAAATCCTGTGTATGATAAAGGATCAATATTCAGAATAT
>NW_012115148.1:7992-8310 GCF_000951035.1 Colobus angolensis palliatus
TCTACCTGGTATTTTACACCAGGGATGCTAATCTGGTACCAGGACAATGTGGAGTCTGAGGTCACAAGGGCTGTCCTTGCTTGGTGAGTTTAGATACTGAATTCAGAGATGAGACAGGAAGATGAGTCTGAAGTTGCCACCTTGATGACTAGGGCTGTGGTGGCCTACTTAATGCTAGCATGGCCTTAAAGTCTGGGGCTGAGGTGCTATTCGCAGTGTTTACGGCAGTCTGAACCCTGGGGCCAGTAGGGTCAGCCTGGCACTGATAGAGATGTGGAGATCAAGTCTACTTGGCAGGCCTGGAGCCTGTGCTGTGGG
>NW_012115149.1:0-1184 GCF_000951035.1 Colobus angolensis palliatus
ACAGAGAGAGGTATGAATAAAAGTTTTCTGATTCATACTCCAATGTATCAAAGCAGCTATGAGTGAGGCATTTTCCTTTTTTTTTTTTTTTTTTGGAGACAGAGTTCCTCTATTGCCCAGCCTAGAGTGCAGCGGCACAATCTTGACTCACTGCAACCTCCGCCTCTCAGGTTTAAGTGATTCTCCTGCCTCAGCCTCCTAAGTAGCTGGGATTATAGGCATCTACTACCATGTCCGGCTCATTTTTTTTGAGATGGAGTCTTCCTCTGTCACCCAGACTGGAGTGCAGTGGTGCGATCTCAGCTCACTGCAACCTCCGTCCCTCCAGGTTTAAGCAATTCTCTGCCTCAGCCTCCAAAGTAGCTGGGATTACAGGCACATGCCACCAAACCCGGCTAATTTTTTTATATTTTTAGTAGAGACGGGGTTTCACCATCTTGGCCAGGCTGGTCTTGAACTCCTGACCTCGTGTTCTACCCGCCTCAGCCTCCCAAAGTGCTGGGATTACAGGCATGAGCCACCATGCCCGGCCTTTTTTCATTTTGTGTTTTTTGAGACAAGGCCTTGCTGTGTTGCCCAGGCTGGTCTGGAACTCCTGGACTCAAGCAATCCTTCTGCCTCAGCCTCTCAAGCAGCTGGGATTACAGGGCCAAACCACCGTGTTGGGTGCGGCATTTTCCATTCTAATGGAAACCAAGTAAATGGTACTGCCTTATTCATCCTAAGCCACTTTGCTTTAGCCCCTAAAAAACCTGCTTTAATTTACTCAAGGCCTTTAACATATGTGGTATAAAATTGGTATATTATCAGCTTTGAGCATTTAAGGAACAGTTTAGTATCCATGAGCCCAATTTTCTCATTGAGTCTCTGGAGGCAGTATGCATATGATGTCTCGGTGACCAGAAGCACTTGCTGTAATAATAAATGTCACAAGGAGTTGCAGAAACAAATTGTTCCCTTTCTTGCAGTCACTTCTGTGTAAACACAAGATGAGGTTATTTCTGTCAGGGTTGGCTCTACCTGCCCCAAAATACTCATTCTTCTCTTTTTTTTTTTTGAGGCGGAGTCTTGCTCTGTCGCCTGGACTGGAGTGCAGTGGCCGGATCTCAGCTCACTGCAAGCTCCGCCTCCCGGGTTTACGCCATTCTCCTGCCTCAGCCTCCCCAGTAGCTAGGACTACAGGC
>NW_012115149.1:5337-6966 GCF_000951035.1 Colobus angolensis palliatus
AAAGAAATGAAATGCTGCAAGGCTGAGGCTAAGGGACTGAGTTTGCCCTGTTTGCTCCAAAAGTAGAGAAATGCTCTTTTTCTGAGTAAATATGAAACAGAATATTTAAATAAATGAGTATAAACTCTGAGCACTATAAAACAAATCTAAGGTATAATTTGCCAAGACCTAGAATAAACTGGATGTAAAATTTGAGATGCTAACAGAATTACCCCCCACCTTTTTTTTTTTTTTCCCTGAGCTAGTGTCTCGCTCTGTTGCCAAGGCTGGAGTGCAGTGGCACATTCAAGGCTTGCTGAAGCTTCAACCTCCTGGGTTCAGGCAATCTTCCCACCTCAGCCTCCCAAATAGCTGGGACCACAAACACACACTACCATGCCCAGCTAATTTTTACATTTTTTTTTGTAGAGATGAGGTCTAGCTATTAATGTGTCATGCAGGCTGGTCTCAAACTCCTGGGCTCAAGCAATCCTTCCACCTCAGCCTCCCTAGGTGTTGAGATTATAGGTGTAAGCCACCGTGTCCGGCCTAAAATTACCTTCTTTTAAAAAAAGATAAAATAGTAAATTACATTTTCTAAGATCATGGCCAAACCATAGTTATTATAATTAGTTACAGTCTAATCCAGGCCAAATATTTGCTTTTATCCAAATTATCTGTCTTTCTGATGATCACTGAGGGTAACTACCTCAGTTTTTGCTTTTTGTTTTTGAGACAGGGTCTTATTCTGTTGCCTAAGCTGGAGTGCAGTGGAGAGATCACAGTTCACTGCTGCCTCAATCTCCTGGGCTCAACTGATCCTTTTGCCTCAGCCTCCTGAGTCACTGGGACTACAGGCATGCACTACCACACCCAGCTGATTTTTGGTTTTTTTTGAGACGGAGTCTCACTCTGTCGCCTAGGCTAGAGTGCAATGGCGTGATCTTGGCTCACTGCAACCTCCGCCTCCCAGGTTCAAGCTATTCTCCTGCCTCAGCCTCCCGAGTAGCTGGAACTATAGGCGTGTGCCACCACGCCCAGCTAATTTTTTGTATTTTTACTAGAGATGGTCTCCATCTCCTGACCTTGTGATCTGCCCACCTCAGCCTTCCGAAGTGCTGGGATTATAGGCATGAGCCACCGTGCTCGGCCTAATTTTTGTATTATTTTGTAGAGATGGCATTCTGCCACATTGCCCAGGCTGGCTCAGTTTTCAATTTGGCCTGGTTAATAAGTACTGAAAGAATAATGTTGGGGAAAAAACAACAACAACCAAAAACAAAATTAAGCTCCTTTAGTAGTAAAGAATAGCCTCATGTAATATGACAATTTAGTAGTGACAAAAAAATAGTACCTGACCTGCTAAGATGTTTTACAGGAAATAGACAAGGTAGCAGAAACTGTCAAACCATGTATTTAAGTCATAACTGTAACAGCTCAGCAGAGGGTTTTGCAGGGGGCTTCAAAAGTTCACAGTTACAGTCGCCAGAGACTGAGGCAGAGGATCCCTCGCTGATGTATAATCTTAGAAATAACCCTTACCACCGGGCGCACGCCTGTAATCCCAGCACTTTGGGAGGCCGAGGCGGGCAGATCACCTGAGGTCGGGAGTCTGAGACCAGCCTGGCCAACATGGAGAAACCCCATCTC
>NW_012115149.1:13141-14068 GCF_000951035.1 Colobus angolensis palliatus
TTATAGAAAGTTTAAGGAAAACCAAGATTAAGGATTCCAGATTCAGATGTCTCTTTATCTTTTTTTTAGACAGGGGTTTCACTTTGTCACCCAGGGTGGAGTACAGTGGCGTGATCTCAGTTCACTGCAACCTCTGCCTCCCAGGTTCAGGTGATCCTCGCACCTCAGCCTCCTGAGTAGCTGGGACATCACAGGTGCATGCCATCATGTCTGGCTAATTTTTACAGTTTTTTTAGAGACAGGGTTTCACCATGTTGGCCAGGCTGGTCTCAAATCCTGAGTTCAGGCGATTTGCCCACCTCTGCCTCCCAGAATTCTGAGATTACACGCGTGAGCCACTGTGCCAAGCCTTAGGTCCCTTTCAAATATATGATATTCCTAATTTTCCTGATCTACTATTGCAGGGGAGGGGAAGAATCTTCTTCCTCTTTTTTTTTTTTTTTTTTGAGACCGCGTCTCGGTCTGTCGCCCAGGCTGAAGTGCAGTGGCGCGATCTCGGCTCACCGAAACCTCTGCCTCCCAGGTTCAAGTGATTCTCCTGCCTTAGCCTCCCAAGTAGCTGAGACTACAGGAACCTACCACTACGCCTGGCTAATTTTTGTATTTTTGTAGAGATGGGGGTTTCACTATGTTGGCCAGGCTGGTCTTGAGCTCCTGATCTTGTGATCCGCCCACCTCAGCCTCCCAAAGTGCTGGGATTACAGGCGTGAGCCACTGTCCCCGGCTGGTTGTGAGAATCTTCTATGGCTTAAAAAACAAACGTAGGCTGGGTGTGGTGGCTCAGGCCGGGCACAGTGGCTCATGCCTGTAATCATCCCAGCACTTTGGGAGGCTGAGGCAGGTGGATCACCTAAGGTCAGGAGTTCAAGACCAGCCTGACCAACACAGAGAAACCCCATTTCTACTAAAAATACAAAATTAGCTGGG
>NW_012115149.1:18207-18619 GCF_000951035.1 Colobus angolensis palliatus
AGAATGGTCTCGATCTCCTGACCTTGTGATCCGCCCGTCTCGGCCTCCCAAAGTGCTGGGATTACAGGCTTGAGCCACCGCGCCCGGCCAGTGTATTAACTCTTACATGTTCCTTCCCTCTGCACAAACAATCCAGCTACAAAAGGGGACTTATTAGTTATAAATCCTTATTCTAGCTGTGAAATATAATATGTAAAATTTAGTTTATTTTTTATTTTTTGAGATGGAGTTTCACTCTTGTCACCCAGGCTGGAGTGCAGTGGTACGATCTTGGCTCACTGCAACCTCCACCTCCTAGGTTCAAGCAGTTATCCTTGCTACAGCCTCCCGAGTAGATAGGATTACAGGTGCAAGCCACCATGCCCAGCCAATTTTTGTATTTTCACCCTGCTGGCCAGGCTGGTCTCGAACT
>NW_012115150.1:0-385 GCF_000951035.1 Colobus angolensis palliatus
TTGCATAGCAAGACGTTTTTTTTCTAAAATCCAGATTGCATATGCTTATGGGGGGGTGGGGTTTCGGGTACGTACGGGGGGCAAGTTTGGAAGCCACCAAGGCACAGCAGGTTGACCGGGGGTGGGGGCAGCGCAGGAGCAATGATGGGCATTTAGGGGGCATCCCTGGGTGTCCAGCTGGAGGGCTTCCCCTTAGCCCCTCTGGCGCCCAAAGGGCCAGAAACGCAGGCGGGGGGTTACCCAGGTACTGGGGTCTTTCTTTTTCTTGCTTTCTTTAAATAATAATAATAATAATACGCTGAGGGTTGTCCTGGGTGATAAAAGGGCCCGGCCGGGGCCACCCACGCTGTCATCTTTTGTGCAGGGCGCCAGGACCGTCTACGCC
>NW_012115150.1:7612-8559 GCF_000951035.1 Colobus angolensis palliatus
AAAAAAAAAAAAAAAGAAAGAAAGAAAAGGAGGCCGATCTGCACGCAATCATGAAATATCTCCCAACCGCTGAGCTAGGGGCAGTGGTCCAGAATCCTGTACTCAATAAAATGTATATGGAAACACACACAGAAACCGGTATGAGGTTTTTAAGAGCACACAAGCCTGTCAATACACAGAAAATGGTACTCCTAACCTGAAGAAACTAACTTAATCCTTGGGGAGAGAAGGAAAGTTGCATGCTGGTAAAAAGAGAAGTCAAAGGAGAATTTAAGCAGCTCTGGGTGTTTTAAATTCCTATGGGACCATATTCATATATTCCACATGGAGTTAAGATTTAATTTTAGTTCATGCCTGGAATCCCAGCACTTTGGAAGGCTGAGGTGGGCAGATGACTTGAGCCCAGGAGTTCGAGAACAGGCTGGGCAATATAACAAGACCCCATCTCTACCAAAAAAAAAAAAAAAAAAAATGCAAGTCTCTGGGGGTGGTGACACATGCCTATAATCCCAGCTATTCAGGGGCTGAGGCGAAAGGATCACCTGAGCCCAAGGAGGTGGAGGCTGCAGTGAGCCATTGATTATACCACTGCACTCCAGCCTGGGTGACAGAGTCAAACTCCATCTCAAAATAAAAAGTAAAAATAAAATTAAAAGACAGGCTGGGTGTAGTGGCTCACACCTATAATCCCAGCCCTTTGGGAGGCCAAGGTGGGAGGATCACTTGATCCCAGAAGTTTCAGGCCAGCCTGGGCAACGTAGCGAGACCTCTTCTCTACTAAAAATTTAAAAAATGAGTTGATTGGGGGGGCACATGGCTGTGGTCCCAGCTACTTCGGGGGCCGAGGAGGATCACTTGAGCCCGGAAAGTCGAGGCTGCAGTGAGCCATGATCACACCACTGCACTCCTGGGCGACAGAATGAGGCCCTGTCTCAAAAAAAAAAAAA
>NW_012115150.1:13323-14483 GCF_000951035.1 Colobus angolensis palliatus
GCCTCCCAAAGTGCTGGGATTACAGGCTTGAGCCACCGCGCCCGGCCGAGACTTTGTCTCTTAAATATAGAAAACAATACAGGCCAGGTGCAGTGGCTCACGCCTGTAATCCCAGCACTTTGGGAGGCCAAGGAGGGCAGATCACTTGAGGTCAGGAGTTCGAGACCCTGTCTCTACCAAAAAATACAAAAAATTAGCCAGGCACGGTGGTGTGCACCTGTAATCCCAACTACTCGGGAACCTGAGGCAGGAGAATCGCTTGAACCCAGGAGGTGGAGGTTGCGGTGAGCCAAGATTGTGTCACTGCACTCCAGCCTGGGCAACAGAGCAAGACTACGTCTTTAAAACAAGTCAAACGGGGATTATAGAAAGGTGGCCCATCTATACAGTGGAATATTACTCAGCCATGAAAAGGAATAAAGCTCTGACACAGGCTACAATATGGATGAACCTTGAAAATTCCATGCTTAGTGACAGAGGCCAGACACAAAAGAATACTGTATAATTCCATTTATATGAAATGTCCAGGGCGGGCAAATCCATAAGGACAGAAAGAGGATTCGTGGCTGGCAGGGGTTGGGGGAGGGACACAGGGCGTGACTGCAAAAGGGTGCGAGGTTTCTTTTTGTGTGGATGGAAAAGTTCTGTAATTAGATGGTGGTGATGGCTGCGTAACTGTATTGACTACACTAAAACCACTAAGCTGACCAGGTACGGTGGCTCACGCCTGTAATCCCTACACTTTGGGAGGCTGAGGCAGGTGGATCACCTGAGGTCGGGAGTTCGAGACCAGCCTGACCAATCTGGTGAAATCCCATCTCCACTAAAAATACGAAAATTAGCCGGGCATGGTGGTGCACACCTGCAATCCCAGCTACTTGGGAGGCTGAGGCAGAAGAATCGCTTGAACCTGGGAGGGGGAGGTTGCAGTAAGCAGAGATCTAGCCACGGCACTCCAGCCTGGGTGACAGAGCAAGACTGTCTCAAAAACAACACAGGGTCGGGCGCAGTGGCTCACGCCTGTAATCCCAGCACTTTAGAAGGCCAAGGCGGGTGGATTACGAGGTCAGGAGATCGAGATCATCCTGTCTAACACAGTGGAAACCCCATCTCTACTAAAGAATACAAAAAATGGCCGGGCGCGGTGGCTCAAGCCTGTA
>NW_012115150.1:19703-20047 GCF_000951035.1 Colobus angolensis palliatus
GAAAAAAAAAAAATTAAATTTGCCAATCACGGTGCTGCATGCCTGTGGCACCAGCTACTCGGGAGGCTGAGATGGGAGGATCACTTGAGCCCAGGAGTTGGAGGCTGCGATGAGCTGTGATCACACCACTGCACTCCAGCCTGGACAACAGGGCAAGACTGTCTCAAAAACAAAATAAATCTGCCCACATGGTTACTTAACCATCAATAAAAGGCACCAGTAATACGTTGGTGTGAATTAATTAATCTGCAAGATGCAGCCCCTTTACCATCCGAGATTTTTTTTTTTTACGTTTTTATTTTTATTTATTTATTTATTTTTTTATTTTTTATTTATTTTTTTTT
>NW_012115151.1:0-334 GCF_000951035.1 Colobus angolensis palliatus
AAATCTGGTATATGTGTTATAGATTAATATTACCTAATATTTATCAAGAGCATGATATATACTCCATATACTTCCAGGCTCTTTGCATACTAATGTATTAAGTATTAAATCAATTTCATTCTCTAAACAACCCATTAAAGAAGGCAGTACTTTTATTCAATTTGACAATTTAGAAAACTGAGAAAGATCACTGAACTGATTGTGAATTTGTTGGTATGATGTTTGTGTGGCAATGTTCTTCTGTATGAGTCGGGATGAAAAGTATTATGTATATACAATAGTTGTCCTTTCACACATGGTTTTCATAAAAACCCTACTCTTAATTCATGGTTAA
>NW_012115151.1:2355-3532 GCF_000951035.1 Colobus angolensis palliatus
GGCCGGGCGCGGGAACACCGAGGCCAGGCGGCCCCAGCACGGGCCGGAAGCCGCGATCCTACTTTTTTATTGTTGCTAAAATGTCCCTGCACATTTAAGACAAGATGTATGTCTTACAGCCATAATATCATTACTGCAGAGAACTTGGTTAATCAATATAAGATCTATTGTCAATGTACTCCTCTCTCATGATAAATTGTATTTTTTAAATTTTTATTTTTTTAATTTTGTGGGTACTTAGTAGGTGTCTATATTTATAGGGTACATGAGACGTTTTGATACAGGCATACGATGTGAAACTATCACTTCGTGGAGAATGGGGTAGAAATCCCCTGAAGCATTTATCCTTTGTGTTATGAACTATCCAATTACAATCTCTTCATAATTGTAAAATGTCCAATCAAGTTATTATTGATTATAGTGACTCTGGTGTGCTATCAAATGGCAGGTCTTATTCGTTCCTTCTAATTATTTTTTGGACCCATTAACAATCCCCACCTCCCCATTCCCAACAAAACCCCTACTACATTTCCCAGCATCTGTTAACCATCTGTCTACTGTCTATTTTTAAGAATTTTATTAGTTTTAATAGCAAAAACCGCCATTACTTTTCCACCATCCTAACATTGTTTCAATTTGTTATTGTTCATTGTTTATTTTATTATTTATTGTTTAATTTTAGATTGTTTTGATTTTTAAATCTCATAAAATGTTAGAGCATATAATGTTTGTCTTTTTGTACTTGGCTCATTTCACTTATCATAATGATTTCCATATCCATTGGTGTTGCTGCAAATGGCAAAATCTTATTACTTATGATGGCCAAGTAGCACTCCATTGTTTATAAGTACCACATTTTCTTTATCCACTCATCTCCAGATGGACAATTATGTTGTTTGCAAATCTTACTATTGTGAAATGTGCTGCAACAAACATAAAAAAGTGTAGATATATCTAAGATATACTGATTTCCATTATTTTGGGCATATATGCAGCACTGGGATTCCTGGATTACATGTTAGCTCTATTTTTAGTTTTTTAAAGAACATCCAGACTGTTCTCCATAGTGCTAATACTAATTTACATTCCCACCAAGAGTGTACATGGTTCCCTTTTCTTCGCATCCTCACCACCATTTATTAATGCCTGCCTTTTGGATATAAGCCATTTTAGCTGG
>NW_012115151.1:8712-9593 GCF_000951035.1 Colobus angolensis palliatus
TTGTATTTTTTTTCTGTTGTTTTCTTAGTTTGGCTAAATGTCTGTTAATTTTGTTTAACTTTTCAAAAAAACTTGTTTCATTGACCATTTGTATTGTATTCTTCATTTCAATTTCATTCATTTCCGCTCTGAATTTTTTATTTCTTTTTTAATTTTGGGTTTGGTTTGCTCTTGTTTTTCCATTTAAGTTGTGTTGTAAGATTATTTATTTGAAGTTCTTTCATGTTTTTGATGTAGGCATTTAGTACTATAAACGTTTTCTGAGTACTGCTCTTGCTGTATTCCATAAGTTTTGATGTGTTGTGTTTTCAATATCATTTGTTTCAATAATTTTTTCAGTTTTCTTAATTTCTTCATTGACCCACTGGTCATTCACAATCATAATGTTTAATTTCCATGTGTGTGTTTGTATTTTTCCTAACATTTCTCTTGCTATTGAGTGCTAGTTTTATTCCATTGTTGTCAGATAAGATGATTAATAATATTTCAATTTTTTGAATGTTTTCAGACTTGTTTTGTGACCCAACATATAGTCTATCCTTGAGAATGATCCATATGTTAAAGAAAAGAATGTATATTCTGCAGCTGTTGGATGAAATGTACTGTAAATAGCTATTAGATCTATTTGGTTAGTAGTGCAGAATAAGTCCAATGTTTCTTTGTTGATTGTTGTCTGGAATATCTGTTTAATGTTGCAAGTGGGGTGTTGAACTCTTGGACTTTCAAGAGATAAGGTCTATCTCTCTCTGCAGCTCTAATAATATTTGCTTTATACATCTGGGTGTTCCAATGTTGGGTGCATATCTACTTAAAATTGTTATAACCTCTTGCTGAGTTGACTCCTTTATCATTACATAATGACCTTCTTTGTCTCTTCTTAT
>NW_012115151.1:15508-16900 GCF_000951035.1 Colobus angolensis palliatus
AATTCTCTGTCTGAAAGGTCACATATCTCTCTTCCTCCAGGATCAGTCCACAGTTCATTATTTAGTTCATTTACTAAGGTCATGTTTTCTGTGATTGTGTAGAAACTAGTAGATGTTCTTTGGTGTCTGGGTCCTTAAGAATTAGGTAGGTATTTATGTAGCCTGCACAGTCTCAGATTATTTGTACCCATTCTTCTAGGGAAGGTTTGAAGATACTTGAAGGGACTTGGGTATTGTGTTCTAAATTGTATCTGCTTTGACGTGTCTGTCAAGCCTAATAATGCTGTTGTTCTTGCGGACTCATAGAGGTAACGCCTTAATGATCTTAGACAAGATCTGGGGGGATTATCTGGATTACCAGGCGGAGATTCTTGCTCTCTTCCTTTACTTTCTCCTAAGCAAACAGATTCTCTCTCTCTCTGTTCTAAGACATGTGGAACTGGGGGTGGAGTGACATAAGCACTCCTTTGGCCACCACCAACATGACTGCACTGAATCAGACCTGAAGCTAGCACTGCTCCGAGTCTCATCCAAGGCCTGCTGTAGGCACTTGTGGCTATTGCCTATGTTTTCTCAAGGTTATGGGGTTCTACAATCAGCTAGTGGCAAGCCTAGCCAAGTTTGTGTTCTTCCCTTCAGGATAGCGACTTCTCCCAGACCCCAGGAAGGTCTAGGGGTACCATACAGGATTCAGGTACTAGAGTCAAAAACCTTAAAAGTCTACCTGGTATTTCATTGTTCTTTGGCTGTGCTGGGGTTCAAGCCACAGTATGCAGTATGCCCCACTCTATCCTCTCCTTTACAAAGATAGAGGAGCCTCACCCATAGCCACCACCAACACAAGCCACAGAGAATATTGCCAGACTATGCCATGTTTTCCTTAAGCCCCAAGGACTCTTAGGTCAGCTTGTGGTGAATGCTGTCTGTGCTAGGACTCACCCTTCAGAGCAGTGGGCTCCTCTTTGGCCCAGGGAAGGTCCAAAAATGCCATCCAAGAGTCAAGTCCTGGAGTCTGATACCCCAAGAGCCTATTTGGTGCTCTGCCACTCTGTGGCCATGCTGGTCCCTAAGGTGCAAGGCAATGTCCCCTTAACTTTCCCCTCTGCTTTTCCCAAGCATAAAAACTTTCACTCCACTGTCCCCACCCCAAGCTGATAATATGCAGTCTCATCTGAAGCCAAGAAGTCTTGAGGCTCATCCAAGGCCCTTGACATTGTACATGGGTATCACTGTTGTTTATTCAGTGCCCAAAGTCTCTGCAGCTAGCAGGTGATGAATGCTGCCAGGACTAGGTCCTTCCTCTCAAGGGAGTGAGTTCTCTTATGACCCAGGTGTGCTTAGAAATGTTGTCACTGCTGTTTATTCAGTGCCCAAAGGCTCTTCAGCTAGCAG
>NW_012115152.1:0-330 GCF_000951035.1 Colobus angolensis palliatus
GAAAAAAAAGAAAAGAAAAATATATTAGAAATATTAGGGGACCACAAACTAAATATGTGTATAATTTTGATTAACCAAGGAGATTAGACACCTTTTCCAGTGAGGCAAAGGGCACAGGCTTAACACCATTTCAGCAAATGAATTTTGCTTAATTCTGGTCCCAAACTATATCCCTAACCCATCTTTCAAATGGCCATGAAGAAAACTTTAAAAATTTTTATTATTTTCTGAAAATTGACTCAAAGCACACTTTTGTATTTATAAAAAGTGTTTCAAATATTTAGAAAGCTAATACAATTGATTTTTTATTTTTTTATTTTTATTTTTTTA
>NW_012115152.1:5740-7045 GCF_000951035.1 Colobus angolensis palliatus
CAGGCACGTACCACCACACCTGGCTAATTTTTTGTATTTTTAGTAGAGACGGGGTTTCACCATGTTAGCCAGGATGGTCTCAATCTCTTGACCTCGTGATCCTCTCGCCTCGGCCTCCAAAAGTGCTGAGTTTACAGGCGTGAGCCACCACGCCCGGCCTATTATCTGTAATGTTTTAAGTCAAGCTCCCTGAACAGTGATTTTTCTTTTTTAATTTTACAATGTATGTATGTATGTATACACATATTTATTTATTTTTTGAGATAGAGTCTCACTCTGTCGCCCAGGCTGGAGTACAAATGGTGCAGTCTCGGCTCACTGCAACCTCTGCCTCCTGAGTTCAAGCGATTCTCCTGCCTTAGGCTCCAGAGTAGCAGGGATTACAGGCACCCGCCACCATGCCTGGCTACTTTTTGTATTTTTAGTAGAGACGGGGTTTCACCATGTTGGCCAGGCTGGTCTCGAACTGCTGACCTATTTATTTATTTTTTGAGACGGGGTCTTGCTGTGTCGCTCAGGCTGGAGTGCAGTGATACAATCACGGTTCACTTCACTGCAGCCTCATCCTCCTAGGCTCAAGCGGTTCTTCCACCTCAGCCTCCAAGTGGCTGGGCTGGGACTACAGGCACATACCACCACACCTGACTAATTTTTAAATTTTTTGTAGAGACAAGGTCTCACTAGATTGTTCAGGCTGGTCTTGAACTCCTGAGCTCAAGTGATCCTCCCGCCTCTACCTCCCAAAATGTTGGGACTACAGGTGCAAGCCACTGCACCTGGCCTGTTATTTTTCTTAGTATTTCTTGGTCTTGTTTCTTTGAATACTTTGAATTTGATCTAACTTGTTTTCTTCTAGACTTATATTTGGTGTTGTCTGAACCCTTTTCCCAAACTTTCTTCAAATGTCCAGAGATAGTCTATGTTGTAAGAGAACACCTTGAATTTGGTTTAGTTTTATTATTTTTATGACCAAACTTTTGTGGAGGTCTCTACAGCTTCCAAGCCACAATTGTGTTAAAGTGTCTAGGGCAGAGGTAAGCAAACTTTGTCTCTAAAGGGGCAGATAACAAATGTTTTTGGCCTTGAAGACCATACAGTGTCTGTTGCATCTACTCAACTCTACCATTGTATGTGAAAGCAGCCATAAAACACATGTAGAAATGCGCATGGTTTTTTTTTTTTTTTGAGATGGAGTCTCACTCTGTTGCCCAGGCTGGAGTGCAACAGCAGGTTCTCGGCTCACTGCAACCTCTGCCTCCCGCTTTCAAGTGATTCTCCTGCCTCAGCCTCCCGAGTAGCTGGGAT
>NW_012115152.1:9385-10146 GCF_000951035.1 Colobus angolensis palliatus
TACGGATGAAAGGAAGAAGGGAAGGAAAATAAAAGAACTGGGGAAGGGAGGGGGTTTCACTTGAAGTAGGTTTCAGAAAGGAAATTGTAAATTTTATGGGACCAGGTTTGTATGTGGCAGCCAGAGTGTGTGTGAAGAGGTATTTTATGAAGTGGGATATGAATAGGTGCAGGTTTATATATCTTTTTAAAAGTTGTTCACACCTTGGTCTACTTTCTTGTTGAAGCTAGCTGAGTCCCTGCTGGCAACTCTGTTCCACAAAAGTCGTGCTGTATTCTACAAAAATATGTTTATTGGTGAAATTTGTAATGATACATATACCCCTAAGAGAGTAGTTAGGTCTTATGGATTAAACTTACATATGAACCCAAGATCTCACAGCCTTAACAGAGTCTCATTTCCACTGACAAGAATAATAAGGTTTTCCAGCTTAAGTGCTATACAAAACACACGTCCTTAACTCTAGTTTCTATCTAATGTTATTTTATTTATGTCACAATTGGCAATTGAAACAAAAGTAGCTGCTCCAACCTTAAAAAATTATTGTAGGTCTATGAGTTGAGACTTCTGGTTCCTAAATGGTGACATAGAAGCAAGCTGAGGCCGGGCATGGTGGCTTATGCCTGTAATCCCAGCACTTTGGGAGGCCGAGGCGGGTGGATCACAAGGTCAGGAGTTCGAGACCAGCCTGGCCAACATGGTAAAACCCTGTCTCTACTAAAATACAAAAATTTGCTGGGTGTGGTGGTGGCTACCTGTAA
>NW_012115152.1:10378-12352 GCF_000951035.1 Colobus angolensis palliatus
TCTAGGTAAAGATACCTGAAGTACTGTAAAACTCAATGAATAAACATTTTTCTTGTCTTCTACTATATTCATAGAATTTATAATAAGAGATGCCAAGAATAATATTCATAGAAAATAGGCCTAAATGTGTTATGTAGAAAATTATGGCATTATGCTAAGGCATTATATTCAGGATAAATAAATTACAAATTTATTTTAAACAATATGGTGAAATTGATCCCTAATCTCCACTTAATAGCTACATGAACTAGTCGATATATGAACTAGGTTTTCTTTGTTCCCCTCGTTAGTTCTTTCAGTTCATGGTGAAAATCGTGTATAGATATATTTTCTTTCTGGCTTTCATGTGAAAGCAGTTTTACTGAGAATTTTATTTTCCTCAGATATTTTATTACATTTGGTTCTAGAACACCTAGTTTCACAGCATCAGCTAATTTGAAGGCCCTGAATTTGCTAATTCTTAAGATTATATTATTTTGAAAATTATTATTTTAATCAAGGTAATAAATATTCAGAGGTTATTTGTTGTAAAGTCTAGTTCTGTTCCCCTAATTCCTTTTTTCTCTGTTTTAAATTAAACCATATAATCTCTAGAAATTGCCCTTTGTGGCTGGGCGCGGTGGTTCAAGCCTGTAATCCCAGCACTTTGGGAGGCCGAGACTGGCGGATCACGAGGTCAGGAGTTCGAGACCAGCCTGGCCAACATGGTAAAACCCTGTCTCTACTAAAATACAAAAATTTGCTGGGTGTGGTGGTGGCTACCTGTAATCCCAGCTACTCAGGAGGCTGAGTATAGCACTCTCTTGCCTCAGCCTCCAGAATAGCTGGGATTACAGGCACACACTACCGTGTCTGGCTAATTTTCATATTTTTAGTAGAGATGGGGTTTCACCATGTTGGCCAAGCTGGTCTTGAACTCCTGACCTCTGGTATTCCAGCTGCCTTGACCTCTCAAAGTGCTGGGATTACAGGTGTGAGCCACTGCACCCGGTCATGTACCAATTTTGAGGGCCTTATGTGTATATGTAGGTGGAAGTATCTCACACATACATATAGTCTTCTCATGTTCAATTTGGGAATACTTAGACATATGACTAGATCTGGCTACAAGAGACACTGAGAAATATCTACAAACGGGCAGCCACATTCTAGCTACAGCCTTCTAACTAGGGAAAGAGAGAATGGATTTTTGTGGACACCCAGCCATCTCCTCTATAAGTGGATACTAGTAGATATTGGGGAAAAGGAGGCTACAACATAAACATCAATAAAACATACTTTCCTGGCTGGGCGCTGTGGCTCACACCTGTAATCCCACCATTTTGGGATGCAAAGTGATAAACAGAGCAAGACTCCATCTCAAAGAAAAAAAATACTTTCCTTTCTCTAGAAACTCCAATCTAAACTATAATATAGTCCAGCCAAAAAAAGTACTATTATAAAATTTGAAGGCCCACTGGAATACAAGGAGGATATAACTTACGAGTGGAAGAATAAGAAAACTTCTTGTAGGAATAAAGATTTTTCCTGGACCTCAAAGTAAGCATAAAACGTCAGTTTACCAA
Source organism: Colobus angolensis palliatus (assembly GCF_000951035.1). NCBI lineage: Eukaryota > Metazoa > Chordata > Mammalia > Primates > Cercopithecidae > Colobus > Colobus angolensis. The sequence continues at coordinate 11,944 of NW_012115152.1, forward strand.
TATGGAGGAGGAAGGTTATTTCAGATATGAGAATAACTCAAGCAAAGGCTCAGAGGCAGGAAAGTATAGAGAATGTTTAAGGAATGACAGGTAAATTAATGGGGCTGGAAGAGAAAAGGGAGGTAGAGATATTTTGGGAGATGAGGTGTGTTGGTACCAGACTGCGGGGGACTTTGAATTCCAAGCTAAGAGGTATGGCTTTATTTATATGCAGTGGAAAGTCAGTAAATATTTATAAGGACAGGAAATAAAATATTTAGTTGTATGTTTCAGAAAGAAAACTCCGGTAGTTGTATGGAGGAAAGTGGAGGTGACAACCATGGAATACTATGCAGCCATAAAAAAGGATGAGTTTGCGTCCTTTGTAGGGACATGGATGCAGCTGGAAACCATCATTCTTAGCAAACTA
>NW_012115153.1:0-1064 GCF_000951035.1 Colobus angolensis palliatus
CAGGATGGTCTCGATCTCCTGACCTCGTGATCCACCCGTCTCGGCCTCCCAAAGTGCTGGGATTACAGGCTTGAGCCACCGCGCCCGGCCACCATAGTTTCTTTATTCATTTCACATTACCATGGATTTAAGACCAGCTCTGGTAACCATCCTCTGGATGTTTATCAATGCCCCTGAACAGAGCATGTCAAAATATTTCCTAGCCAGTACAGCATATTGTGGGTTTTTATGTTTATAACTGTAACTTTCCATGACTTGGATTATCTAGTCATGCTAATTGTAGCTTACTACTGCATCAGTCATATCACATTCATATTTAATGTATATTCAACTACAATCTGGAAGTTTTTAAAATGTTCTGTCCTTAAAATAGGTCTTTCTCATCCTATAATTATACATAAAATCAGAGCTTTAAAACATTGAGGGTAAATTTTACTTTGTTGAATTTCCCCATTCTAATTTTTCCAAATCTTTTTCATTCTTAATTCTATGCCTCATTCCACTTGTTATTATGCCATTGTATTACTCATACATAAAGAATCTTTTCTTTATTTATGTAGAATGTTATATTTTGGTGGGTCTAAAGTAAATGGAATTCTTCCAGTTTTATACTAAACACTCATAAAGCCAAAACACTTAATAAGGCCAGTTATGAGCTTTCTTAGTTTTTTCGAATAAGAGATTTGAAAGTAGATGGGCATAATTTATGGAATTAAAGGAAAAGAAAGTACTGGCTTCTCAGAATATAGTAATGCTTGGTGGGATTAGTTTTTGGCCTGATTCAGGAAAATCTTGGAGGGAAAATCTTGTATTTAAGATTATATATTTCTTGGCCAGGCATGGTGGCTCACGCCTGTAATCCCAGCACTTTGGGAGGCCGAAACGGGCGGATCACGAGATCAGGAGATTGAGACCATCCTGGCTAACACGGAGAAACCCCTTCTCTACTAAAAATACAAAAAAAAATTGGCCAGGCGTGGTGGCGGGCGCCTGTAGTCCCAGCTCCACGGGAGGCTGAGGCAGGAGAATGGCGTGAACCTGGGAGGCGGAGCTTGCAGTGAGTG
>NW_012115153.1:2159-3905 GCF_000951035.1 Colobus angolensis palliatus
TTAATGTTTCTTGAACAACTGATTCTGTTAGCAGGGTGTGTAGAGGTACTTAATGTTTCTTGAACAACTGATTCTGTTAGCAGGGTGTGTAGAGGGGTAGGAGGAGCATGGAGGGATGAGCTACAGTTGACAATGGAATTCTTTATGAAGAGTTTATGAAGCTGGCACAGTAGAAATGAAAGTTCCCAAGTTTGGTGTTTATATAAGAATAGTTATTTGGGCCGGGCGCGGTGGCTCACGCCTGTAATTCCAGCACTTTGGGAGGCAGAGGCAGGTGGCTCACTTGAGGTCAGGAGTCAAGATCAGCCTGGCCAACAAGGCGAAACCCTGTCTCTACTAAAAATACAAAAATTAGCTGGGCACGGTAGTACACACCTGTAATCCCAGCTACTAGGAAGGCTGAGGCAGGAGAATTGCTTGAACCCAGGGAGCGGAGGTTGCAGTGAGCTGAGATCACGTCACTGCACTCCAGGCTGAGCAACAGAGCGAGACTCAGTCTCAAAAAAAATAATAATTATTATTTGAAAAGACTAAATAATAAGAATAACACATAAATTATAATTTAAAGAAAAAGAGGGGAGGAAATCTGTAGATTATAAAAGATTTAAGAAACATATCCATATGCAATGTGTGGATACTGATTCAAACAACCAATTTTTCTTTTTTTTTTTTGAAGAAATTTTTTTGTATTTGTTTTCGTTTTTGTTTTTTTGAAATGGAGACTCGCTTTGTTACCCAGGCTGGAGTACAGTGGCGTGATCTCAACTCACTGCAACCTCCACCTCCCGGGTTCAAGCAGTTCCTACTGCCTCAACTTCCTGAGTAGCTGGGACTGCAGGCACACACCACCAAGCCTGGCTAATTGTTGTATTTTTAGTACAGGTGGGGTTTCACCATGTTGGCCAGGCTGATCTCGAACTCATGATCACAAGTGATCTGCCACCTTGGCCTACCAAAGTGCTGGGATTACAGGCATGAGCCACTGCACCCAGACTAAAAGAAAATTTTTAAAAAGGAAATTTGGCAGTGACAGCAATTTGATATTAATGAATTATATTTTAGCCATAATACTTTATGGTTATGAGTTAAAAGTCATTTCACTTCCAGAGATACATACACAAATATTTACAGATGAAATTACATCACGTCTAGAACTTGCTTCAAATAAGCCAGCGGTAAGAGGGGCAATTAGTGGAGTTATAGATGAAACAAGCATGAGCATGAATTGATAATTATTAAGTTGGGTGACAGCTACTTGGGGGTTCGTTATAGTATTCCTTTTATTTTTATATTTGTTTGAAATTTCCCATAAGAAAAAGTTAAGAAGGGATCAAAGTTTTCTGTTTACACTTGTAATGCTTGACTTTATTATACTAGATTAGAATTTGAAAAACAAAAAACTCGGCTTAACGTTCAACTTGAGTATAGTCGCAATCAGCTTAAGAAGAAACTGAATAAGATGAACACATTAAAAGAAACTATCCAGAAAGGTAGTGAAGATATTGATCACCTAAAGAAGGTAATTAATAATGGGTGGCTGAAGTGCCTCTTCATTGAAATTATGACTTCCTTCATGTAGTAAACCTTTTGTGATCTCCTGAAGGGTCCTGTTAGTGATCGAAGGGGTTGGGGACAGATTTAAGAAATACTTAGGCCGGGCGCGGTGGCTCAAGCCTGTAATCCCAGCACTTTGGGAGGCCGAGACGGGCAGATCACAAGGTCAGGAGATCGAGACCATCCTGGCTA
>NW_012115153.1:5349-6494 GCF_000951035.1 Colobus angolensis palliatus
CTTACTGCAACCTTTGCCTCCCAGGTTCAAGTGATTCTCCTACCTCAGTCTCCCAAGTAGCTGGGACTACAGGAGCATACCACCACGCCCAGCTAGTGTGTGTGTGTGTGTGTGTATGTTTTTCTTTTGTAGTACAGACCGGGTTTTACTATGTTGGCCAGGCTGGTCTCGAACTCCTGACCTTAAGTGATCTGCTCGCCTCAGCCTCCCAAAGTGCTGGGATTACAGGCATGAGCCACCGTTCCTGGCGTAGAGCAAATAGTTATTTTTGTTAGATGAAAACATGAACCTGTATAGAGTCTCTTACCCTAATTCTACCTTGACATTTCTGTCTTCCTGTTGTACAGAGATTCCCTCTAGTCTGTGCAAGATAGCATAGAGAGTAAGGAGATAGAATTTGGAGCCACAAAATCTGGTTTCATATCCCAGCTCTGCTGTTTACATATGATATCTTAATTTCCTCATCGGTAATAGAGATAGTAATAGTGCCTACCTCACAGAATCGCTGTAAGTATTACATATGTTAATATTCATACACACTTAGAGTGCCATTGTACTCCAGCCTGGGCAACAAAAGTGAAAATCTGTCTCAAAAAAAAAAAAAAAAAAAGAAGTACCTATGCCAGGTACTTAGACCAGTACCTGGCAGAAGATTAGCTTGTGTGTTTGCCATGATGATGGCAACGACACTTTGAATTGACTGGCCTATACCAAAATGACACTTGCTTTCCTGTTATGCATCATGATTTACACAACTATGAGTGATTAGACAAAATTAATTCTCTGTTTTTGCTCAGCCTTTTGGCATTTCATAATTTTTCTCACTGTTCGAAGACCTTTAGTGTTTCAAGATACAGCCAGAAAGTTCTAAGATTTTGGAGTGGAATTAAAGTCTGTTTACTCTTGCTTTTTAAAAACTCTTGTATTTTGTGTAAATAGAACATATTTTCTTTTTTTTTTTTAAGAGATGAGGTCTCATTATGTTGGTCTTAAACTTCTGGGTTCAAATGATACTCTTCCCTTGGCCTTCCAAAGTGCTGGATTACAGGCGTGAGCCACCACACTCAGCCCAAACAGAATACTTTCTTTTCCCTTCATATTCTTGAAAAACACATAGTTCTTACTTTCTTCTTTTTTTTTTTTTT
>NW_012115153.1:6544-7689 GCF_000951035.1 Colobus angolensis palliatus
CTTACTGCAACCTTTGCCTCCCAGGTTCAAGTGATTCTCCTACCTCAGTCTCCCAAGTAGCTGGGACTACAGGAGCATACCACCACGCCCAGCTAGTGTGTGTGTGTGTGTGTGTATGTTTTTCTTTTGTAGTACAGACCGGGTTTTACTATGTTGGCCAGGCTGGTCTCGAACTCCTGACCTTAAGTGATCTGCTCGCCTCAGCCTCCCAAAGTGCTGGGATTACAGTCATGAGCCACTGTTCCTGGCGTAGAGCAAATAGTTATTTTTGTTAGATGAAAACATGAACCTGTATAGAGTCTCTTACCCTAATTCTACCTTGACATTTCTGTCTTCCTGTTGTACAGAGATTCCCTCTAGTCTGTGCAAGATAGCATAGAGAGTAAGGAGATAGAATTTGGAGCCACAAAATCTGGTTTCATATCCCAGCTCTGCTGTTTACATATGATATCTTAATTTCCTCATCGGTAATAGAGATAGTAATAGTGCCTACCTCACAGAATCGCTGTAAGTATTACATATGTTAATATTCATACACACTTAGAGTGCCATTGTACTCCAGCCTGGGCAACAAAAGTGAAAATCTGTCTCAAAAAAAAAAAAAAAAAAAGAAGTACCTATGCCAGGTACTTAGACCAGTACCTGGCAGAAGATTAGCTTGTGTGTTTGCCATGATGATGGCAACGACACTTTGAATTGACTGGCCTATACCAAAATGACACTTGCTTTCCTGTTATGCATCATGATTTACACAACTATGAGTGATTAGACAAAATTAATTCTCTGTTTTTGCTCAGCCTTTTGGCATTTCATAATTTTTCTCACTGTTCGAAGACCTTTAGTGTTTCAAGATACAGCCAGAAAGTTCTAAGATTTTGGAGTGGAATTAAAGTCTGTTTACTCTTGCTTTTTAAAAACTCTTGTATTTTGTGTAAATAGAACATATTTTCTTTTTTTTTTTTAAGAGATGAGGTCTCATTATGTTGGTCTTAAACTTCTGGGTTCAAATGATACTCTTCCCTTGGCCTTCCAAAGTGCTGGATTACAGGCGTGAGCCACCACACTCAGCCCAAACAGAATACTTTCTTTTCCCTTCATATTCTTGAAAAACACATAGTTCTTACTTTCTTCTTTTTTTTTTTTTT
>NW_012115154.1:0-23933 GCF_000951035.1 Colobus angolensis palliatus
AAAACATAAAGCTGAAAACAGAAATCTAAAACTAGTAATGTAACCTTATTATTTAAAGATAAGGAAGTAAATATAAGAAGAAAAGCTAAGAGAATTGAAAATGGTTGCCTTTGAAGAAAGGGAACTGAGAATGGTAGCATAAGCCTGGCATAGTTTTTAAACTTTTTTTTTTTTTTTGGTAGAGACAGGGTCTTGCTTTGGTATATAAGTTAGTCTCAAGTTCCTGGGCTCAAGCAATCCTCCTGCCTCAGCCTGCCAAAGTGTTGGGATTATGGGTGTGAGCCACTGCATTCAGCCCTAAATTTCTGTAGTGAATACGTATTGCTTTCATTAAAAAAAAAAAAAAGGCCTGGCATGGTGATTCATGCCCATAATCCTAGCACTTTGGGAGGCCAAGGCAGGTGGATCACTTGAGGTTAGGAGTTCGAGATCAGCCTGGCCAACATGGTGAAACCCCGTCTCTACAAAAAATACAAAAATTAGTCAGTTGTGGTGGTGTACCTGTAATTCCAGCTACTCAGGAGGCTAAGGCTCAAGAAGCGCTTGAACCTGGTGGGTGGAAGTTGCAGTGAGCTGAGATTGCACCACTGCACTCTAGCCTGGGTGACGGAATGAGACTTTCTCAAACAAAAACAAAAAACAGTTATTTAAAAAATTTCAAAATGTTAGAACAAAGAATACAAATCAAGAAGGAGACAGTTTCTATCCAGATTTGAAGACACGTATGGTGCACAGAGAGGCAAGCACAGCTCCACAAAAGTTCAAGATAAGTCAACCATCTGAAGTAGATGATTTTTTTTTAATGCTTTCTTAGATGCACTTAAGGATGATAGCATCCAAATTAAGATGGGTTAACATTTTACAAAATTAAAGCCAATGGGTAGAAATTTAAAATATAGCAGATTCAGGTTCACGATGATAAGAAACTTGCTGATATTTAATTTACTATCTTAAGGCTGTCTTTAGAGAAATCAGTGATTCCTCATAAAGGCCCAACTGCCCTGTCCAGTGCCCTGAGAACTCACCAGACATTTTGTCTCTGGTTTTCCTAAAGTACCAGCTCTTAGTCCTCTGTGGGATCAGTAGGTGCCCCCACTCCAGCCCTCCCTTTCTCAATAGAGACTAGCCAGTCTTGTTTTGTGGACAGTCTGTTGCCAAGAGAGCAGGACAGAAGGCTGATGTGGTGGGGAGGTGGGAGAGAAGTAGGCATTCATGACTGGAATAAATTCTGTTTTGGCTCTCAGACAGTGGGCACAACAATCTTCTCTGGCCAGCTGGAGAGTGAAAGCAGTCCCTGATTAGGCAGAGGGCATTAGGGGACCCCGGGTAGGAATGGACATAGTCTTGCCAAAAAGAGAGCTTGGTGTGGGGGCCAGGTTCTGTACCCATTCCCATCTGCTCTGCCATGTTCTGTGCCTGCATTGCAGATGGTCAGAACGTCTGGGCAAAGAGTTGACCTTTAAAATTTCTGACCCTCCTCAGCATCTGGCTGACAGGGCAACAGACTGGGGTTTAGGATTTCTTACTTCTGGTTCCCATTGTCAGAGATGCCCCAGACTACCTGAGTGATGTGGCTGGGTCCCTTGGCAAGGCTAGCCTCAGTTTCCCTGAAGTGAATGAACAGATGAGAAAGTGAAAGAACTGAGGTGAGTTAACATCTGTGAAGGGTCAGATGTGGCAGATTAAAAATGGGCACTGAAGGCGGGGGAGAAAGCCAGAAAGCACAAAATTAGAGTTAGTGCATGAGAGAAGGAGATTAAACAGAAAAGGAAAAATCGCCAGCAGCTTTGGATTTACCCAGCCGGAGTTTCTCCGCTGGGCAAGGAAAGCTTAAGTAATCCAAATTAATTTCTAGTTAAAGGCAGAGCTCAGAGAGCAATCAAACAGGTGACCACAGCTGGCACCAAATTTCACTGGGAGATAAACCACTAATGCTAAAAATAAGCCATGTGTGCTGAGAAAGGGACTGTTTGAAATCTGCGGACCCTCAGTGCAAGTGAAGGTTAGAACACTTCAGTCATTCATTCAACACACTTACAGCAAGCACCTACTCTGTGCTAGGCACTGGGCTTCCAGTTTGAGTCAAAGGAATGGTCCCTGCCTTAGAGTTGCTCACGGTATGGTGTAAAAGATGCACAGAGACAGGATATTGCAGGATTATGGGATAAGGAATCTGATAACAATATCCAAGAGTGTAGTGAAGGAAGCAGGGAAAAGAAGAGTTGGTATGGGAAGTTAGGAAAGATTTTCTGCAGGATCAGACCCTTTAGCTAAACTTGAAGGACCAGGAAGAGTTACCAAGCTGATGAAGACAGGAGGAAGGGCACTTTGGAGGCAGTTGCAATAGTATCTGTGATGATATGAAGTGAAAGGGAGCTTGCATATGCTGTGCGGAAACACCAGCAGTCCTGTGTGGCTGTGGCATGGACACACCTGGGCTAAGATTGTCAGTGGGGATGGAGAAAAGGTGATGGATTTCAAGGATACCAAGCAATGAGAACCACAGACTTGGGGATTGACTGTTTCAGTGTGGTGTGTCACATGTCAGACATGGTGACCAAGTGGTGCCATCCTCAGAGATGAGTAGAGGAGGAAAAAGGAGGGCTTAGGCTGTGCAGAAGGGGCAATTTAACACCTGTAGAGGTTGACATCCAGCTACCAGACAGGGTAGAGCCTCTCCCTTTTCTCTTTTGCTGGCTCCCATCTCCATGAGTGGGCACCATCTGTGTCCAGCCAAGACTCCCATTTGGGGCTCTACTGACCTCTAAGCGGTGGCATCCCTCCTGTTGGACTTACAGGATGGTGGTATCTGAAGATATCTGATTTCATGCTGTAAGAGGCCTTGTTTCTAGTGGGCTGTCCTTTTAAATTTTTCAAAATTTTAATTTAATTTTATTTCATTATTTTTTTAGAGACAGGGTCTTGCTCTGCCTCCCAAGCTAGAGTGCAGTGATACAATCATGGCTCACTGCAACCTCAAACTCCTGGGCTCAAACAATCCTCCTGCCTCAGTCTCTCAAGTAGCTGGGACTGCACACTGCTACAAGTGACTATTTTTTTTTTTTTTTTGTAGAGACAGAGTGTCACTACATTGTGTAGGCTGGTCTCAAACTTCTAGCATCAAGCCATCCTCCCGCTTTGGCCTGGATTACAGGTGTGAGCCACCTCACCTGGCCCACTGGTCTGGTCTTTGACAACTATTTTCAAGCGCTAATCTTTGGGTGGATGAATGGGACAGCAGTTTTCAAACTGTGTTCCTCAGCGACCTGGGTTTCTGGGTTTAGAGAGTGCTCAGAAGAGGACTGAGGGTAGAGAAAGATGATGATGGAGGAGGTGGGGGCAGAGTGGAGATGCAGGATAGACTCTGGCGCTTCAGAGAACCCACTGCTAAGGCTCTTTTAAAAAGTTGTTTTAAAGAAAAAGATATTTGTGGATAAGTGATGACTAGACCTAAGAGATCATTATAACCTGGTAAAGAGTCTAGCATGAAATTTGCGGCAGAGAGGGCTGGGAAGAGAGGGACAAGTCGGGATGAATCCACTGAGAAATGAGTTAAGGAGCTTAACACACTGCAAACCAGCAGCCAGAGCAGGTCTGGTTTATGTGAAGCCCTCGGAGGGGCAGAAGAGGAATTGATTATAAGGCTGTGTAGAGCTGGGGTAGGAAAAATAGAGAAATAATTTAATGTAGAGATGGCAAACGGAAGTCTGCATACAGAAACTGGAACCATAGATACATTTTATTTGACTATCACTTTTTTTTAAATTTTGAATTATTTGCCAGCATTTAAAATTCAGGAGATATAACCAAGAATTTTGATTTCAGACTTTTGAAAAAATAAATCCAGACCTGACCACATGGGCCTGATGTTCCCACAAGGCAGCAGTCAGCTGGAGCTGCCTTTCAGGCAGGCACGAGCTTTCCAGGGTGCCCCTCTCATTTCCCCTGCACCTGCTTTGCTCACTGATGTTAGTTAACTGGGTACTGGCAGCTTCTGAGTCTAGGCACCTCCCATGAGTCAAGCAAACCAGGGGCCTGGGGCTCACTCCTTTCCTAACCCTGAAGACTTTTGCAGCACAAAATGATTGTTTTCTTTCTCTTTCCTGCCCCAAACACTTTTGCTTAAGCTGAATTCCTAACTATTCCTTCTACCATCCTCCTTGCTACTAGATGCATGGATGTAGCTGGCCATTCTGGGTTAGGAAGCCAGCCACGGGCCACTATACAGGGGACTGTAAAACTGCAGCCGTGACTAATGTCATGAAAGTGAAGTTAGCTAGAGCTTATCGCAGACAGCCTTGCCCTAGTCAAGAAGATGAGGGCAGGTTTCTCTGCGATCTGATGGATGAGAAAGTGTTAGCAATGTGAAGATGGAAATAAGGAGTGATGCAGGTAGAGGCAAAGGCAAGGTAGAGAGATGCTAGGGAGAGAGGATGAAGATAGTTGAGTGGGAGACAATGGAATTAGCCCAGGAGAAAGATACTAGCAGGGATTAGAATAATGGCAGGGGCTGGATTTAAGGAAATTTTAGGATGTGAATGGATAGCACCAAGGGATGGAAGAGTGAGAAGGAATGGGGAGAGGGCTGTGAAGTCATGTGCCCTTGGTTTCTGGCTTCTGTCACAGGGCTAAGTTGGTGGCATTCATGGAGATGTGCAGCCCTAGGAAAGCGTGTGCAAGGAATGATCATGAGTCCATCCCTTCTGAGTTTGAGGTGACTTTGCAGCAGCTGAGAGGAGTTGACAAATAGACAGTTGGATACACAAGTCTAGAGCTCAGAGAAGACAGAGACCTAAAAAGAGCTGTCTGCCACAAATTCACTGGTCTGATGGTTGGCTACATACTGAGTATTTTGTACTCTCTGGTCTGAACAACTGCATCATCAATTCTTTCATTGATTAATTCAGCAATTATTGATTAGACACCAGTGACCCTGGCCGCCAACCCAGGCAGTCTACTAGGTTCTGGCTCTATAGCAGTGAGTAAACAGGTGCTATTCCTCTCATCAAGGAACCAAGGCAATGAGCTTTGCAGAAAGCAGGGATGTGATTTGATTCTCTCATCTCTACCTTCCTGCTTTATTGGGGTTATTAAAGGTGGGTTGGGTCTTTTCCCTATTTCCCCCTCCCATGGATTGTGGTAAACAATTTAGAGCAGATTTACTTGTGTTTTCAGACTTCACAGGTACCTTTAGATAAGATTTCAAAACTGTCTGCCGTTACTACTTTGATAGTGATCCACTTAGTATATTCATCTCTAGACTTTGAATCTGGAGCTCTAAATTCTCTGAGACCAGGAACCAGACTTCAAATGCCTTCCGGCTTAAAGTATTAGAGCTGATCTCTTAGGCTCTGAAGGAAGTATTTCAAATACTGTGAAACTTATCCTTTGTCAATACTCATGGCCAGAAGAAAGTAAATTAATCATGAACATTGATTTGCTCATCTGTCTCTTTCTCTAGACTTTAAATATCTTGAGGGAGAGACCATGTATTCAACCTTGTATCTTCAGTTTCTAGTAAAGTCCATGGCACACAATAGGAAATTAATGAATATATATGCTGAATGAATAAATGAACATGGGGCATCTTTTAATGATTGTCTTGTTCTTTAGTTAATTCTTCTTTAACCTTGTGTGATTTTTTTTTCTCATATCCTCTACTCTGAATTAAGATGCTACAGGTAAGAACTTTGGTTGCTCCGTGATGTTGGGCTTGTACTGGATGCTCGCTACATGTTTGTTGACTGATTGCTTAGAGTTAGAAAGACTTTGACCCTCTACTCACTCTCCTTCACTAAGGACATCATCAGTGAGTTTTTTCCATTTTCCCAGCTTGCAGTAGCAAACCAAGTCATTTCTTAAATACTTACCGTATCTAGGCACTATAGTGAAACCTTGGATTGGAGGGCTCTGAAGCAGGGATGCTTAGAACACTTTCACTCCCACAGATAAGCATTTTCTTTCTGTCTCTTTTCTGTGTCTTAGGAGCTAGGTACTATTATTATTCACATTTTACAATATAAGAGAAATAAAGCAGCAGAGGTTGGACAACTTTTCCAATCAGAATCACATGGAACCTAGGACTTTTCCTGAACTCCATTGCAGATCGCATTGTGATTTAGAGGTGGGCTGTGGCCCCAGAGTCTGCTTTAGCAAGCCCTCAAGGAGATTCTGATGCAGGTGGCACCGTGAGTCACTGTGCCATCATTGACATGGAAAACAATTACCTGGAGACTTGGACTGACTGTGTCTCATCTCATTGCCATGTTCCTTTCACCAACCCCTGAGAGACAAGGGATATGACATTTTCCCACTCAGTGTCTCTCAAGACCTATAAACCTAGAACAAAGTTATGCTGAGGGTACCTCCAACAGGGTTTGAGTCCCTCTGATAAATTGGGAAACTGCTAAGAACCTCATAAACAAGGGCTCCAATCATGCTGCATCAGCCTAGTGAATGAGATTTTCTTTTCCTCTCCATATAACCACCTTAGAAATAAAATAAATGAAATTGAAAGAGGAAATTGTGGCCTGGTGCGGTGGCTTATGCATGTAATCCCAGCACTTTGGGAGGCTGAGGTGGGTGGATCACCTGAGGTCAGGAGTTTGAGACTAGCCTGAACAACATGGGGAAACCCTGTCTGTACTAAAAAATACAAAAATTAGCTGGGCATGGTGGTAGCGGGTGCCTATAATCCCGGCTACTCAGGAGGCTGAGGCAAAAGAATCGCTTGAACCTGGGAGGCAGAGGTTGCAGTGAGCCCAGATAGTGCCATTGCACTCCAGCCTGAGTGAAAGAGCAAGACTCCGTCTCAAAAAAAAAAAAAAAAAAAAAAAAGGAAATTGTAAAAGGAGCCCACTTCCACTCTGATAGGGTGGTGTAGAAGTTAGAATTCATGAGGACCATATGATGATATGCTGGTCCAGGTGACCAGGGAAGAGGGATGGAGGAAAGGCATCTCAGTCCTATTAGAGGTCTAGGGTCCTGTCCCAGTAGGAGAAATCACAGGGCCTTTGGAGAGAAAGAGCTCAGACACCAGTGCTAAATAGACCTGGCTCAAGTTCTGACTCATTGGCTGTATGGCCCTAGACCAGTGACTTAACGCCTCTAGCCTCAGTTTCCTTATCTCTAAAATGAGAATAATAATACTTACTCTGTTGTGTAGTGTACGGATTAGAGAAACAAGGTCACCTTGCTCAACATAGAGTCAGCCCTGAACCTATTAGCAAGGTCTGAGGTTTCCAAGGGTTTTCAGGGGCATGGCTGGGAAGAAGTTGGCATTCAGCCTTTCCATTGCCTAGCATTGAAAAATCCTCCTTGGGAAGCCCAGGGGAGAGTTCTGGCTCAAACACTGACTCACCGAGTGGGAATAAATACTTACTGAGAGTCAGGCAATCTCCCCAGATTTCTTCCCTACCCTTTGGCTCTACTCCCCTCTTTTCATAGTTGACATTTAACGATATTCTGCAGAGAGGGGCTTAGCATTTAAAAAGATTCAGTGGAAGGATCCAGAAGCAGGGAACCTGGGAGAACTTTGTAGCTGATGTTAAAAGTGCAAGACGAAAAGAGCTTTAGAGCCTGAAATTGAGTAACTATTGAGATTTGCTTCTGAGCCTGTGATTTGATGTTGGCATACTTGTAGGAGACCCTGGACTATTGAAGGATGTGCAGGCTGGGCCACCTGCCAAGGAAACCCTGGCTCAGTTCCTTCTGGAGCCTGCCAAGCTTTTGCTGCCCTAGGTTGTAGCCTTGAAGCTGAGGGACATTCAGAGGCCCCAAGATAGCCATAGGAAAAGAATGTCAAAAGCCATAGCAATGAATATCTAGCAAAGCATTATGATAAGTGCATTATCTTATCTTCACAGCCATCCTGTGAATTAGATAGTGTGGTGGTATCTTACATCAATTAAACACCACTGGGAAGCAGAGTGCATAATAATGAGTCCTGATTTTTACTCATTGTGTAAACTTGGCAAGCTATTACCCTCTCAAAGCCTCAGTTTCCTCACCTGAAAAACGGGGATAGAAGTATCTATCTCAAAAAATTATTTGAGATTTTCCAGATAAAGCAGATAGCCAGTATCAAGCATATAGTATAATACTCAGTAAATATTAGGCATTGTTATCTCTATTAGATGCAGACACTGAAGTTTAATGAAGTCAGTGGTGTGCCCAAAGTCACCTAGGCAGGGAGAGCAGGAGCCAAAACTCAAGCTCAAGTAAGTTTGACTGTGATGCCCTTGTTCTTAATCACTGGGTATCCTGCCTGAGCTGAAAAATTTCTGCAGGACGTCTTGCTCAGCGGGAATTATAGCAGAGGTTTGGGTTATGGTCTCTTTTTAAATTCTTAAAGAAGCAAGAACATCTAGACTAGAAGCGTGGAGGAGAGAGGGTGCTGGGGCAGTCCATAAGGATGTGTTTTCAGTGTTGGGCATGGCTGTGCTCTGCTCTGTGGTGTTCTAGGTGGGCAGCCACCCAGAGAGGTTGTGTTGTCAGTGTACTGCCTTCATTTTGACTTGCTCCATAACCATAATCTTAGGAAAGGATGTCAGAAAGGACTAGATTTAGTATCAATGTATTGGAATGTGGAATTTCCAGTTTCAGGTGAAAGAGGCTATACCGGAAGGAGGTACTTTTTCTCTGTGCATCAGCCTGCCTCACTCTTTCTCCTTTCCCTCTTCTACTCTCTCTCTCTCTTTCTCTCTCTTCTGCCTCTGACTCTTGCTGTTTCTCAGAATGCCTAAGAAAAAAACTAGTCCACAGCCTGGTGTCTTAGATGCCAATTCTTGGAGCAGTGGATTGCAACTAGATCTGTGCTTCTCAAACTGTCTTGGATGATGGAACAGAGTTTTTCTTTTGCAATTTGTTGCTGAATGACTTTTAAAATAAAATATCTGTTTATGTGTTACAGAATATTTTAATTAAATACGTGTTTTTATTAAAAATGTATTCTTTAGAATGTATTTGTGGGGAAATAAAACAACAAATATAAACATGCAAATCCCCTTTTTTATTATTAGGGATAAACACATTAGGTTACCCTATTAGATTACTATAAAAGTTTCAAAATGCTTGCTTTCAATTTCAGCACTGACCTCACTGTGGACCAGTAACAAACAATTTGTATATGGGTCCGGATACACACATTGAGTAGCACTGGTCCAGATGATCTGGGGTGGGAGTGGCAGTGTGGACCCTTTAGCTTGAGGAAATCAAGAGCCCCCCATCCACAGACTCACATGCAGCAGTTTCAGTGATGGACATGACCCTTTTGATGGCCATGCCTTGTCAATGATGGGGATGATGTGACTGACATGGTGCAGAGGGTATGTGTAAGAGCTACCCCAACCCCACCTGGCTCTGCAGAGTGCATTCCACGCTGCAGTGGCAGCTTCCTTCCAGTCTACTGCAAGCCCTAGGCTGGAGGTTGACAGACACCCAAGAGCTCCCATAAATAATTGCCTTTGAGGCTTAGGCTCTGGGAAGAGGACTCGGAGTCACCTTCTTATCTCTGTCTCTGATTGGCAGAACTGTCTGAGGCACACTGGGGGGTTATTTGGAAAGGGAAGCGGAGGAAAGCCGTGGGCCCACTCCACACAAACCTGCCTGTCACGGACCTGGGAAGCATGATAGCATATCAGATCTTCTCTCCCCTTAACCTTGTCAGCCTGCCTTCTAGCACAGACAGTGCCAGCTGTTGACAAGAGGAGGGGAGGATGATGGGAAATTCCTCTCTGGCAACAGGGAATTTGTTATGGGGGTCCTGAGGAATGGGAGCTTGCTCTACCATCATATTTCTCAGCACCTTGAATCAAAATTGCCCAGCATGAGTCTCCACCCACCCACCTGTCCTGCACCCACTCTCAGGTGCATTGCCCAATCTCATTCTCTTACCGTAATCACAATGTTTAAAATAGCTTTGGCCTGATTTCTGAAAAATTTGGTGCAAGGAGAGAGAGAGAGAGAGCAAGAGAGAGTGGGAGTTAGAGAGTGCCTTGTGACAATGGGTGGGTGTGTCTGCCTCCCTAGAGACCACATATGCCCCTGCCACTCTGCCTGCACCTTTCTTTATCTCTTCTGTCTCAACGCCCTGCATCCACTTTGCATAGCCCATTATTTTCCAAGGAAGCTTCATCCAGCTCGCAGTGTATTTCTAGCATAACTGATGACTGACAGGTCCTAACTCAATTAGTCAAACACAGCTTATGACTCACTCCTGAGGTGCCCCAGGTAGGGTCATTCAGAGTCCTGAATGAGTCCAAAATGCTTTGCATTTAGAGAACAAAAGACGCATCTCCCCACTGAGAGGAAAGAGTCTTTTATAAGTGGGATGCTTAGTGTCTGCTTCACATTCCAGCCAATGCTGGAAAGCAGGTGGGGCCAAGGAGGGAAGAGTGACAGGCTCCTCACACCAGGGAAGGGCTGCCTTTGGCCCCCATGTAGCTCTGCTGAGTACCTTTTCTCTTTCCCACTTTTATTCACAAACAACATCCCTTGTGACTCTTTTCCCTGAAACTGAGAAATGACAAGGATTGAGCAGGTGGGAATCAACAGTCTTGAGTAGAGATGGAACAGGAAGGGACATTTTGTCCTTTCAAAGTGTTCAAAGCTGAAAAAATCAAGGCTGTGGCTACAATGCAGTCATGCCAGCTGGAGTCCCCTAGGACCTGTCAGCAGGCTCAATCTGGAAACCACATTTATTCCCAAAGTGGTACAGTGCGTCTACAAGAGCATTGCTTTGCAGTCCGATGGAACTGGGCCAAAACCTCTCTGTGCTTTCAAATACCTCTCTTTAGAAGGCTTTCAAGTCTTTCTCAGGTAATCTCATTCATTTATTACCTGTAGTCTTGTGGTTTTGGCAAGTTAGCAAATATCACTATTTTTTGTTTTATAGACAGGGGAGAGAGGCTTCCTATTAATCTCTTGGCATCACCCCAAATCACAGTTCTTTAGGAACATCATTGAGTCAGGGGTTAATCACCTAGAAAATCTTCCTCACAAAGCCATCCTGGAGTATGCAAATACCCAGGAATAGGCTGAGGAGTAATTGCAGGTAGCTGGCTCCACAAATAATTTTTAAATGTGATTGGGAGGCACCCTGTGGTTGTAGCCATGCAATATAAATGCTAAGTAACAATGATGGGGTCCATGGAAATGACGAGAAATCTTCGCCCACCCATGGCCTCTGGACTAAAGCAACCAAACCCTGAAAACTACTACTGCATGCCATTTATGTGTAACTGGTCCCCATCTCTCTGTGCTCATGAAAAATGTTATTTCCTTGGGGGATGAGAGGGTGGATCTAGTGAGAAGAAGGAAGGCCACTTGACTTCATTTCAGGGGTCCTCAGACCCATCTTCTTTTTCCTTTGCCCAAGGGAAAGGACGTGCCTTCACTCTTCTTTTTGCCTTTTTTTTTTCTCTCTCTCTCTCTCTCAGCCTGGTCTGGCCTGACTGGCTAGCAAATTGCCAGTCCTGCCTGGGACCTTCCTTTATGGTAAACTGGGGCCAAGTTGCCTCCAGGGGGGATTCTATTCTCTTTGTTCTGCCTGGAGAGATCCAATAGTCAAGAGGCACACATCAAAACTTTACACAGTGGGGAAATGGTGGACCCTGGGCAAGTTGAACAAAAAACAGCAGCAGCCGAAGAGGAAGACAAGGTCCAGGGGAAGGAAGGTGGAAGGGGAGATGTAAAGAAAGGGGACCACCGAGAGCCACTGCCTCCTTGGCCCCCAGTCCCTTGTACTTTCTTTCCTTTGCCTACATTCATGCTGTAGGTGGCACCCACAGACACAGGTGAGGTCCCCTAGGATGTCTCACAGGGTGGGGAACCTGCTGTCCTTCAGAATGGGGAGTTTCTTAGGCTATTTCTTCCATGAAGGGGATAAAACAGGGACACTTTGCTGGGAATTTTGTAGGACACCATTCTCCATCTCCATTTTCTACAGCATCATTATAGATAAAAACAATTATTGTTGCATATTTATAATGAACAATTATAATTAACCTAGACAGCAAGGAAAGTCACGTTATTGATGGTACCCTCTTTCCACCTCCCTACTTTTAAGGATAAATTGGCAAATATAGAAAAACCCAAATAAAACAAAAATCCCCTGTAACTCCATCAGTCAGAAATAACCATGGTTAGCATTTTGATGTAAAGATTATTTCACCTTTTTTCCCCTCTGAAAAATATATTTTTTAGCAAAAATGGATATCCAGTAATATAACTTTCTTGCACATAACAATATCCATAAACATTTCCCAGTGTCATTAGATAGTTTTCTACAGCATCCTTTTTATGTTTGTAGTGAATTTCATCATGATTATAGCATAATTTATTTAATAATAGAAAACACTTATAAAACACTTCTTATGGGCTACATTTTACACACATCATCTAATTTATTCCTCGCCACATTTCTATGAGGTAAATACTATTATTATCATCCACTTTCTATAGGTAAGAAAACAGGTTTGGAGGCAATGTTTTGCTCAAGGTCACACAGGCAGTGAGTAGAGGAGCTGGAATTTGAACCTGACCCTGCTGTTTCTGGCTCTGGAGCCTCTGAGATTCCGTGCTGTGCAGCCACCTCAGCCAAGCGCCCATTGCTGTCATTTAGGTGGCTGCCAGTGTTTAAATATTACAAACAGAGCTGTGAAGAACATCATTATAGCTATATGTTTTGCATACCCCATTGTTACTTTCAAGGATAAATCTCCAGAAATGAGGCTGTGAGGTCAAAGCAAATGAACATTTTTTCTGGGTCGAGAGGATTTGTCTGGGGCAGAGCAGATAGACCTGGGTGGAGCCAGTCCACAGGCGCTGGGGGCCAGGCAGCCCCTGCTGTACCATCCCCTCCCCCCTGCACCCACTTTTCCTGCCCAGCCACAGGGTTTCATCAGTTTGAATTCCCACCTCCAATCTTGAGAGTGATCATTTCCCACACCCTCACAAACACTGAGAACTCTCATTTTAAAAATCATTGACTCATTCTTAGGTGGAAAAATGACATTATTTTTATTTGCAAATTTTAAATTGCTAATTTTAATAAATTTCAAAGTGCTAATTTTAAATTTGTTAATAGGCCAGCCATATTTCTTATTTGCTGACTTTCCTGTCATTGTCCTTGGGATAGGGCATGGTTTTAACATGCAAGAGCTCTTCGGCGTTTGTGTATTCTTGCTTCCATTCCCTTCCTGGAATGAATAAATGAATGAATGAATGAATGGATTACATTTCCTGCAGTCTCTCCTGTGAGGTCTTCAATAAAGAAACTGATGATAGCTTTCCCTTCTGCCTCACTGACCAGGCAAGACTTTTTGAAGTTCTAATTTGATTTATTCTGGAATGTAATCCTTGCTAGGATTGGTCCCTACTAAAGCTCTGGCTAGAAATGGCAGACACAGGAGCTGTCTACAAGATCTTGAGTTCCCAGGAAAGATAACACTAGCTATCATTTATTGAGCACCTGCTATATGCACGTTTTTTTTTGTCCTCACCACATGGTTTTCCTCATCTTCATTTTAGAAAGGAGTAGAATGAGGCTCAGGGAAGCTAGGCCACTTGTACCAGGTCACACAGCTAGTAGGTGGCAGGAGAAGAGTATCTTTTGTGTCACACTGTCCATCAGGGTAAATTCTTAAGGAGTTTATGAACTCTATTTTTTCTCTCTTCTTCATTGACAATTCTTGTTTATTTCATGACTATAAAAAATTAGTTGAAACTTAGGAAATTGTCATGCCAGATTTTATATTGAGGAAGTGTTGGAATAATGATTTCTAACTTATCTTCTAGTTGCTTGCTTCTGTGATTCAAATGTTCCTCCTTTAGGTACCAAAAGAAGTCCATGTTGGACTTGGGCTGTCTCTAGCCAGTCCTCATTGCTTAGAGGATGACTTGGTCTACTTCCCCAGCCAGCCTGGTTTACACACCCCCTTCTCTTACTAAGATCTACAGATCAAAGAAGACTCCTGGTGGGCTGTCTGGTGTCATGTCAGGCACCATTCTCCAGACAACAGGAAGCAGGAGTGAGGAGAAGAGACAGATTGTTTATGATGAGGGAAAATAGAGATCCTTAGCAGGATTGCCTAGGGCAGGAACAAAAGAAAATGAAAATGAATTGGAATAACTTAACCCTTCAACAAAGATAAGAAGTGTGGGAGTGAAGATTTCACAGCAGTGTAGCATCATAAAAACTCTTTAGTGAAGTCTAAAGGAAAAATTTAGTAATTCCCAGGTTGAGGACAAGACCCTGCAGGCTTCTAGACTGTCTCTGGATCCTTGGGATGTCAAAGTGACATGGTGGCACCTTCTGGGGACCCTTGCAAATATGTGGGGGCATCTTGATTTCCAGATGACTTAAAGGGTGCATCTGGTTTTTAGTGAGTGGCAGCCAGGCTTGCCAGCCTTGCTATACTATGTGGGATAAACAATACTCTTCCTAGCTCCAAAGGCCAATGGTGTCCCACTAAGAACACTGGATGATATTTCAGGATTCTTCCAGTGCTAAAAATCTAATATTCTATTATTCCATCCTGGCTATGACAGTCAGTCTATTTTCTTTAGAAACATTATGAGAAAAAAATGTATTATTTCACTAGATGCAGAAAAATGGTTGGATAAAACTCAATACTCATTCATAGTTAAAAAAACTTTTAGCAAATTAAGAATAAGCCCTCAACCTAATAATGGCCATCTATTACTTATAGCAAATATTATAATTAATTATAAAATATTGAAAACATTCACTTGAAGAAAGAAGACAAGAATGCCCACTATCAATCATGCCACATGTCAACATTGTGCTTAAGGTTCTAACAAATGCAATTAAACACACACAAAAAATGAAAGCTAAAGATGTAATTATTACTTATATAATACTTGACTTTCAATTAAAAACTTGTGGAAAAGCTATCAATATTTTTAAAATTTAGTTTTGTAAAATAGAAGATCAACATATCTAGACTTACAATGTGCCACACATCAGTATTAACCATATTAGAAAGCTTAAATTAAAAGAGATGTGTTAACAATAGCCAAAAAATTCCTAAATGCTACCTGTGAATAATTAGAATAAAGTAAGTATAAGAATTTAAGTAATGTAATAAGAATTGAATAACTGGAGGATTAGACCATGTGTGTGGATGGGAAAATCTTATTATAAATACATTAATTCTCCCAAAATTAGGTTATAAATTCAATGTCAATATACTAAAAATTGCTACACAATCTTCAGACTTGACAAATTGATTCTAAAATTCATGTAAAATAAATATACAGTCAAAATAATTCTGA
Organism: Colobus angolensis palliatus; assembly: GCF_000951035.1. Classification (NCBI taxonomy): domain Eukaryota; kingdom Metazoa; phylum Chordata; class Mammalia; order Primates; family Cercopithecidae; genus Colobus; species Colobus angolensis. Next base: position 15,298 of record NW_012115154.1, read on the forward strand.
AAAAGAAGAGCGATTTGCTTTCCTGAATATAAAAGCATATTAAGCTATAATAATTAAATCAATGTAGTATTGCTGTAGGAATAAACAATTAGATCCATAGAACATAATAGAGGGTCCAAACACAGATCCAAGCATATATGAGTCTTTGATATTTGATAAAGCAGGCATTACAAAATGGTAGGAAGGAAAGTTATCCAGTTTTTCTGTGGCAGCAGAACTCAGATTTCTGGTGTCCAGGCCAAAGAGTCTTCGTTTCTAAGTAGCAACTTTCGTGTTTCTATGAGAACAATCCTGTCATTTATTGAAGTATTTTTCTAATCAAGAACATCCCTGGCAATGTTGTTCCAGCCTACTTCTCTGGTCTTCCCAGAATTTTTATAGGCCGTCTTTATTAGTCTGTTCTCTCACTACTATAAGGAAATACCTGAGACTGTGTAATTTATAAAGGAAAGAGATTTAATTGACTCACACAGTTCAACATGGCTAGGGAGGCTTCCTATCCTCCTAGATTGTACAATCAATGTGCATACATACAATGTTTTTCCTCACAGTGTGGCAGGAAGGAGAAGAAATGAGAGCCGAGTGAAGGGTAAAGCCCCTTGTAAAGCCGTCAGATCTCATGAGAACTTATTCACTATCACGGGAATAGCATGGAGGAAACTGCCCCCATGATTCAAGCACCTTTCACCTTCTTCCATCAGGTCCCTCCCATGACACATGGGAATTATGGGAACTGTAATTCAAGACGAGATTTGAGTGGGGACACAGGCAAATCGTATCAACATCCAAGATCACTTCATTAAGCCTTTTTTTTTTTTCTTAAACAAGCTATAGTGGATTCTGTTGTCTGCAATCTAAAGAAATTTAAAATAGACATATGATTCCATGTCCAGATATTAATGCTAAGGAATATTCCCTAACATGTGTTCAAACTGCCAGATACAAGAATATCCATAGTAAATTTGATTGCAATGTTGAAAAATGAGAAACATGTCCAGTAAATAATGAAATAAATTGTGATATAGTCATATAATTGAATATTATTCAGCAAGTAAAATGAATTAACTGGATCTGTGTGTATCAGCATGAATAGAAGCATAATATCGAGTGAAAAATGTAAGTTGCAGGATGCTGTGCTCAATACTAGCCCGTTCATGCAAATAACACACAATTTAATAATATTATATGTATATTTGGATTGTATTTTATATAATACAAAAAATAAGATTTAAAAAAAATTCACACTGAATTAATGATAGTAATAGTACCTTGGAAGAGAGGATAGAAAATGGAATTGAAAATGATAAGAGAAGAAGCTTCCATTTCACTTAGAGTGATTCTATTTATTTTATGTTACAGAATAAGGCACAAATTAGTTTGGGGTGTTGAGTGCATAATATTTATTATTCTTTATACTTTTCTATATTTTTAAAGCAAAGAAGCAGGAGAAGGAGGAGGAAGAAAGTAAGGAAAGAAAAGAGTGAAGGAGAGAGGGAAGAAAGAATAATACCTAAAGTTTCTATTGTTTCTTACAGATAAATAAGCTCAAGGTACATTTCTCCTTGAAATCAGTCTCTCTCTCTCTCTCTCTCACTCACACACACACACACCAAGAGACACTCATAACATGATTTTAAAAGCTAATTAATTATTTAAAAATTATTATCATTAGATAATGAGAACTGTGTTTCCTTTTTATGCATTACCTGCTAGGAAATGCAGCTAAATTTTAGTCTCAGCAGTGATAATTAACTCATTTCAAGTGCTTGATAATCTCTATTTGTCTGATCCTTTTGTATGTGCTTTTCCCCCCTCCATTATCCTATTTCATACACTATCTCATTTCATAGCCATCTCAAATGAACTTGGGAAATAATCAGGGAACAAATCCTTAACTTAAAATAGCAACTTTATTCTCTAATTCTAACATTTCTGAACTTAAATAGTAAAACAGGAGGGTGTCATTGGTATAATCTTAAAAACTGGGTTCTGGCACATAGTTTGATGTACCTGCTCTTAAAACATCTTTGCTTTGTACCTTGGAGCTTGCTTGGGCATTAGAGTAGGTGCAGGGTGGGGAAACAGTGGGAGGCAGGTAGGTGCTTGCCCTCCACTATTGTGCACTGTGGATTTTATTTGGACGGCAGTGAATAAGCATGTTTTGTTTACAATAAGATGCTATTATGCACAATGGCTTGCCCGGTAGAGTTCAGAATTAAGTATTAAGGCTCTTAGCAGAACCTGTTCCTGGGCCTGATTCCACCACTGATTTGTTCTATGACATTGGTCAATGAACACAATACTGTCCATTAAAAAAATGGGCTTTGAGGTTATATATATTTGGCAGGATGTCTTAGTCCATTTTGTGATGCTGTAACAGAATGCCACAGATGAGGTCATTTACAATGAACAGAAATTTATTGGCTCAGATTTCTAGAGGCTGGTAAGTCCAACATCAACGGTCTGGCACCTGATGATGGGGAGGAACTCATCCTTTTGCAAGGAACCCACTCCTGTGGTAATGACCACACTCCCACAATAATGGTTTAATTTATTCAAGTGGGCAGAGCCATCATGGCCTAATTGCTTCTCATTAGGCCCCACCTCAAACCCTGTTGTATCAGAATTAAGTTTCAAATGCATACTTTTTTTTTCCCCCTATGGCGGAATCTCACTCTGTCACCAGGCTGGAGCACAGTGGCATGATCTCAGCTCACTGCAACCTCTGCGTCCCGGGTTCAAGCGATTCCCCTGCCCCAGCCTCCTGAGTAGCTGAGACTACAGGTGTGTGCCACCATACCCAGCTAATGTTTGTGTTCTTAGTAGAGATGGGGTTTCACCATGCTGGCCAGGTTGGTCTTGGACTGACCTCGTGATCCACCCTCAGCCTCCCAAAGTGCTGGGATTACAGGCATGAGTTACCGTGCCCAGCCATCGAATGCATACATTTTGGGGAACACATTAAAACCATGACAGTTGGAATCTGAGTATTGCCATGACGACTTAGGTGACAGTGGACGAGATATCCTTTCTGAGCCCTAATTTCTTAATTTACAACTAGAGATAATATTTCTCATAAAATGTATGTAAGGATTAAATGACCTTGTTTGTCTTGTGCACAGTGCTTGGCAATATTAGAGACCAGGTAAACACTAGTTCCTATTTTGCCCTTCATTTTTACTATGTCTACCAGATAGCATAGCTGTAAGGATAAGATATAATAAAGACATGTGAACGATCTTTGAAGGAAAGGCAGATAACTATTTTAAAATGTGAAGCATTATTATTATGGTGAATAGTTTCTACTTCCAAAGCAAATTTTGTCAGTAATTTTAGTTTGTTTTATGGATGCTGCCTTCTTCTTTGACCTCAGAAACGACTGAACAGAAAATACGGTGTGATTATCTGTTGTTCTTTCAGAATTTTCTTCCAGAAATTCTGAACATGCCAACATAGTCTTGGGTTCGAACTCTGGGAAGCTTCTACTTTCTTGCATCCTATGTATCCTGGCCCCACCCTACCTGTTGAGCCAGGCATTCTTCCTCTCTTGACTTTGAAACCCACTCACTGCTGGTATGACTACCTAGCTAGAGATTTGCCAGATTTGATTTATTTATTTATTTTTGCCCAGAAACTAAGAAGAGAACTTGAATAGGATCCATGCACATTTTCCAGAATGTCAGTGAGGTGCTAAGAGAGTTTCCACTGGAGGATGTTCAAATCAGACTTGCGAAGAATCTTGATGCTCCTCTTTTTCTCGCAGCTGGAAGTTGAAGGGAACCAACATGTTTTTTATCTCTGTGGTAGGACTGTCCCCAAAAGAAAGCCACAGAACCAGTCAGCCCCCAAGGAAAAGCTGATTCCCTCTGACATAGCTCATTCTCAGGCATACCTGGCAACATCAGATTCCTGAGAGTGGTTTGTGAGCCAGTGCTATAATATTACCACCGCATTTCCCAAATAACAAACAAGTACTCTTTCTCACATAGACACACCACCACTCTCACTGCCAACACCACTATCACCACCACCAAGACCAGCCAGCTCCAACTGAGTCTTAAAATCTGATTAGTTTCCTGAACAGGTGGGCTTATGACACTGTTTCCCAGGGACTATCTCCAGATGATATTTATGTAGAGTAGGAGAGAAACATATTAAGAGAAAAAAATGGGAAAGAGGGGAAAGACTTTAGGGTGTCTATTTCCCAAGTTTTTGGCTGGTTCCTAGAGAGGGTATAAGCAAAGTTAAGGGAACTTTGTATTAGATTGCACTAAGTTATGTTGTGGGGGAAAAAATCTCAGTGGTTTGCACATAACAGTTTATTTCTCTAAGTCAACGACTGCCTATTTCCAAGGCTACTTCCTTCTGTAAGGTGACTTGAGAATGCTGGTCACTTGAACCCTGCCCAGCCTCTGGGACACGTGTCATCCACATCTTTAGAGAAAGGGAATTAAGTGTGTGGAGAACTCAGTCTCTCCTTGATGATTTGGCCCAGAAGTTACATGCACCTAATTCCCCTCATAGACCAATGGTCACAACTAGTCATATGGCTCCAACTTAATTCCAAAGAAGCTTGGAAATGCAGTCTTCCCATGTTCCCAGGACAGTGAAAGGGGCATGGTGAACCCAGGACATGGTCCCTGCAATGAAATATTCCCAGGAAGAACACAAACCGTCCTACACCAGGGCCCAGGTGACAAGAGCAGCAAGGGCTAGTCTTGCTGTTCTGTGCGGAAACGATGTCTCTGTCAGGCTGAGGGGAGGGAGCCCTGATGGCACCTTCAGGGTTTTGGAGCTATAGGAGCATAGGGAGATGGCCCCTGGCCAGGAAAGTAATATCTTCTGAATATACCAACATCAGTAGCTGCTGGAACAGTTTCCTAAAGCCTGGGGCAAAGAACTTTCCCCTGGGAAATGAAGAAGCCATAATTTAGTTTTGTCTGAGGCCCATGTTTCTGCCTAACTGATCTGATCAGGTATCTGAAATGGAACAGTTCACCTGCATTTTCTCCCCCATCTCTCTTCCCTTACTTTGGCCTTCGGAGGAGTCCGTGAAACACTGTGACTCAGCTGTGGTTCCTGTAGGCTGATGACAGAAGACCCCAAAAGTGAATTTTGAATGTTGCAGAGAGCCTACTAGGGGTCCCTAAGTAGCTTAGAATCCACCACGACCCTGGGAACACAGATTCTTTCCTGACTCGCAAGGTCTCCTTGGGATCATGGATTGTAGTTAAAATCGTAGAGAGGGTCTAAATGCTGACTCTCCTCTCCTTGGTTCTGGGGTTATAACTTTGCTCCATCTTTTGTAAATATTTGGTGAGAACTTGAGCTTTGGATTTAAGTCTGGAAGACCCAGGTTTGCTCAGACTTGTCAGCAATGTGCTACTACCCTATTCTGTAATCTCTCAGTGCTACCATAACCCCTGCTGGAAAAAAAAAAAAAATGAAGAAAACATCACTTACTTCACATGTTAGGAGAATTAAATGACACAAACACGTGGGAGCCCTTGGAATGGTGCCAAGAAGTGCCAACTTACCATTCTCTTCTTGCTTTGAATTTTTTTAAAAAAAACATGTATAGAAAAGAGTACATAATGTATAACTCAATGAATTTTTCACATACTGAGTACACTCAAGCAACCAGCACTCAGATTAAGAACAGAACATTGCCAGCATCCCCAAGGCCCCTGGAGCCCCCTCCGGGCACTACCACTGGCCCTTCCTGAAAGATAACCATTATCATGACTTCAAATCCCCATAAATTAGTTTGCTTGCCTTAAAATTTTATATAAATGGATTCATACAGAGCTCTTTTGTGTCTGGCTTTTTTCATTCAATATTATGTTCATAAGGTCCATGTACTTCTTCATTTATATTTTCATGCTTAATTATATCAATTTTAATAGTTTGTAATATCTTGTACTGTCCGATCTCTGCCTCATATTTTATGTCCACAAAGTATTTATTTGTGTCCTGCAAAGCTAGTCATCCGATGGACTATGGAGATTGTAACCTACTATGATGCTTTCTCCATCTACCCATGCCTTTAATGAAATGAGAACTGTGGGTCTTGAGAGGACAGTAGCCAGACTGCTTAGGTGGCTGGATACTCACTGAGCCAGTGTTCTCAGACATACTGTTCCTCAGCCCTAGAGGACAATACTTCTACTGTCCTGTTCTTGGCCACTGCTTATTCCCAAGGAAATCCAGCCCAAAGAAGACTGCTTCAAAGCTCTTCCTCTCTTCTTAGCAAGACTGAAACACCTTCTCTCCAAAAGTCAGGGGATAAATAATAGATAAAATCATTGCATTTAAATAGGATAGCTCTCAGGACCTTGGAATATTTTACTGAGGCATTAAAGGAAAATTCTCTTCTCCATATCCTATGGAGGTGAATAGGGGACAGAGCATATGTTTGCTCAGTGCTTTGGTGTCTGCAGAAGCGGGATGAAAATGAGACCCAGGATCCTGGACCACTTTTTTCTTGTTAGGGGAAATATACCCTTGTGCCACAGGACACCCTGAGTCAAACCTAAAAGGTTAAGCAAAAATGAGGGCTATGTGGGCATCCATTAAATTTCTATTTCCTTATATCCTGCATTCCAGCTGTAGCTCTGCACCCACTACCTCATAGGCAAAGGAAAAGTGAACCACAGCTTCTACAGTCTCAGAAACCAATGGCTCTGCTATTTTGCTTTAGGGACTTCTCAATACCGACTCTTCACTGGCTAGGGCTCAATGTTAATGAAGTTGTGACACTGATTTTTTAGGATAGCAAGATCATAGATGCCAGGATTTTAGAGTATGAATGTCCCTTATGTAGCCTAGTCCATTATTTGTTGCACGCGTCCTCTTCATTGCATCCTTGAAAAATTAGTTGCCTATTTTTTAACTTTTCCAGCAAAGAGAAGCCTGCTCCTACCCCACCCTCCTTCACGACAGCCTGTTTTCTTGCTAAACAACTGTGGTTGTTAGAAAAGCTCTTTAATGAGCCAAATTTTTCCTCTAGTAATTTCCACCCATTTTCCCTAGTTGTATCCTCTAGAGTCACTCAGATCTATTACAATCCATATAACAGATCTTTAACTATTTGAAAAATAGCTGTGATGTATCCCTTTAGGTTACTTATTGAATTCCTACTCTTGACAGGAATTGAGTCCTCTCTTCTCAAAGTTAAACATTCTTAGTTTTAAAAATATTTATTACATGAAATGGTTTTCTAGTTCTACTTTTGAGTGCTTTCTGGTTTGTCAATGTTCTTGAAATGTAATGTCCCATGTTAGAACGTATAATTCAATTGTAAAAGTTAGAGGATTGCAATAGTAACATAGTAGTTGAACAGATCAATGAATTTCAATAAATACCCAGAAATAATCCCAAATATATATATATAAGATTCTAATATATCATAAGATTTCTATTTTGGATAATTTATCATGACAAATTCTAGATGAATTAAAGACTTCAATGTAAATATCCTAAAATAAAAATTGTTATATAATCTTAGGGTGTGGAATGACTGTATAAGTATAATTCAAAAGGCATCAACCATGAAGAAAATGATAAATTTGATAACATTAATGCACTGTATATGTGAAAATATCAGCAAATAAAGAGGCAAATAATAAGCTGAAAAACATTTTTGTAACATTCATATCAAACAAAAGATGAATATATTTACTATAAAAAGAGCTCCTAAATTAATTTTTAAATAAAAGATGAATTATTTTAATAGAGAAAAGCAAAGGAAATAAACAGGCAATTTAAAAGGAAATTTAATACAGTTAGTATATGAAAAATGTTCAACTCTGTGAGTAGAGGAGGATGTTCTCATTAAACCAAGATATTGTTATTCATCTATAAAACTTTTAAATATGGGATTAAAAACTCCACTAACTATAGTCAGTGTTAGCGGATTATGGATGTGAGAGTATTCTCACATTCTGCAGCTTTGAGGGTGCATTGGTACAACCTTTCTGGAGAATTAGTTGAAATATTGATGCTATGAATCAGAAATTTTAAAAATGTGTATATTTTGATCTAGCAATTCTACCTCTGAGTAAATTTCTTGAGTAAATAATAAGTATTATGCCAAATATATATACTCATTAAAGCATTATTCATAATAGTACCCTCCAGACTTTAAAGTCATATATCCCCATCAGTAAAAAATAACTAAGTAAAATTAAGCATGTACCCTAATCTATCTATATATTTTTAATAAATTACTTACTTGTAGCATCATAATAATATATAACTTGTAAACATATGAAATAGATATGTTAAAAGTTGGGTTAAGTAGAAACAAAAAGAGGTACTAATATGTATGTTTCCCGGCAAACAAAAGGAATTATCTTGTGCAATTCCTGCAGTGGAAACTCCTGACTCTGGAAACCACAAATTTTATTGTATCAAAAGCTGGAAACATCTTAAATGTCTACCAGTTGTTAAGTGTTACCTAAGTTTTGTTTAATATAATGGCTAATATGATGGAATAATGTATAGTATTTTAACAGTACAGTGGCGAAAGAAACGGATTCAAAAGCACGATAAGGAATGGTTCCACTTCCCTGTAGCAATAAAACAACTTGTAGTAGACTAACTCATGCACAAGTATATATATATATATATATATA
>NW_012115154.1:26793-37067 GCF_000951035.1 Colobus angolensis palliatus
ACTCAACCTGAGGTAGAGCTGGAGTCCTGGCAGAAGCAGAGAAGCACTGCTTGCAGCATCAGGAGACAGAGTTCACGGTAGCCAGAACAACTACAAAGGCATGGTGGAAATCTCAAAAGAGGGGTCCAGAGGAGAAGGAGCCCAAAAATCTACATATAAACTTTGACCAACTTCTTGGAGGACCCCTGAATTTGGCACCAAGGACCCCAGCAAAAAGTGCAACTGGAAGGTTGAAAGACCTGAGCAGAGATTTCGGGTGCTGCCCCCTGCAGGAGACACAGGATTTGGAGTTTGAGTCCTGTCAATAAAAGTCACTGCTAGAATGAAAATAACACTTTTCGGAGAAAGAAGAATCAAAGATTCTGCAATGTATCACTCTCAATGCCTGGCACAGAATAAAAAACTAGCAGACATGGAAGAAACAGGAAAATATAACCCACAGCCAAGAGAAAAAGCAGTCCAGAGAGAAATAACCCAACACAGTAAATGCAAAATGTATAAGAACTTGAAGTCAAATATGATTCTAATGAACAGATGAGGAATTGCAGCACAGAAATGAAAAAGGAAAAAAAAAAGAACCAAATAGAAATGCTAGGACTAAAAAAGTAGATCTGATTTAGAAAATTCACTGGATGGGCTTAGCAGTGGATTGGAATGAGAAAAGAAAAAGTTATTGAACTTGAAGATAAATCAACCGAAATGATGTAATCTGAAGAATGAAGAGAAAAGATATTGGAAAAAAATGAACACAGCCCCAGTGATCTGTGGGGCCATATCAAGTGATGTAGTGTAAATGCTCTATGATGAAATGCAACCCTTGAAAGGTTTATCTGGCCTATCCTTCCTGCTGTGCATAATTGTTACTGTATTGTCTGGTTACAGACACCAAGGGGAACCACTGCACCTATAAGCCTATGTTTGATTTTATATTCATATACCCAGTGATGTTTTAGCTTCTTTCTGCTCATACTGTCAGTTCCCCAATATTATTTATTGACATTACTGGTAGTAGAAGTTTTCACTGAAGCCATTCACTGTGTAACCATTATTGGGAGATGGTTCTCATCGGATCTCTTGTTTTTCTGTATATCTTGCGTGCAGAGTTACTGATTACTTCTGTTCTGAAACATCTTTTGAATGATTTTTATATAGGAAACACCTTTGGAAGATAGAGATAGTTTTTCTCTGCAGAGAAAAGGGGAAGGCTGATTTACTGTCCAGTGTAATGATTATGTCTCCCTCTAGGACAAAGGTCAGATAGGTTTAGAATGGATTACAACAGGCTAATAATTGCCTGATAGCACTTGATTCGAGTTTCCCAGTTGTCAGGATTTTCTTCTGTGACTCAATCCACTGATTGTGTGGGTGTCATATAGCCCTCTTTATTCCTGTGGAAATTGAGCCTTGGGGACCTGGTGCAAATGGTGACATCCTGGCTATTGCTATTAATAAGAGAGCCCTTTGTCTCTCACCTAGAATACCTCAGGTCTTCTGCCAGCACCCATGAAGTTGTGGCAAGTTAACTGGTTAGCTTGCAGGGAGGGCAAAACCTCATACACTTCAATCTTCAATTTTTAAGTTTTTTCCTCAAAGACAAGGTCTTGCTCTGTCCTCCAGGCTGGAGTGCGGCGGTGCCATCATAGCTCACTGCAGCCTCAATCTCCTAGGCTCAACCAATCCTTTTACCTCCGTCTCCTTAGTAGCTGGAACTACAGGCATGCATCACCATGCTCAGTTAATTTTTTTTATTTGTATTGAAGTGGGGGGAGGGGGGTCTCACTATGTTGTCCAGGCTGGTCTCAAACTCCTGAGCTTAAGCGATCCTCCTGCCTCAGCCTCCTGAAGTGCTGGGATTACAGGCATGAGCCACGAGCCACCACACCTGGCCCTTCACAATTCTTGACAACCATCTCATTATTACAGAAACTACAAAGGATTATTAAAAACAAGAGCTGGGCACCCCTTCCTCTCGCTGCTCCCCAGGGACAAGGTTCTGGGTATTCCAGGACACCTCCACCCTACCCCGTTAGCCCTTCTCCATCCTCCCTGCAGCCCTGTGTGGACCGCTCAATACCTTACTATGGAGGAAGGAGTTTTCTCTTTTCCTCCCTGTCTTATCTCACAGTTCCTTTAATAAGAGATAAAGTGAATCTTTCAATACTCAGTGATCACATTTTTAAAATGCAGACAGCCAGCACAGTTGCGTGTTACATGAGGATGCATTAGTACAGGTTGGATATCACAGAAGTCAAGATCTTCCTTGTTCTGAGGAGTCAGCCGGAAGGTTGCAAGAGAGGAAGGCTAGAGACATGAGGGTAAACATCTTTCTGTTTGACCAGAGCTGGGCCTGTGCGATGCAGGGAACTGTATCCAAAGACCCATCCTGTCCTATGGGCACCTGCCAGCTTCAGCTCCTTATTCTGTGGCTTTGTTCTTTTCAGCAGCTGGAGTTCTGATCACTGGGCTTGACTGTAAACAAGAAGAGCACAGTGGGGCAGGTCCAGACCCAGGTGGGTGGGAAGAGCTGGGCAGCACAGCTAGTATTTAAATCTGACAGTGGGACACAGCCAGGCTTCTGTGTATTTCCCTTCATTCCCACCATTATTCATCCAGGCTCCATTCTTGCCAAAGGACGAAAGCAGAAACAGACCCTGGCTGTTGTACTAAAAAAAGAGGAATACTATTTCTGACATTTGAGTCCAGCTCCCTTCACAAAAGGAGACATGAACTCCATCATAGAGAAAATGAGATTTCCTGACACTTGGAAATTAAGATTCGGTAAAGACCAGAGCAGCAAATGATGGATTTTCTGGCACTGAACATAAGGGCATGGACTGCTGGAGGGAGATCAAGGACAGCGAGGCTGTGAGGGGCTCCAGGGAGGCAAGAGGACAGATGGTGGCAATTGTCCTGGTGCTGACCTACTCAGACTTTCTCTCTGTGATTTCTGCAGGGGTCCAGGATAAGGATGCCCTTCTGGGTCCCAGGCCCAGGAGCAGCAGGAGTGACTTAGCCTGGTACATGACCTGCATGAACCCACTCCCCTGTGCTGGAAGGCTGTCTCTTGTTTTTGGCCTGCAAAGGCTTCTGAGGGTCAGATGGCATAGTATAAGTGGCAGGAGGCTGTGCCATTTCTCAGCAGAGAAAATTAGGATCAGAACTCAATACCAGGGTTCACAAAAGTTTTTCCTGGATGCTTAGAAAATCACTGTGTGTCACACAGGAAAACTCAGAGACAAGGGTTTTTGGAGACCCCATAATCAGAAGCAGAAAAGATTTTGCTTTCTGTTATTGAGGTTTTTTTGGGGGGGGGTGAGGGAGATTCAGCAAATCAGGATTCTGAATCATCCACATCCATCTGAAGGTGTTATCCTTGTAATTTCAAGCAAATTGACAAATGCAGATTCCACCCACTACCCCCATCTATTATCATCCTTCACTAGGATCAAACTGCCCACAAACAATGTACAAAGGACTTTCTGCCCTTTTCCAGTGTCCCTTCCAACAAGTGATATTAGGGTATTACAGCAGAATGGGGAACAGAGGGAGATACTTTCTCCCATTGAGAGAGAAAAATGGGAGATTCTCTCATTCTGTCCCTGAACTGACTGCTTGGATCCCATTAGTAGTCCAGGCCCCATTCAGAGTTTCCTCTCATAGGATGTCTGTCACTGCCTGATCAGTCACAGCCCAGAACAAGGATGGGGTGGCCAGTCCACACCAAACCCCTACTCAGAGGACCTGAGCCTGATTTGGTGAAGCCTGGCCACCAGCTAGGCTCAGCAGCTAGATAGACTTCCTCTCTTGGGACTTTGAACTAAGAGAAGCAGAACTTTCTAGGTGGAGGGTGCTTGTGTTGAAAGATTGTGAAAGCCTAGGGTGGAGGCACCCATGCTGAACTGTGGGCATATCAGCAGGAGTGGACCCTATGAGTTTATCTCCAAGGTCCATATGGCTCTGCAGGGTCCAGTCGCACCGACTCCTGGTTTCACTTCTCACCATCCATCCTTTGCCCTCTTTGTGTCAGTTGCTCTTGTCTCCTGACTCTTCATTAAACATGCAGCATTAGCCACTTGATATTGTTTTGCTCTGTCCCCACCCAAATCTCATCTTGAATTGTGGGAGGAACCCCATAAGAGGTAATTGAATCATGGGGATGGGTCTTCCCCATGCTGTTCTCATGATAGAGAATAACTCTAGGTATCTGGTGGTTTCTATAAGGGGGAGATTCCCTGCACAAGTTCTTTCTTTGCCTGCTACCATCCATGTAAGATGTGACTTGCTCCCCCTTGCCTTCTGCCATGATTGTAAGGTCTCCCCAGCCATGTGGAACTGTGAGTCCATTAAACCTCTTTCCTGTACAAATTACCCAGTCTTGGGTATGTCTCTATTAGTGATGTGAAAATGGACTAACACCACTTCTTCCCACTAGAGAGGAAATGAGTTCAATGCAGATATTTGTTTATTCATTACTGGATTGCTGCAACAATCCAATAGGCAAGGAATATTGGCTGAAATGATCTGAACAAGTGTTAACCACCATTGCCTTCTCTCCTTTTGCTTTCTGCTAGTTTGGGCTGGGACCTAGGTAGGGTGGGGTGGGATGGATGGGTCTTTGGGCATGTTTGAAGCCACAAAGCTGTTAGAGTGACTTGACAACATGAAATCACTGTCTAGTTATTACACCCCATAAGAAACAATCTAGAGTCTGTCCTGCCTTGTTCTAGGTAATGTCTTACGCAGATCCTAAAAGCTTTCCAGTTTGAGCCCATCTCTTTCATGGGTGGGAGTGGGATGGGGCTTGTAACAACCGACTGCTCCCCCAAAGGGGCAAGAAGCCAGTGGGGTGCACAACAGAGCAGGGAGTGGGTGCTGAGTGGGTGCAACAGGCTCCTGGCTTCTCTTCTTGGCGACCTCTTAATTCCTTCTGCTGACATGTGAGACTGTGACCAGGCTCCAGGGCCTCTGCAGCTCAGCTGCAGCCAAATTGCCTTCTTGAGAATAAACAATAAGAAAATTACCAGGCTGTCTGATGATGGCGCTTGTGGTTCCCATGTCTGGCCAGAGATTGCCTGGTAGGGGCTGAATCTTGCTGAATGTGGAAGTGAAGGTCAGGCTGACTGGAGACCACAGCCAGGGGTGACAAAGGGGAGAGGAATTCCAGTGAGAGCAGGGGGAAGAAGAGGGGAGGGAGGCAGGGAAGGAAAGCAGTATTCAGGGGAAGAGGAGGCAAAGAGATAGAATGAGGAAGGGGATGAGGAGTGATGAAAGAGGAAGAGCAGGCATGAGAGGTGGGAATAGGCAAGACCAGGATGAGGAGAAGGAATATGTGTTATGGTAGGGATTCTCCACATTTCTGAGAATTTGGTAAAAACTGCGGATCCCCTACACACACAGTTGCACAGATCAACACGCACAAATGTGATGGTGGCATACATTTCAGTGGGTTCATGGAATCCGTAAAACCCTATCTATGGACCAGAGAACACAGGCTGAAGACCCCTAAATTAACAGGGAAAATGGTGTGGAACAGTGAAGAGTATCAGTAGTGAGATGAAGGAAACTAAATGGAAAAGGACTCCTTGAGCCCGTCTCCTTACCAACTCTTTTCCCCAGCGTGTGCTGGAGAGGAGGCAAGATGCGTGTCCTGTGAGGGTTTACTCCAATGTAAGGACCAGCTAGTCTCTGTTCCTATAATATCCCTCATTCAAGAGCCTGTTACTGTTATACCCACTATCCTTATCTCTATGTTTGAGGAAAAGATAAAATGTACAATGAAACACAATTTTGATGATAAATTGAGTTCCCGAACTAATAGAACATTAGTTACCAACTAATTAACCAGTGTGAAAAATTCAGCTTTGTGTCTGAATGATGTTCATCATCGATAGTTCAGACATCAGCAGATGTCTGAACTATTGCAAGCATTGCCTGTTGACATTCAGAAGTGGGCTTTTCCCTGTGTCTCTCTATTCTTTAGCCTGGCCCTTCCAACATCAACTTAGCTATGAAGCAACCCAGTCATGAGAGATACATGGACACTATCTGTCACCCCAGTACACAGCCTGGGGGCAGACATACCTGGGTTGAAATCTCACTTTACCAGTTTCCACTTGTGTCATCTTGGATAAGCTCATTAACTTCCCTGGGACTCAGTTTCTTCATCTGTACAAGGGGTACAACCAATCTCACAGGATATTTGATGCCAAATCAAACAACAGACATAAAAATCTACCCTAGATTCTGCCACATGATAGGTTCTGGGCATATCAGTCTGTATGTTTTGTTCTTTTATGAAAGTGTGTTGCCCTTGTCTGTTTTTAGCTTTTAAAAATCATATGACAATATCTGCACATGTTAAAAACATGAGAAGTACAAAAAAAATAAAGAAGGAGAAAACAATCATCCATAATCCTATCACCCGGAAGCAACCGCTGTTGGCCCTCTGGTATATGTTTCCTTCTGCGCTATTTTTAAAACTTGGCAACAGCTCCATCTCAGTATGTTGATCTCATGTTGAAGTTCAGCCATTGTGCCTCCTGTAGCTAAGAAATAATTTAAACGTGAGTGTGAGGAACTTCATGAATGCATCCCCTAGGGAGGGGGAAGACTGTATTGATGGTTTCCTATTGTTCTCAGCTCTGCAAGTTGGGAAAAGCAAAAGCTTCCAGAGAGAATAACATTTTACTTTTAAAAGAAAATAAACACAGATATCATTGTGCAGAGATGGGCAACCGAGTCCCTCAGCCTCCCTTCCCCAGCTCCCCGACTGGCTGCTGTCCCTTATTTCTTATCGTTGGAAAGTTCTCTGGCTGAAATCACCAACCCTGTTGCTTAGCAGTTCATCT
The DNA here is from genome assembly GCF_000951035.1 of Colobus angolensis palliatus. Lineage (NCBI taxonomy): Eukaryota > Metazoa > Chordata > Mammalia > Primates > Cercopithecidae > Colobus > Colobus angolensis. The sequence continues at coordinate 33,642 of NW_012115154.1, forward strand.
GCTCCTGCCTGTTCCCCTCCTGTCCCCAGGAACTCGGGGCCATGTGTTCCCTTGGCCCATATGCTGACAAGCATCCTCCCACCCAACCTGCCACCAACCCAGGCACCAGCCAGGGCCACCTGCCCGGTGGCTGCCCCTCCCTGACTTCACAAGAGTTGGGAGTGGAAGGGGAATGAAGAGAGGTGGAGAAAAAGACAAAAGGTTTCCAGGGCCTTCTATGGATCTCCTTCCCCATTCCCTCCTGTGTTCCTCACCCCTAGTTTTAATTGAGCTCTGCTTGGAGGATGCTTCAGGAAACAGAAACAGCCAAAAGTGGAGCTAGGCAAAGAAGGACATTGCCACAGGGAGAATCTAAACTACCAATTTTCACCTGGCTCCCTGGTCTTCATTGAGCAGGCAGGTGATGCTGGAGGCTGGGCCAGACCTCAATACCACCTGACTTCTCTCCTAGGTAAGGCTCTTATATATAGGGGGTATATATGCATATAAGAAATGCTGTCTTTCTTAGCCTAGCATAGGGCTACCTGAGTTACCCTCTAAATTGGGCAATTTTATAGACGGTAGAAAACCACTTTTCTGTAGTCAGGGTATCAAAATACCTCTTACAACCCAAGCAGATATACCTTTACAGGAATTGGAAAAGCTAGTCACTGACGAACTTGACTTGGTTTTCCAAAGAAGCACAGAGGACCTTCTGGGTGGGGAGGACAGACACCCCAATCCCTACTTCCTGAAAGTCAAAGCCAGAGAGACCTGCCAAGAATAGAGTAAAGAGTTTCCCATCAAGGCCTGGTGTCAGTAAGGGTAATGAGGGTCCAGAAATAGCTTGAGGAAAAAAGGAACATAGACTAATGAGGAAGAGCCCAGAGTAGTGGAGGGGAAGGCTTGTGTATAGTGTGTGGCTGACGCCAAAATCCCACTAGACCCAGGAGCATGGCACAGCACTTGGGCCCCTAGAGCATGTAGGGCTTATAACTAAGGTGGGGGTAGAACCTGAAGAGGGATTCTAGGCAGGAAGTGCCCTTGGATCATACTTCCCTGATGGCTACCATGAGAACCTGGATCAAGCAGGCACCATGACAAGGGACCCATGGGCAACTGCCAGCCTGGGCAGGCCCAGTGCTGAAGAGCATTCTTGCAAGACAGAAGTGGGGCAGCTTCAGACTACTCAGAAAGCAGTAACCTTTCCATCTGGGTGTGGATGTCAAATGGATGTTCCTTTGAGACAGTGCAAGCCCACCAAGGTTCCGAGAAGGAAGAAAATCAAAAGAATATCGTAGATTCTCTACTTAATTGGCATTTGGGATTTTACCAAGTTTTAACTTACTTGGAATATTGATATGGTTTGGCTGCGTCCCCACCCAAATCTCATCTTGAATTCCCACATGTTGTGGGAGGGACCGGGTGGGAGGTAACTGAATCATGGGGCCAGATCTTTCCTGTGCTATTCTCATGATAGTAAGTTTCTTGAGATCTGATGGTTATTATAAGGGGCTATTTTCCTGCACAAGCTCTCTTCTCTTGTCTGCCACCATGTGAGATGTGCCTTTCACCTTCTGCCATGATTGTGAGACTTCCCCAGCCACGTGGGACTGTGAGTTCTCCATTAAACCTCTTTCCTTTGTAAATTGCCCAATCTCAGGTATGTCTTTATCAGCAGTATGAAAACAGACTAATACAGTAAATTGGTACCAGTAGAGTGGGTGCTGCTGGAAAGATACCAAAAACGTGGAAATAACTTTGGAACTGGGTAACAGGCGGGTGTTGGAACAGTTTAGAGAGCTCAGAAGAAGACAGGGAAAATTGGGAAAGTTTGGAACTTCCTAGAGACTTGTTGAATGGCTTTGCCCAAAATACTGACAGCAAAATGGACAATAAAGTCCAGGCCGAAGTGGTCTCAGATGGCAATGAGGAACTTGTTGAGAACTGGAGCAGAGGTGACTCTCGTTATATTTTAGCAAAGAGACTGGCAGCATTTTTGCCCCTGCCCTAGAGATTTGTGGAACTTCGAACTTGAGAGAGATGATTTAGGGTATATGGCAGAAGAAATTTCTAAGCAGCAAAGCATTCAAGAGGTGACTTGAGTGCTGTTAAAGACTTTCAGTTTTATAAGCAGAACAAAAAGTTAGGAAAATTTGTAGCCTGATAATGCAGTAGAAAAGAAAATCCCATTTTCTGAGGAGAAAGTCAAGCTGGCTGCAGAAATTTGCATAATGAGGAGCCAAATGTTAATCCCCAAGACAATGGGGAAAATGACTGCAGAATATGTCAGGGGTCTTCACAGCAGCCTCTCCTATCATAGGCCTGGAGGCCTAGGAGAAAAAAATGGTTTTGTGGGCTGGGCCCAGGGTCCCCATGCTGTGTACAGCCTAGGGACTTGGTGCCCTGCGTCCCAGCCACTCCAGCCACGACTGAAAGGGGCCAATGTAGAGTTCAGGCCGTGGCTTCAGAGGGTGCAAGCCTCAAGTCTTGGCAACTTCCACATGGTGGTGAGCCAGCAAAAGCACAGAAGCCAAGAATTGAGGTTTGGGAATCTCCACCTAGATTTCAGAAGATGTATGGAAATACCTGGATTCCCAGGCAGAAGTTTGTTGCAGGAGCAGGGTCCTCATGCAGAAACTCTGCTAGGGCAGTGTGGAAGGGAAATGTAGGGTTGGAGACCCCACACAGAGCTCCTACTGGGACACTGACTGGTGGAGCTGTGAGAAGAGGGCCACCGTCCTCCAGGCCCCAGAATGATAGATCCACCAACAGCTTGCACCACACACCTGGAAAAGCCACAAATATTCAATGCCAGCCCATGAAAGCAGCCAGGAGGGAGGAGTTACCCTGTAAAGCCACAGGGGAGGAGCTACCCAAGACCATGGGAACCCACCTCTCACATGAGCATGACTCGGATGTGAGACATAGAGTCAAAGGGGATAATCTTGGAGCTTTAAGATTTAACTGCCTTGCTGGATTTTGGATTTGCATGGGGCCTGTAGACCCTTTGTTTTGGCCAATTTCTATTTGGAATGGCTGTATTTTTCCAGTGCCTATACCCCCATTGTATCTAGGAAGTAACTAACTTGCTTTTGATTTTATAGGCTTATAGGCAGAAGGGATTTGCCTTGTCTTGGATCAGACTTTGGTCTGTGAACTTGTGAGTTAATGCTGAAATGAGTTAAGGCTTTGAGGGCTGTTGGGAAGGCATGATTGGTTTTGAAATGTGAGGACCTGAGATTTTCGAGGGGCCGGAGTGGAATGATACGGTTTGACTGTGTTCCCACCCATATCTCGACTTGAATTTTATCTTCCAGAATTCCCATGTGTTGTGGGAGGGACCCAGGGGTGAGGACAGGTGTTTCTTGTGCAGTTCTCATGATAGTGAATAAGTCTCATGAGATCTGACAGTTATTATAAGGGGGACTTTTCCTGTACAAGCTC
>NW_012115154.1:37117-51718 GCF_000951035.1 Colobus angolensis palliatus
AAGGCATGATTGGTTTTGAAATGTGAGGACCTGAGATTTTCGAGGGGCCGGAGTGGAATGATATGGTTTGACTGTGTTCCCACCCATATCTCGTCTTGAATTTCCACATATTGTGGCGGGGACCCAGTGGGAGGTAACTGAATCATGAGGACATGATTGGTTTTGAAATGTGAGGACCTGAGATTTTCGAGGGGCCGGAGTGGAATGATACGGTTTGACTGTGTTCCCACCCATATCTCGTCTTGAATTTCCACATATTGTGGCGGGGACCCAGTGGGAGGTAACTGAATCATGAGGACAGGTGTTTCTTGTGCAGTTCTCATGATAGTGAATAAGTCTCATGAGATCTGACAGTTATTATAAGGGGGACTTTTCCTGTACAAGCTCTCTTCTCATCTGCTGCCATGTGAGACATGCCTTTCACCTTCCACCACGATTGTAGGGCTTCCCAAACCACATGAAGCTGTGAGTTCTGCATTAAACTTCTTTTCTTTGTAAACTGCCCAGTCTAGGTATGTCTTTATCAGCAGTGTGAAAATGGACTTGAGTGTCATAGGACACTTGGGACACAGGACTTGCACCCTGAGTGTTGTGGTGAACTTTACATTCATCACATATATTATACAAGAAATAATGTTAGCTCTAGGAAATACAAATCAAAAAAGAAAATAAGAATGGCCCATGCTTTCCTTTTCAGGGATTTAATGGTTTTAACATTTTAGTGTATTTTTGTTCTAGTCTGTTTTCTATATAATAGGACAGTGCATACTATTTTCTAATCTGTCTTTTACACTTAAAAGTGATATTGACATTTCCCCATATCATTTGCAAATTTCCCACAATATCTTTTAAAATGGCTACACCCCATTCCATTGCATTGTTGTACCATGATCTAGTTAACAAAGCTCCTACCATGAGACCCTGAGATTGTGGCCAACTCTTCTTAAGCTCCAATTTTGTGTATTACTCTGGGCCAGGCTCTAGAGTGCAGGCATATACTACATAAAGGATGAGAATGAGACATGTTTCCTGTCCTTAGTTTACAATTTGAGGACTTCCAGTTCAATATGGCAGACTGCATGGATATGGAAAAATGTTCCTTCCATCCAAATGTATATAAATCTGCATGCAGTATAGCAAAAATAAATTCAAGGACACACAGAGCTCTGAGGAAAGAGAGAGAATGTTCCAGCATCAGTGATGAAGCAGGACCTTAAGCCAGGGTGTTTGTGGGAGCTGAGACCATAACAGCCTAAAGAGAGTTTCGCACTCAGACATAGGCCTAATTTCTCATATTGGGATGTTAATGTCCACCCAAGGACAGAACTTAAGCCCTCAAATGTAGATGAGTTAAGAGGCAGGGATAAATGCCCACTGGCATAGTTAGGAGCCTCTGAGGAGATTAGAAAAACTCAGAAAATCTGTTTGGGAAAGTTTCAAGGACGTTTGCTGTCCATGTAGGACTTGGGTGGGAGAGAGTCATATAGCAGAAATTTGAAATTTAAGCCTGCACTACCTGCACAAATTCATACTACATAGGTAATGCCTAGAAACTAACATACTGGTCCAGAACTGGTAAAACCAGTGGGGTGTTAGCAGAGGCAAAGAAAAGTCTTATAAAGAGAGATATCACCACCATTCATAGAGAGGAAATGAGATTCCCAAAGGAAATTAACTCCACTGAAGAACTCCTAATAAAAATTAGAAACTATGACAAATATAAGGTATGATGAGGGACACTTAGAAGCAGCAACAAATAGGATAATTAGCATTCCAAGATCTAGGGAAAATAGATTATAACTAAACTATTTTTAAAATGTTTAAAAATTTAAAAGGATGAATAAGAATGACAAGAAAGGATGGAATACACAGAAATGAATTTGGAAATTTAGGCAAATACTACTTCTAGAAATAAAAATGATATTACAAAAAATTATTGTATGTGTAAAGTAGTATATTAGATATGGTCAAAGACAAAATTAATGACAAAGATATATTGATAGTATCACTCAGAAATTGAAATAGAAAATATGAAAGAGAGCTTAACAAATATATAGTTAAAATACTAAGGTCAAAATATGTCTAATCAAGTACCAGGAGAAGATAACAGAGTATACATTAAAGAGACAGTATTTGAAAAGATATGGCTGAGAGTTTTCCAGAATTGGACATTTAAATTTTTAAATGGAAAAATATCAGCTTCCAAGAAGAAGTAAAAGTAAAGTATATACATCTACTTTGTAGATATACACTAGGAAAAATATTGTAAAAAGTTCCACAGATAAAAGTCAGATTACCTCAAAGGAAGACAATTCAACTAAAAGCAAATTTATCATCAGCAAAAATATATAACGATAGGAAATACACCTTCAAATTGCTGTAGGACAATAACTAACACCATAAAGTTTGAATTCTAACTCAACACTTATTTAAAAATGAGGAAAAAAGCATTTTATTTCAAATATATTCCAAGGGAATTTATTACTCACAGCTCTTACTGGTTGAAAGACTGACTAGAGAATACATTTTGGTGAGGTGGACACTGTACTGGGTGGAAGGTGTAGAATGTCAGAAGCAATTATGAGAAACATAACAGTGAAAAGATGAACTTTTTGATAACTCTAAATATGCAGTGACTGTAACAATAACAAGAACAACAAAAGTAGATTAAAAGCAACATTAAAATGTTGAATAATAAAAAGTAACATGGAAGATGAGCATGAGGGTGGGGCATGGGAAGCAGTTTTCTTGTCTGGAAAAGGATAGAGAGATTATTTAATTTTAAACTTTTTAGAGTCAGGTGTGCTTAATTTAATGTTAACTATTAAAAGAACATAAATATGATGCATAACTTTTAAAATAGGTGAGGCTGAAAATAAAGAATCACTCTGATCATCAGAGGCATGATATGAGGAAATGAGGAGAAAACAACCATGGTCATTATTGTTGAGTCTGTGAAGAAGCTGAAGTTTGATTTTACCCTACTTCCAAGCTAATAACTTAGCCTGTTACTGTTTCATGGATGCTGTCAGAAGGCATGAGATGCCTGGGTCAAAGGACTTTAATACACACAGAAACCACCATAAGCATCACATGTGCTCCAGTTCCCCTTGCCTGCTAAGTCCCATGGGGGTGACATGTGTAATGGATGTTGCATGTGTAATGGGTTTGTGTTGCTGCCAAATGAAGACTGAACTTGGGAAATCCACCTCTTTCATAGCAGACAGTGAGCCTTCTCGGGGTCCCAAAGGGAGACATCACTTCAGTTTGCAAGGGTTCTTGGTGCAAATGCAACCCTGAGAAATGACCCAGGTGAGCAGTCAGATCCTTGCCTTGTTGGCATGCCCAGCAAGAGACAAAGAAGCATGAGAAACCCACCAAAGAGTTTCTCTTCAAACAATTATAAAACACAAAACAAGATGATAGAAATGAATCAAAACACATCAGCAATCATAATAAACAGAATAGATTAAACTTGCCTTTTTAAAGATAGAAACTCCAAGTTTGGGTATAAGAAGTACAATTTATAAGAAACATGTAAAATAGAGCTTGTTCTTTTGGCCTTAGTGCTTTGGCCTCGTTATATTTTGGCACATGTCTGGTTGCCTGTAAAATACAAATATGTGTGTATGTGTGTATGTGTTTGTGTGGATTGTGATATGGTAGCATCAGGGCACAGCTAATTCCTCTCATTTTCCCTCCTTCCTTATCCTCTGTCAAATCAATTCACACCTTTGCAAGACAGACACAGAAAGTTTGAAAGTAGAAGGAATGAAGAATGGCATACTCTGCAAGTACCAACAAAACAAAATTGATGCATCAAAACAAATATTAGAAAAAATATATTTAAGGCAAAAAACCCATCAACCTCCCCATTAATTCTGAATAAAGCACATCATTGCTTTGTGACAAACAGAACAATCTAGCTGAGAGGAAACATAAAAAATTAAATACCAACATAAGGCAGCATGAGATGAATGTTAAGTGAGAAGTTCAAACAGCAAGTGCTGTGGATTCAGAGGAGGAGGATGTGGATCTGACCTGGAGCCATCCAGAAATCAATTCTTGATAAAGAACGTGCTGCTTTAGGTAGATGTCACATGAGGGTGGGCCATGAAGCACGTGACAAGTAAATTGCAGCTTGTTTGAGACACGGAAATACGAATTTGGGGACTTTATAAACCAAGGAAAGAAACAAATGCAAGTTAGACCCCAGTGGTTGGGCAGCTCTTGATCTTGCTGCTGGTGGGCTAAGGTCAGGAATCTCATCCCTGTAAAGCCTACGTCTTTGCCTCTGCTCCCCACATCTATTAATATAATAAATCCCATTTCTAGCCAGCCTCCTGTGAATGAATAGCCTGGGCTGGGCCTTAGTGTTTAGTTATAGGTGACCTGCAATAGCCATTGTGCTTTTCTGGAAAAGTATGAATGACTAACCCCGGGAAGAAAGACTCTTAAGTTCAGAGAAATGAAGTACCTGGCCTAATGTCAGCTAGTTTGGTACAGAATTGGGACCAGAAGCCCAATCTCTTGACTATTTCTAGACATACACATCATAGGGGGCATGCTTTTGCCTGGCTTGTTCTTTTGTCCTTAGTGGTTGGCTGCCTGTATGAAAGCAAGAATTTGTGTGTTAGGGGTGGGGATTGGGCAGGGAGGGTGGTAACTGATGCGATACTAGGGGGTACAGTTAATTTCTCTCCTTTTTCTCTCCTTCATTGTCCTCTGTCAAATCCATTCACACCTTTGCAAGACAGATGGAAAAAGAAACTTAGGGTGGCGGCTGTGCTTTAAAACCTGGCTCCCTGGACATGGGACCTGGGGAGTTTTGTGCCCATGTGACAGGTACTGCTAGTGAGGCCCCAGAGCATCTGTTTGGGGACACTGTGGACACATGTCCTGAGAATACCCCCTTGGGGGCTGAGGCAAGGCATCATACCATCTTGGGAGCCCAAACCATGTGCTAACAAGCTGTTGGCAGAGGACTAGAGAAAGACATTTTCAAAAACAACAGCAACAAAAATTGCAAACCACTCCATCCGGGCTGCAGACTCCTCCCTGCATCTCATTAGCACCTGGGGTGGGAGAAGAGGGGACTGGCAGGCACTGCCTACACCTACGTGTCCTGAAAACCAATGCATGCCCACAGAGGTGGGCAGGTGGAAGGCGTTGAGTTGCCCAGTTCCCAGCCTAGGATAGGTCCTTCCAATGCTCTGCTTGTTTGTTCCCTCATGTGTGAATTTTTAGAACAGGTATCAGATTCTTTCTGTGTAGGGCACTTTTTTTTTTTTGGAGTCAATGCTCTCAGGTCTCTTCCATATCTTTAAAACTTGGGTTTTGAATATGATTTCTATGAAGAAAGGTGAGTCATCAGAGTCCTGTCTTAGTGGACTATTGACATCATAGCTGGGACTGCCACAGTTGGTGCTGCAGACTCAAGGTCAAGTGCTCCCATAGACACCCCACTCACCGCCATAGTGAAGACCCCCATTTGCCTCCAGAGGTCAAACTTCCTTGTGCAAGTTGGAAAGTAGACAAGAAAATCCTCAGTCACTTCCCCCATTTCTTTTCTCATTCGCTCCTCATCCCTTCATGTTTGTATTCCCAAGATCTCAGGCTTCTAAGAAAGCTCATCTTGGTCTGGAAGTTGGGAGTGAGACCTACCATGGCCATGGTCCTGTCTGTCCCATCACTCAGGAGGAGTAGGGGCTTCTATTCCCGGGGACACTCTGCCCTCCCAGGCTTTCCCAGACTTCCCCTCCCCACTTGTTTTACAATAGCAGTAACTATTGCACATCATCCTACTCTACTTGAGTCTCAGAATCAGACACACGTCTGTCTCTATAAAATGGGAATGGTGGTGGAGGTGGGACTTTCATATAGGTGATGGCAGCCCCTAAGAGAGAAGTAGAGGTGGCTTCTCTTAATGACTCTTATTCCCAGCAAAGACAAGTGGTGATGCCATCATTTGCAGTTGGATTCTGAGGCCCTGCCTACCGGGGATGCAGGACATATTGAGGACCAGCAATCCTGGTATGACAAATAGTGGAGTTTCATAATGACCTTGTAGAGCCAGATTCCTGGAAATGGCATAAATCTACCTGCTATTGTTGTCAAACTCTAAGATGCTTCGTTACCATTGCTCACTCCGGGGGGAAGGCCATGGTTCTTGAAGTTCATTAGGTGGGGTGGTGAACAGGATTTTGGTAGTTGTTGAAGGTTGGGGCTCAAGACCCTGTCTGGAGGCCCAGGCTGGCTGGTTAAAGATATTCTGACCTCCCAACATTGGTGCAACACATCAGAAGATATTCGAGGCTGTGGGGCTTCTAGAGCCAGAATTCTCAGGTCATTGTCCTCAGCACCAGAGCTGTAGAGCTCCACCAGTCTGCAGCTTGGGGAGGAAGAAAGGCTGGCTGCCCAGAGCCACAGCCTAGCTTGGCTGGGAGGAAGATAGAGGAGCTGTCTCTTCTTCCTCACTCATCTTCCCTGTGCCTGTTCCTGGTCCAGCTGGGCGAGATGGAAACCATCTCACATGGAGAGATGTTAAGGCAATTCTGGGAAAGCAAGTGCTAATAAAGTGCTGGGAACTTCCCTATCTCTGTCTCTTGAGGGGACTGAGCATGCTCTGAAGGATGTGGCCAAGTTTGCCTTTGGTGGAGGAACCAGAGGCTTGGTTTGGTCTTGGGGCAGGCTGGGCAAAAACTCTGAGTGTGAGTGTTTCCTCCTGAGCATCCTCAGGGAGGGGAGCCCCTCCCTTCTCTACATTCTCCCCTACTGCCTCCTTCATCTCCGAGCACTTTGCCTTCTTATTTCTGTTCTCTCCTCTGAACCAGAGGAAGAGAGATGATTAAACGCTTCTGCTATGTGGATGCCCATGACTCACTGGCAGGAATGGCCTCTCCAGGCGGGCTGTGCTTTCTGTCTCCTTCCCTCATTTCACCCTCCACTTTCCCCTCCCCTGCCTTGCCCCTTGCATCAAAATGAAGTCATGTAAGACCAATCCAAATTGATTTCTCTTTTGCTTCTATTAGAATATTAGCTCCATAAAATCAGGATAAGAATTTGTGGTCTGGAGTCTGAAGACAGGGATTGGAGTCCCGGCTTTCCTGCCCACTAGGTGTGGCTTTGAGTGGTTATTTACCTTCCATAAGTCTTTGTTTATTTGGCCATAAAATAGGGAAAATGATAGAGCCAACCTTTCAGGCTTATTGTGGGGATCAGTGGAAATAATATTAAGTGTGAGGCGGTATTGTCTGTAACACATAGTGCATGCCATGAGCCGGGCACCATGGGGATCAGACTGGAATTTGCTTCAGTGTGAAACAGGCAGATCCAGTGACAAAGAAGGAGAGAAATAAGCCAGCCTTGGTACCATCAAAGGAGCACCCAGCCTTCCCCCTGCGCCCCACTGAGCAAATGGCTAATACCACATAGCAGAGGCCAGGGGGACGGATGCCTTTGTATGGAAGAGCTAGATCTGGTAGCCAGGGACCTGGCCACACGGGGAGGCACAATTGAATTTTTCTCTTCCATCTGACAGTTCAGGACTGGATGTTACTTTCCAAATGAAAGCGATTCTGGAAGGTCATTGGGAACAGTGAATTGTGATTATGCTGGCACATTTTTAATTCTGTCTCATTACAGCTGCTGTTAAGGCTGCATTATAATAATTGCTTTAGTTCTGCTTTGGTATTTGTAGGCTCCTTTAATGTAGCTGTAATCTATGTGTATATTAAAGTAAGCAGAGCCAAAGAGCAGGGGCAGCCTTATTAGACTAGAGAAACGCATGTTGGGGGTAGCGGTGAAGCAGACTGGCAGACGGGAGCAGGGTCCTGGCGGGGGAACCTCGGGACAGCATGGGGAGTGGAAGTTCTGGCCTCAGGCCCAATACAGACTCACGCTGTGACTTTGAGCAAGTTGAAGCTGCCTGTCTCAGCTCTCCCATCCATTATATGAGTTACAAAGTGTGTCTTGGAGGTGCTTAAAAGTTCTTAGGAGAAAAACCGTTGCTGGCGAAGAGCCCAGGGGATGGCTGCATTGGGCCCTCAGAGCAGCCAGAGTGGAGCCCAGCAGGAGCCTCCTTAGCCGCCCACAGTGGAGAGGCCAGGTGACCCCTTAGCAAGGACAGTCGTCAAATAAATGGCACGCAGACACCCCCAATTCCCAGGGAAAATTTGGCTCTGGTCTTCCTGCCATCACTCCTTGTTCTGGTTTCTTCTTTAAAATTAGGTTTGTTTGAACTGTTGCCACTCTCTGCATGGTCCTGTACACACAGCATTTCAGCCACTTGATGCAGGTCTTACTGCTGTCCTTGAATACTGTGGCTGTCCTTTTTCTCCTTCAAGGGCAGTGGGTGTCAGTTTCATGCAAAGAATGCAAGGGCTGTCCTGGACCAGGCCACTCACCAAGTACTCACTGTGAACGGTATTCACCTCCTAACTGTTATTTTAGGATAGGAATTCATATTGTGCTCACACCAGTCCTATGAGCTAAGTAGCAGTATCATCTCCTTTATTTTATTTCCGTTTTCAAGACAAAGTCTTGCTCTGTCACTCAAGCTGGAGTGTAGTGGTGTGATCTCAGCTCACTGCAACCTCCGCCTCCCAGGTTCAAGCAATTCTCCTGCCTCAGCCTCCGAAGTAGCTGGGACTACAGGCATGCACCACCACACCTGGCTAATTTTTGTATTTTTAGTAGAGACAGGGTTTCACCATGTTGGCCAGGCTGGTCTTGAACTCCAGGCCTCAAGTGATCTGCCAGCCTTGGCTTCCCAAAGTGCTAGGATTATAGGTGTGAACCACTATGCCTGGCCTCATGTCCTTTATAGATGAATGAACTGAGGCCAGCGAGGTCCCACATACCTAGTGAGTGGCAGAGCTAGACATGGAGCCTGGACCATCCAGAGGCTGACTCGCGATTTTAGCACTGCCTCAGGCTGCCTCCCCCTCATCCTCTCTCCCTCCCCAAGCATCATCCATTTTCTGTGCTGCTTCAGAGCTCGCCACTGAATTCAGACGGGTCTGGGGATCAGTGGAGGATCAGTGGAAGGATCAGAAGGTTCTCTCAGGAACAGAGACACAGGCCTGGGTAGATGCATGGGAAGAGACCATGGCCAAAGTGTGGACAAGGGCAAATCAGAGCCATTGAACAAAACGTGTCTTTGGCTCCTTAGTTCTCCGAAATGATGCCTTTGCCTTTTAACAGTGGGTGTTGCAAAGGGAGTGAGAATGAGGCAGAACTCTAGCATTCCTGTGCACCTGTACCCCCTACCTTGTATGTGGGCCATGCAAGATATTCCCAGAAGGATTTCTGTTTTGCCTCTTCCCATTTCTAAAGACTTCTGCATGAAGAAAGTTTCAGACTTTCTCAGCGTCTTGCCCTATTGCTTCTGCAGGGAGAATACTCTTCATAGTATGCAACTGAAATGCAGCCTGCTACAGCTCAAAATCTACCAGGTTCATTGAATCCCAATGTTTAAGGGAACTTAAACATTCCTCCCACTGCAGAAATTCCTTTCAAGCACCTCTGATTGATGCCCCATAGCCTTGGGTCTAACATGCAGGAAGATGGGTGCCACCCCACCCCCTCCCTTCTCACCAGATAGCCTGTTTCATTTCTTGAATAGTTCTAATCATTGAAACGTTCTTCTTTATTTTGAATCAATGTTTCCCTCATGATACCTTCCACCAGTTAATCCTAGTTTGATCTCCTGGAATTAATCCATTCTGTTTTTCACATGATAGTATTTTGAATTTATGAAGGCAGCTGAAAGTTCTTCTGGAGTCTTCTTTATCCTTCAGCATCCTTCGGTTCTTTATCTGTTACTTCTATTCAGATATTCCTCAAAGAGAAAAAACATACTAAAAGGTCCTAGATTGTCTCTGGCATAAATTAGGCTCATGTAAATGTTTCCTCTTCTTCCTCTACCATATTCCAGTCCAAATGTTTGGGTAACTACCAATACTACGTATTCTGCTGAGAGCTGAGAAATATTAAGAAAATAAGATGTGATCTCTGCTCTTGGTTGTGTAATAGTAGCATTAACAACTAAATACCGACTGTGGACAAACTGCCTCCTCCTTCCTATAGTACTTTATGATTGGAATGGTAAATGTACTTATGTGCAAAGTGTCCTATTTTGACTGTACGAACTGTGGAACTCACTGCCTGCTATGCTATCTCCATCTTGCTCCTGCCTCTCTCCCACGCCATCTTCTGGGTCCACTCTCTCTGTGTTTTTATCTCTATTCTTGGTTTTTCTTAATTGGCCCATCCAAGAGCCCTCTCCAGTCCTCCCTACTTCTTTCCTACAGGATCAGGGCATTCTCCCTGCTAAATACTGCCCTTAATCAGTTAATAAACTCTCCCTCCAAGACACAGGCAGCTTTCCCCCCAGAAAAACCAGTGACAGATATGAACACCATTTGGTCTAATTAGTTCTGATATTTCACACAACATATTTGTGAGGTTTTTTGGAAGGAGGAGAGGAAGGCAGGAAAATGCTTCTGTTAAAAGAACAGCAGGGAGGCTTGGATGACAGGAGGGACAGAGTTTGGGGTCTTCGTTTGTAGCTGCAAATAGAGCCTTGGTGATATCAGTACCACCTGGCCTAGTGACATTTGCACCTGTAGTTCTCCTTACACCTCTCTCTGCCTGCACTGGCCTTCCTGGGGCTGAGACCCATATCCTTTCCTTATTCTAGTGACACAAAGTTCCTGATTGAATGACCTTTTCTATTATCATGACAGAAATCTATGCAGAGTGAGGTAACGTGAGAGGGGCTTAACACTAGAGACCTGGGAATTTGGATTTGGGGCACAGCGTTCTAAGTCTGTCCTGCCTTTGGCTTGCTCTGTGACCTTAGGATGATTATTGAACTCAAAGGTCTTTTTTTCAGTCTAAGGGCTACATAGGGGAGAGGAGGGAGGGGGTAAAATCCTCTTATATTGCTAGAATAGATGTCTCTCAAAGTACGGAATATGGGCTATTAGAGAGTATACAAATTAGGAGTTGCTGTTGACATAGCAAATCAATCCTGTATTCCTCTGTCACACCTTCTGTCATCTGTTTATAACCTGCAAGTTTTAAGAGATATGTTTACTGCTCCAGAGAGCCCAATGTGCACCTTGCAACATGGGTTCAATCTCATGAACCCCATTGTAAGTCTCTAGCTGAGATTGGAAATCAACTCCAGGCCAGACATTGACATTTGTCACAGTGTCTAACCCAAAGTAGATTTCCATAAAGGTTGATCGGACCAGAATTCCCAGCCTTATGATGATGCTATGGGAAGAGCCCTGGAGGGGGAGGAGGAACGCTTGGGTTTGCAACCAGGTTCTGTCACCACATAGTTTTGTGACCTTAGGTAGTTTATTCACCTTTCTAGTCCCATTTACTCATCTCTAAGACCAGAGAGTTAAATAACTCTCTAAGCTTTATAGTTCTAATGTCTACAATTTTATGACCAAACATGGCAAAGGGAAATGAGGGTATTTTAATAAACTTATTGGCTTAAGGAATGGGTAAAGCCAATAGAATGAGTCTGAGCTCCAAGCTGGAGGGATCCCTGAGGGGTTCCTCCAAGCTTCTCCCATGGGCTGCCTCTGTGTGACTCTCTTGGGAATCATGCTTGGGCTTGCCTGCCCCCCGCCTACCCCCAGGCTACTGCACACCTCACCTCTGGTTACTTGGCCAGGTGGACACCTGTCCTGGTCCTTGTTTACCCTGCCCTTATCCCATTCCCACTTTCTGCTATGATCTGAGCATTGTCCTATGGTGAGCTCCACCTGTACTGGCCATCTGTCCCAGCCATTCCTGGGAGACAGACAGACTGCCTTCCCATGAAGCAGGAGGAGAGTGAAATCACTCACTCTAGTGGCTGCTGTTGAAGATTGTGGGCTGTGAAGTCAGCCTGGATGTGAATCCCAGCTCTGCTGTCACCAGCCTTCATCCTGGGGTCTCTGTGTTAGTTTCTAATGAAATTGAAATTAAAAAAAAAAAACACAAAACCCAAACAATGTAGAGTACTTAGCACCATGTCTGGCCTCTGGTAAGAACTCAATAAGTGTTAGTTGTCATTGTGTTGATGTTGTTTTTTGTGAGTTCTGAATCCCTTCAGAAATAGACCAGACATGAGGTAGAGAGATTTTTTTGATTAGATTAATCTTTGGCAAAGCTGGATTAGGGAAAAAAAAAAAAAAGTGGACCCAAGGACATGTCTTCCAAATACTTTCCCCCAATTCTAGACCTTAAGGCAAAGATCCCGCCTTTGCCTGTCCAACTCAGACAGGGACCCCAGACAGGGAGAGAGGCCTGAGGTGTGTACCATCTTAAACAAGGTAACTCTGCTAGGAGAAGATGAACTGATCCCAGGAGATGTGAAGCCTGCTTGTCCAGTCATTGACCACTGTCTTTCAGAGTAGGAGGGACTCACTGGAGGGGCAGGGTTCTCCTAACAGCTCAGCAGGGCTAGAAGTTCTTAATTCCTGCGGTGAGTTAGATAAGGAGGGGCTTCCCTCTACAGCTGCCTGTTACAAACTCTCCTTTCTGGGTATAGCAACTGTTCCAATGGTGCAAAATCACCAGAAACTCTTATGAACAGACTCCTACAGAAGCTTCCAGAAGTTATTTTCCAAAAGTCCTAAATGACTTTCCGTAAGACATTCTATTTTAACATACCTTTTATTTTTCATGTTGTTATTTTTTAATTTTTTTTGAGATTGAGTCTCGCTCTGTTGCCCAGGCTGGAGTGCAGTGGCACAATCTCAGTTCACTGCAAACTCTGCCTCCTGGGTTCAAGCGATTCTCTTGCCTTAGCCTCCCGAGTAGCTGGGACTACAGGCACCTGCCACAGCGCTTGGCTAATTTTTGTACTTTTAGTAGAGATGGGGTTTTGCCGTGTTGGTCAGGCTAGTCTTGAATTGCTGACCTTAGGTGATCTACCTACCTTGGCCTCCCAAAGTGCTGGGATTACAAGTGTGAGCCATCATGCCTGGCCTAACATACCTTTGAATCATAAACGTAACATGGTTATTGTGAAAAATTGAAACATGAAATACATACATGGTGACGGTCTGTAATCAATGTCTTCTACCTCTCTCCCCACCAAAACTTCATAAACAGTTTTGTGTTCACAGAACATTTTAAAACAATGTCTGTCAGCAAGGTTTGTGGATCAGGGGTAAGCTAATTATGCCTCACATTCTTGCTAAGTCAATGTGATGTAGAAAGACTCTGGTTCAAGTGCCCTAGGCCAGGTGGTTTGGGAAGTCATGCCCTATTTTGTCCACACTGGGTTCCAGTATTTGTTCTCCTGCACGGTGTCAGGGCTGTTAGCCTTGGGCTAGATTTCTGCATCTCCAGGGTGATCTGTGTATTTCTAAAGGACAACTACTTCTGGAGAGTCCCAGGAGCAGACTTTAAGCTATGACAATGCTGTATATTAGGCCACTGTGACTTCTGGGAGAAGTGCTAAGACTTGAAGTTTCAACCAATACATCTCTCTCCCCATCTATACCAGTCCTGATCATTCTGCTGCCCTGAGTTCAGACTAAGGAGTATATACTTCTTATGAAGGGCCCTTGCCCCACTGCCTGGGAGAGTTTGGAAACAACCTACTGTCCCATCCCTTGGGCTCCTCATGCCTTTTTCCTCCTCCTTTTTCCCCATGGCAAGGGTTGGGCCCTACCCCTGAGCCCTGGACTCCTAACTTCCATTGCCTTGTTTATTTCCCAGAGCTGGGTCCAGTTTCTTGGATTTCCCCTCATCAGCCCTACTAAGTGGCCTGAATGTCCCCCTGATGCAAACACCATCTGTCTCCAGAAGTCTTATCATAGCATCCTGGGTCTCCACTCAGGTCAACCTCTGGCTCATTGACAACAGTCTGGACATACCTTGACCTTGGCTCTTCTGTCCCACTCCTAGACCTTGTTCTCTGCCCTACCTAGACAGAGGGCTCTGGGCTGCAGGCAGCCTCCACAGCAGGTGACCCATTCTCCCAGCTTTGACCTTCCCTGCCTGGCCGTCTTTGGCCTGACTGCCTCTCCCAGCAGGAGCCTCTCATATATTGAGAGACCATTGAGGCCACATCATTGGTGACATGTTCAGCTGTCACTGCTATTTCCCATGAGACCTTAAACTGTCATCCAAATACTAAACTGTCCTGCTAGTCTGCAGTTCTATTTGGCAATTTATTTATTGTCACTAATACTCTGTCAGAAAAAATTGATGTTCTTTTAAATATGTGATTTTTAACAGGCTTTCTCTAGGGAGTTTCTTGTATTTGAGGGCACATTTTTCCCCTTAACAGACACAACCCTAATTTTATCCTGAAATCGAATAAGAAATCAGATGCATGTCATAGGAACTTATTTCATAAGCAACATCCTTAGGTCACGGAGTACGCCTGCACATACATGGCAGGAGCTGGGGGCCATGAGAACACCCATGTCACTCACAGAGTGCGAGGGTGGTTGTCCTCTTCACTCCTTCCCGGTGTTACCCATAAAGAAATGCCTAGTTGAAAAACATTCCTGTCTTTATTTTGGGCCTCATTCTCCCCCTGCCCTTCCCCCTTCCCCTTTCCCCTCCCCTTTCCCCTCC
>NW_012115154.1:52084-339783 GCF_000951035.1 Colobus angolensis palliatus
AGGCTGGAGTGTAATGGCATAGTCTCAGCCCACTGCAACCTCAGCCTCCTGGGCTCAGGTGATCCTCCTACCTCAGCCTCCTGAGCAGCTGGGACTACAGGCACATGCCACCATAGCTAGCTGATTTGTTTTAGTGTTTTGTAGAGACAGGGTCTCCCTATGTTGGCCTGGCTGGTCTTGAACTCCTGGGCTTGAGTGATCCTTCTGCCTCGGCTTCCCAAAGTGTTGGGATTACAGGTGTGAGCCACCGCACCAGGCTCAGGGCTTTTCTTGGTTATATCAGACTTATTTAGTTTATTGAACACTTCTATAGCATTTTCTATGCCAGGCACTGTTCTAAACACTTCCAAATATTAATCTACCAAACTCTTAGACAGCTTTACAAGGTGGATGTTACTAACATCTCCATTTCACAGATGGGAAAACTGAGGGAGAGGTTAATGAAATTGCTCAAGGTCAATTTCGAGTAAGCAGCAGAAGTGAGATTTAAACCAAGGCCGTGTAGTGCCTGAATCTGTGTGCCTGCCCCCCGCCAGGCCACCCCCAGACCTGGGGCCTGCTCCCTATGCTGTGGACAATCTCCTCGGGCTCAGGCCCCCAGGAGAGTCATGTCTCACTCTCACTCCGCGGGACATTGCATGTGTCAGGACTGGGCACGCCACATCCGTGCTGCCTGCTATGCAGGAGTTTTCCTTTCAGAATCCATTTCCTCCACCTGGAAAGATGAATTGAACGGCAGAGTCAATTCCATGTAAACGCAGTGTCTGGTTTGTCCTCAGATGAACTTATAACAAAACCAGCATCACACCAGTCCACTTGGCTGCCACGCATTGTTCCCAGTTCCTTCATTGATTGTCCTTTTCATCCTGTCCTCCAGCCACCTCAAGGCAGTTTATGCTTCTGGGAATCCACACAGGCGCTCTCATCAGTCCATCTACTCCCCTGATATCCAGTGACATTCCTGGCCCTCTTATTTACACACCTGGAATTTCTTGTGTTATACTAGTCCCCACTGTTGATGTCCTTATTTCACAATTTGGCGGTGCCAAGGGACCATGTAATTTCAAAAGGGAAGAAGAGTTGGTGGAGCTGGAGGCTGAGATCAGAATACTCTGTGTACTAGCAAAGCCCTGAGCCCCATCCTACTTCCTGTGACCAGTGTGGTAGAGCCATACAGTAGTGGTCAGGGAAGATGACAGAGGGATCGGGGGTGCCTTTGTGCTTGCATAGCTTGGGTCTAAAGCAGCAGCAGGACATGGAGGAGTAAACTGGGAATAAGGAGAAGAGAGTTCTAGTACCTGGCCTCAGTTTCCTCACCTGTATAATAAGGACCTTGGGCCAGACACTTGGTCTTGGCTCCCTGGGCTCTGGGATTGAAGAGGTATGTATGACAGGGGTCAGTGGTATGATGGGGAGGCCGGGAAGGTGCTCCACCCCTGGAATCCCACCACATGGGGCCAATTAGTTTGCTAAGGCCAGAGGCTGCTGAGGCCTCGCCTCTGCTCGGAGGCAAGGGGAGAGATAAAGGCAGGCAACTAAAGTTAGAATTGGCATTTCAGATGGCTGGCTCCAGTTTAATTAACAAGGCTCCTGATTAATAGATCAAGTGACATTTGCACACTTCCCTCCCACCATATTCCACTCCCACCACTACCTGCCACCCCAGCCTTCAAGGTGCTTCTTAGTGGCTTCATTCTCTAACAAGTGGGGCTTGATGGAGGCTCAAGGGCTGGAGAAGGAAGGTCCTGATCGGTGATGGCCAGGACAGGACTGTTGTCACCTCTGGGTCCCCAGGTCAGTGCCCAGCAGGCTGGCATTTAATTAAAAGTTGCTTGTTGAATGGCAGGTATCAGATTAGTGCATTCCCAGAAGATGCAAAGAAGGACTGGGGTACAGCGACCCTCCGAGCTTTTTATTTAAGAAGGCAACTAACTGCAGAGGTGACGGGTGGTTCACGAGACCCTCCGCTGTGAAACTGAGTGACCTAAAGGACAGCGTCCAGATGTGGGTTCCCCCACAAAAGCAACAAAGGGCAGCCCTTCCCTTTCCTTCTCTCCTGCCTGGCTATCCCCTACCAGCTCCCCTTCCCTGACCGGGCCACTGTCAGGCTCCCCGCCCATGATGGATTTTTCAGGCTTCATTTAGTGACATAACCATCCCAGTAAAACATACAAATGGTCCAACTGTGGATCCTAATGTGCAGTAAATGGTTTTTCACCTCATATCATTTTTTATGGGGAGAAATTGGCTGTGTGCTTCCCCCTGCAGCCCCCTCCCCACTGCAGGTGGACTCTGGCAGCGGGAGGGGTCGCCTCTGTTCCTTCATCTGCCAGGCTGTCAGCTCCGCTCCAAACACCACTCACTCACTGGGGTGGCGGGGTGGTTCAGCTTTGATTAACTGTCCCGTG
Source organism: Colobus angolensis palliatus (assembly GCF_000951035.1). Lineage (NCBI taxonomy): Eukaryota > Metazoa > Chordata > Mammalia > Primates > Cercopithecidae > Colobus > Colobus angolensis. Next base: position 54,493 of record NW_012115154.1, read on the forward strand.
CGATATTAATTTCCGACAAGAGGCTCGCTCTGCTGTCTCTGCAGGAAGAGGGAGGTGGGGCAGTGGCGGGGGCAGGGAGAAAGTGCATTTCCTGATTGGGTTTCCTTCTTTGCCTATTTGCCTGTTCCTTTTCAGAAGGCACTGCCCTCTGCCATAGCCCTTTCTTCCTGTGTCCTGCGGCCCTTGCGAGGTGTCCTTGACCCCTTACTTTGTCTTTCCTATGTCCTTTCACCTATGAAAGGGGATGCTTGGTGCTTCTCTCTGTTTGCCACATGGCAAGATTAGAGGGGATCTTTAAGCTCTCTGGTTAAGGAGACAAAATGACTGGGAGACCCTCTGGACCTCAGAAGGGAGGGCTTAGTGATGCTGAACTCAGTATCTTCCAATCTAAGCTCTACCACTGGGCCCTGGCAAGGTCCGTTAACCTACCTCTCTGGGCGGACTGATCTCAAAACCGTCCCCATGCTCTTTCTGCCCCTCCGCACCATCCTGCCCAGGCTTCCCCAGTGGCTTTATTACCTCCCTCTGTGCTGACCTGGGGGCATCTCTTTGGACTCCCCTCAGGGCCATCTGTCCTTTCCTAGATCGTTCCCAGTGGACACTTCTGGACGCACAGCCAAGGAGCGAGTACTTTGGGGAGGGCAGGCGATGTGCTGAAAAGGAGTTGGATGATGATCTGACATCCCTTCCCCAACCGTGGACTCACCCCGCTCTCTCAGCAGCAAGCTCCTACCTTCCCTGCCTCTCCTCTTGCTGCCTTCCAACCAGCTGCCTCCTGTGTGCCCTGGAAGGCACGGGAGGCAGCAGGCATGTGATGCCGCAGCAGCTTCCTTCCTCTTCCTGCGACTGCTGGCTCTGCCTCCATGGCCAAAGAGGCAGCTGGTCCTCTCTGCTGCACCACCAGCAGAGCTGGGGGAACATGTCTGATGTGTGCGTCTTCCAGTCCACAGGTCAAACTCCACTTAGTGGTCTGGACTGCTGGTTGTCACTTCACCATGTGGCCAGCTTAGGGACGGGGATCGCTGCATGCGCAGCACAGAGAGATGCGCATGTGTGTAGATCCAAGTGTGCATCCGTGCATGCAAATATTCATTTTGGAACAATGTCTGCACATTTGGCTCCCAGGCACAGAATAAGCATACCTAGTGCCTGAGAGATACTCTGGTGCCGAGATGCTGCGTTGGCAGGATAATTGCACCTGAACAAAGGGAAAGTACTTTGAAAATGTTAAGAAGTTCTAGAGAAATGTCAGGGCTGGTAGTGATGATGATTATTCTAAGACCTCTATTACTCACACTGGCATCCGACCACATCTCCATGGTGAGCCTCAGAAGGGACTAAAAAGAGGGAGAGAGATCAACTGGTGCTTCCAGTCAGCTTGGACAATTGAGATGGGTCCATTCTGAGCCCACCTTCCCCAGTGAATAAAAACAAGCCAGCAGGTGCTGGGGGAGTGTGGCTGGAGTGGAGGGGAACTAGACCTTGCAAGGATTACTTCTAAGAGCTGTGAGGCTTGGCCTGCAGAGGGGATGGTGGCTGTCAACCAAGATCTGAAGGATTTTTGTGTGGAACATCAATCAGCCAGTTCCAAGTTGTTCCTGAGGGCAAAACTAGGATGGATGTAGCATAAGGTTAGAGGTAGATTTCCTCCCAGTTTTTGAACTTCCCCAATCTTAGAAGTTACCTTGCTTTTCCCTGTCAAAAGAGAGTAGGCAGTGGCCTGAGACCAGCTGTCGGCGATGCTGAGGGAATCTTGCTATAGGAGGAAGGTCCTGCAAGACTTCATTAAGGGTCTTCCCCACTTTTAGGAGTCTGGAGTTCCAAATAATTATCCTCCAGAGAGGACATTCGAACCCAGAACTACAGACACAAGGAGTTCCTATGATCTCTAAAACTTGAGACCCCTCAAATCTGTACTGCCTCAAGGCCCCACGACCTCTTGGACTCCAGAAAACCAAAACAAAATGGACTGTATGTCCTGCAGGAGCCTTGGACACCTACTCGCAAGCCCTCAGGAGGATGGGCTATTGGAGATCTGGGTTCCAAACACAGAGATACTGGAATGAAGAAGACAGCGGCTCTCTGATGAGCTTTCTGGGGTTTGGAAGAGTTCAGGTGAGTCCTTCCTGTCACCTAGCCCATGCTGTATCCTGAGTTTTCTTGCTTCTCTGTGGCCTGGCTTCACTCTTCATCCATCTCACAGGGGACAAGACCACAAACAGGATCCGGACAAAGGAGGTGGGGGGCAACTAAACTCCTGATTTAGGAGACGAAAAGCATGGCAGTGAAAACAAATCTATTTAGAAGCCTCCAGCAGATTTGAGACACCTTGATTAATCATAACTTACTACACATTATTTCCCTATAAACAAACTACAATGTTACTCATATAAACAGCTTTATCTTGACAGCTGCAAAATGCCAGGATTTAATGTAGAATGAGCAGAGATACACCATATGTTACCACTCTGGGCCTGGAACACACTAATTCACAGCATATTGCCTCACACCGAAGAGGTGATTACAAAAGAGGGCTAGGCTTTTGCCTGGCCACGGTTGTGTATACCATCTCTGCGTTCCAGCCACTTCTTGCCCGAGCTGTCATGACTTAGAGCAGTGCTGAGAAAGGCTCCAAGGGTTGCAAGCAGGGAGTAAAACAGCAACCCGGAAAGTGTGGAAGCAGTTGTATTGTTGTATTTCTAAAAATTGACTCCAATAAATACAGGTGTACCACACCGGGAAACCTGTGGTTACAGTGCAATTTTTTCAAAAAACAGTCAATACATGCCTGGTATCCTGCTGAGGAGAACTGCGGCTACCTTTGCCAGGATGAAGGGCTTACAAAACACACCGAACAAATAGAACTCACTTCGGAAACAAACAATTAAGAAACAAGTTGAATGCATGAAGAAACAGAACTTAATGCTTGTGAAAAGGAAGTTTGTAAAGCTTTGCCGCACTTAGCATGACAGCCCATAGGATGTTTTTTTTTTTTTTGAGACCGAGTCTCTCTCACTCTGTCACCCAGGCTGGAGTACAGTGGTGCGATCTTGGCTCACTGCAACTTCTGCCTCCTGGGTTCAAGCATTTCTCCTGCCTCAGCCTTCCAAGTAGCTGGGACTACAGGCACACGCCACCATGCCTGGCTAATTTTTGTATTTTAGTAGAGACGGGAGTTCACCGTGTTGCCTAGGCTGGTCTCGAACTCCTGAGCTCAGGCAATCCGCCCACCTTGGCCTCCCAAAATGCTGGGATTACAGGCGTGAGCCACCGCATCTGGCCAGGATGTAGTTTTATAGACAGACCAGTTTCTGGTTTGGTCTCTTTCCTTTCAGTTTCCTAACCTTCTGTATTTCTCTTATGCCCTAATATGGCTCTAAACCAGGGGTCAGTTGGGCCCACTGTATGTTTTTATTAATATAGCTTTCCTGGCATGCAGTAAAGACATTGGTCTATGTGTGGTCTGTCTGCTTTGGGCTATAACAGCCAAGTTGAGTAGCTGCCTTAGAGACCACATGACCCACAAGGCTGAAAATATTTACTCTCTGGCCATTTATAGAAAAAGTTAGCTGGTCCCTGCCCTGTGTGTTTGTCATGTTCTGGCTTAAAGACTGGAACCACACAAGTATCAAGCTCTGGCAGCACCTGTGTCAATCCCCTTCTTCTGGTTCTAGAACCCTGATTTCCTTTTGGGGAAGCACCACCCATAGTGGATGATCTTGGTAAGACTGCCAACCAGGAGGCAGGCATGTGACCCCAGTCCTGTGTCAGACTCTTCCCTGGACCGTGGCTGGCCAGTGGAGTGTGGTGAAATTGACTTGTCCTGGGGGCAACAGCTCCTTGAAGACATTGTGGCCTGTTCCTGCTGTCTGCAGTCCAGGCCAGCCCTGATTCCAGTCCCTTGCCTACACTCCCCATTCTCCATCAGGTGTGGGAACCACCTGTTTTCCCTCTATGACATGCTTTTTTCTTGCTTCAGTGAGATCTTGTTTCTGTTGCTTATAACCAAAGAAGCCTAATCAATGTCAACAGACTCTCAGCGGCCCCTTGCCATCTGTGGGTCAGGTCCACATTCAGACCAGCTATGCTGACTCTCCCTGATTTGGTCCTGTCGTCTCTCTCCCCTTCCCGCCTCCCCCTGGCCCTCTGCTTCTCCTCTAAGGACCCCTCACACCAATGCTCCGTACTCTGATGACGTGCCACAGTCCTGCACAGAGCTCTGCTTTTGCCCATGGTATTCTGTCCTGTTTGGAATGCCTGCCTCTCTTTCCAACCAAGGAACCTGGTATTCATCATTCAAAACAGTTCAAAATGTCTGCATCTCTGTGCAGCCTTCCCCAGGATTCCCAGGCAGAGTCAATGGCCCCTTCCATGAAGCTCCCATGGAACTTTGAGCCTCTTTATCCTAAAGCATTCCAGTTGCTCTGTTAAAATGTTGAGTTTACAGGGCTGTTTTCCTCCAACTTTCTGTGAGCTCCTTGCCATAAGGGAACAGTTTTATTTATCTGTACCCCTGGAACATAGCAAGATTGTTGAATGTTAGAAGAATGAACCCCTTATGTTTACCATTGTTGTTATATTGGACTGTTAAGTTATAATCTTGGTCCTAGCCCAGTAGTTTTCCAAACCAACGCAGCATCTAATTGCCCTTTCTTCTCCCACTCTGACTTTATTCCCTGGCTTCAGTTACTGGCCTCTGGGCTTGGTCCATTCGAGCCCCAGAGACAGTTCTGTACCAGCTCTTTGGAGCTCGTGGCTAGAGCCCTGCTTCCTGATACCAGACAGGACAACATCCATCCCTCAAAGCCCTCAAGGGAGGCATGAACCTTCCAGATGTTTCCTGCCATCTTGAATTGCTTTCCTGGCCTTCTTGCTTCTGATCCACACTTGTCCACACCTGGATCCAGTAATCCTGGGCTGGCTTATCTTGCTGCTGACCTCTTGCCAGGCACCCTCTGGCAGGAGGTTGGTTTTGCTTCAGTGGTACACACAGCTAGGGCAGAAGTGTGTGCTAAAGGCTGTCATGATCCTCTTACTGGAAGGAGAGTCTTTAATTCTTTCTCTTTGCAGAGAGGGAAGTACTCCTGTGGGGAACACACAGCTGACAAGCTTTAGTGGGACAGTTAAATCTCAAACTGCAGTGTGTCTGGTGCAGCTCCTTTCTCCTGGGCTGTATGTATGGGGCCATCTTGGAATCTGGAACTCTTAGTAAATCAGGATCACCTAGAAGAGATAGACATTGTGATGCTGTGCAGGCTTCCTGGGGAGGAAGATAAATCATTCTCTCTGACCCATTTCCCATTGCTGCCTACTATCATGGTGGGCCAGAGTTTTCAGAGTGCAAGATCCTGTCTGGACGCCAGAGTCTTCAACATTAATATTAGTGAATTCTTTCTCTCCAATGTTCTTATGCCAGAAGGGCTCCTGGAGTGTGCAAAACATCCCACGTCCTGATCGTGCTGCCTGGGTTGTGAAAGGTACTTGGTTTCTCTCCAGTTGGTGGAGTCATCCAAAGAAGCAGATTGTCCTACACGCAGCCTGGGTACTCCAAACACAGAAGCCTAATTATGCCCAAATAAGGCTTAATTCTCAAGAGAAAGGCTTGTTTCTGGATTTCTGAGCTCATTTCAGAAGGCAATTGTCAGACACTTGTTCCTGCTGCCAGGAACTCCTCCAGGAACCATGAGGTCAAGCTGCAGCCTTCCCCAGAATTCCCAGGCAGAGTTAATGGCCCCTTCTTTGAAGCTCCCATAGTGCTTCGAGCCTCTTTATCCTAAAGCACTCCAGGCACATTTGGTGAGTGAGAAGTGAATTTGGTGTAGAGGATGAACAAACATCCCGAAGTGTTCAGGACAGGTCTACACTGTCAAACAGGCTGCTGGATTGTTTCTGCAAAGTTTTGGAAAGTCCTTAAATTCTGAAACTTCTAGTCCAAAAACTGCATCTCCAGGACTGCCTCTTACATTCAGAATGCACAAAATCTTTGCCCGACCACCTGCCTTGTATTGGACTTGACCACTGAAGCCTGTGGTCCTGGTGCCCTTGCCAGAGTAAAGTGCAGCCTGAGCTCAGCCTCCTGCCCTCTTCTCCTAGAGCCCCACTCTGCCCCGGACTTGCCCAGCTTACTTCCCTTGCTCTATGAGGCTGCCATGATGGCATCAGAAAACAGAAACAATGAGTGAGATGCTGTCTGCAGTCCAGCTCCTGCACCCAGCTCTGAGCTCCTGGCAGAATCCAGCCCATAGGTTTTACCTTTTCTGTCACTGGCTTTTTCTCCCATTTCAATAACTTAACTCTAGAACTCAAGAGACTCCTGGAACTTAAAATATCTAAGGGAGCAAAAAGCAGCAACCAATCATTCCAAGCAAAGCTGGCTTCCTGTTTGTGTGGGACTGGGGCTCAGAGGTGCTGTAAGACATCGACTTGGGCTTGAAGAGAGTAACTGAATTATTAACACCTATACTCAGCAATGATATTACCCTGGGATATTATCATCTCTCACACTTGCTGTGTGTGTGCACACACATGTGTGGACGGTGACAGAGTGAGAGCACAGAATGAGTTTCAAAGAAAACTATCCCCAGATTCTGACAACCTGATGCTGAGTACTGACTCTAAGATTTGACCCCTCTGAGTACACAAACAATGGACAACAGTACATTCAATCCCATGGGGAAAAACTAGGCTTTGGGTGACTGCTGGGAGTGTTGAATTTGCTTTAAAGAATTTTATGGATTCCACAGTTACTTCCTGGTTAGCAGAGCCGATGGAGGTGAACACTAGCATGAAACACCCAAAGCCAGTGGATAATCCCTAAATCATTACCATCTGTTTTGAAATGTGCCATTTGATCATTCCTGGAAACTGATTTGCTTTCCTAATTATGATCTTCTTGGGCTGATGTTAAACTAACATTTCTTTCCAATAAAAAATAAAACCGGCTCTTAATACTTTGTTAAATCCACTACATAGGATATCAAGACCTTAAAAAAAAAATAAAAAGGAGGGAATAAAAGACCAAAAGACAAAGAAGAAAAAGGAGGAGGAGCCTCGTCTTTGCTTCTGATTGATTTTTCTTGCTACAACTCATGAAGGAATTAAAAGTAGAGCCAGATCTCAGGATCTAAGCCTCCTGCATGTTCTCTACTCAGAGGAAAAAACTACTTTCCCACCTCTAACTTGTGTATGGATGCTTGTGTGTGTACACACGGCAGAGCCAGGCTCCGTGCAGCTCTGTGCGTGGGATTCTGTTGACATTCACAGTCCTAACCTGTTTCCCCTGGAGCTCCCTAACTCCTTTTAGCCCTGGTCTTGGTCCTAATCAGTACTTCTTCCATCTGTTACTATTTTTAATGCTTCATTTGTTCAAATGGGTAATACTCGTATATGGTATGAAAGTCAAAATATACATGGAGTCAGTCTCCCTCCCCAACCCCGTACCCCCAGGTGTTCCTCTCTGGAGGCGGCAGCTGTTATCACCACAGCACTTTCTGCAGTGTGTTTGGGGGCTCTGGGGGGACCAGCTCTTCCTCCTGCCCGTTGGAGTCAGCTGCTTGGGTCCAGTCCTCACAGTCACTGAGCTCCGATGTTGTGTGTCCCCTTGGCGTCTGAACAAGAGCTTTGAGCACATCTGTCCTCTTGGGCCTTCAGTGCCCGAGGAAAGGCACGTTCTATCTTTGCTTCCACAGCCCTGATGCCGCTCCCACTCCAAGGCTGCCACTTCTCCCTTCTTCCTTCTCCTCTGCTCTGTGATCTCCAGTTCGTGACCCCAAAGGCCTTGTCCTAGCCTCCGTCCCCTCCAGTCTCATGGCAGTGTAGCCTACAAGTGTGCCTCAATCTTCCCTCTGGAACTCTTACTCCCAGGCTCAGCCCTGCCCACCTGATTCTCCTGCCACCTTTCTGAGTGTCCCTCTCCGTCCCTGCTGCATCATGCTAACTTCCTCCACGCATGCTCCAGGCATTTCTTTTCCCCTCTCTGGTTTCACTCATGCACTCCTCGTTTGTATTGTGGAGGCGATGCTCAGATCTGGAACTCTACAGTCGACCCTTTTGTCAAACTCGAGACTTGATTTCCAACTCTTCTGGACCGTGCCACCAGATTGTCCCTGGCCAGATGGTGTCCAAGAGTTTAAATCCCAGCTTGTGTTCTCTCTGACACTATCCCCTCCTCTGACCTTTAGGATTTCTAAACATAGTTTCATCATTCCTCCAGTTACCTTAACCCCTCCACACATTTCCCTCATCCCCAGGACTGCTCAATTCTTCCTTCACATTTCCTGCCATAACCTCCCTTTTACTTCAATCCCTACAGCCACCATCTCATGCCCAGACCTTTCTGGGCCAGCATGTGAATGATGTCAGGGACCTCTTACTGGTTTTTCCTTAGCTCTCTGACTCTCTCTTTGGGTTACTTGACAGATCATCTTCAAGACAAAGTCCCCCAGTAGGGTTTTCTCAGGTCCTTCCCCTAAACAGCATTTTGGTTTTTATTCCCTTGATGAGCTGTTATGAAACAGACAAGGTTCTATAAATCCATACCTATCCTGGCTTCCTGGTCTCAACTACTGAAACAAAATACTTGTATATACGTTTCTTGAAAACCACGTTGCTGAAAGAAAACAATTATTTAGCCTGGCATGATACCCAATTCAGTCTCAAACAGCTCCCGATTTACCTTTTTCACTTATCTGCTGTCTGATTTTGGTTTTAGCATGCAGGGATTATAGTGTAGTTTCTGAGACAAAGAACCCTGGACTCATTCTGCCCAACTTTGCATCCCAGATCTTCCGAATACCTGCTGTGTCACCTTGCAAAAGTTTTTAAAACCCCTTCCAAGCTTTAATTTGTATACCTGTTAATTTAAGATGGTATTGATGACACCTATGAGGCAGGAAAATAGGATCTGGAGGCAGGGAACCTAAGGCTGTGTCATATGGACTTCCTGGAACCAAATTGAAAGGAAAACCCTAACCTTCCACACCTAAGTAACAAAAGGAACAGAGGCTACTCCTTTTGCAAACCCCCCACCTTTTCTACCTAGCAGATGGGAAATTGGCTGTCGGCAACCAATCAGACTGATTGCAGGTGGAGTCTTCATTTGGATAGAAATGCACTGTGTAACTTCACCTTAGCCTCTGATTGGTTTGCACAGGAGTGTGACCTTTGTAACTTCACTTCAGCCTCTGATAGGCTGCTTTCTGCAACCAGTCAGACTGATTGCAGGCTGCCACTTCATTTACATGAGGTGAGCATGAAGTGGCCAATGGGAAACCACTCGGAGGTATTTGGTTCCGAGAAGATTCCTATCTGGGCCCTTGAGCTGTCACTCGGGCCTGCTCCCGCACTGTGGAGCGTACTTTCATTTTCAATAAATCCCTGCTTCTGTTCTTTCGTTGCTTCATTCTTTTCTTGCTTTGTTGTGCAATTTGCCCAATTCTTTGTTCAAAATGCCAAGAACGTGGACAACTTGCAGTGAAGACCCTCTACCAGTAATACCTATATTATAAATTATGCTGTGGATTAAATGAAATAATATAAAATGTTTATCAGTTGCCTGGCATATAAGAGTGCCAAATTAGTGTTCACTCTCAGTGTCACCTTTCCAAAAATGAGCCTCTGGTTAAAACAGAGTGACATGCCTATTATCTGTCAAATAATGTCTTGTACATTCTTTCTTCTTTGGTTTTATTTGTGGTTCGTGGTCTCTCTGAAAATCTGATCCCCATCTTTTTCTTTTTCTTTTTTTTTGAGGCAGGGTCTTGCTCTGTTGCCCAGGTTGGAGTACAGTGACTCCACCATAGCTCACTGCAGCCTCTAACTCTTGAGCTCAAGGCATCCTCCTGCCTCAGCCTCCCAAGTAGCTAGAATTACAGATGCATACCACTGTAACCATATATCTATATGTCTATATCTATATCTATCTATATTAGAGACAGGATCTCACTTTGTTTCCCAGGCTGCTCTCGAACTCCTAGGCTCATGTGATCCTCCTGCCTTGGCTTCCTAAAGTGTTGGAATTATAGGTGTGAACCATCGTGCCTGGCCTCTATCCATTTTTAAAGTCCAAACTATATTTAGACTTCATGAACCCTTTCTCTGATTCCCACTCCAGTGGAACAACTCTGTATGGAATGGTAGTGGTGAAAAGGTGCCCTCATACCTTTGTCCAAACCCATAGAATGTACAACAAAAGGAGTGTGAGCCCCAATGTTAACTGTGAGCTTCCATTCATCATAATGTACTGTGTTTCCTCCACCCTTTCCTGTCCAGTGTGCCCAAGGGAGTGGGTGTGGAGGAATTGGGGTTTTCAGTAGCAAGCACTGCAGCACTGCTTCTAGCAAACGCTGCCCCTCCTGCACTCTGTCTCTGGCCCTGGCGTCTCCACAGCAGTCATTGCAGTGAAGTTCTAGAGTCCTGGACAGGAGAAGGAATAAGAGGAAGGAAGAAGAGAGAGATGATAGAATGGAAGACTCCCACTTCAGTCCTAACCTGTATGTCTGGCCTTCCATCCCCACCATCTCAGGGCTGATTGAGAACACCATGCTTGTCAGCAGGATAAAGGCTGAGTCCTCGCTAGCTGTGGCCTTTTTTTAAGGGAAAAAAAAAAAAAAAAGAGATAAAAATGCTGTGTCCCGAGGATAGACTGGAGGAAAAAAAAAAAAGACAAAAATAAATAAAACATCAAATATGAAGATTCTCAGAGATAATGCATTTATAAACACAGAAATGGTTACAATAAAGACAGCCATGATGAGTGGATGTATACATGTGTATACATATATATGTACAAATCCTTGTCCAGCAGCCAACCATGGCATCTAGGGAGCTAAGGCCAGTCTTTGCATTTGCCCTGAAGGCTCCCTTTTCCACACCCATGTTTTGGGGTTTCATGGAGAACATAAAGCTCCATCTCTCCATTCTGCCCTACTGGCAGCACCTGCCCCTGGGCCCTGGACCCCTCCCTGCCCTCAGGATGGGTGTGGATGGAGGCCAAGTCAGAGCAGCTTAGCCTATGCATCCTGGTGATCCCTATGCTGTTCACAGGGTGGACCCCTGCCAGTCCGGTGCCCTCAGGTTCTCTTGGGGCCACAGCCTCATCGGCTCTGACCCTTCACATCTGGCTTCCCATGATTGTCTTTGCTCCTCCCTCTGCCTCACAAGCCCTGCAGGTGGTTCTTGACCTCTCCAAGAAGACGGTATCAGCCTAACGGGAGGTAAGTAGAAAGTGTTGAAGGTGGCAGTGTGGTTTTTTATCTCCCATGCCCCACCCCACCCCCTGCCCACACACAGGGCCAAAAGAAGCAGCAATGCTGGTAACAGGGCTGCCTGAGATAAATGAGCCTTAGGCCCTCTTCCCTAAGGAGAATGATGACCATCAGAAAGAAAGATGGCGTGACCTATGAGAGTGAAGGGAACTGTGGCAAAAGGAAATGGACAGAGCCTTGGGCTTCTGGATTCAGATCTCAGCTCTATCACGAACTTAGTATATGACCTTGGGTGTACCCTGCTTTATACAATAAAAAGGCTTCTGGAAAATGTTGACATCATATTATGGAGGTGCCAGTGTGTTCACCAACATTCTACTGGAAGTTAAGATGCTGACATGCTCCAAGCCCCACACCAAGGTAAGCCCCACAGGTTCCACATTCCTCCAGGACCTTCACCAGCAGCTGCTACCCCTCCAGTACCTCTGTATTCACTCAGGGCTGAACCATACCACTGCTCCAACTGCCAGGGGCCTTCCCACCTCCAGCAGCACACACAGATCCAGGCCAGGGATGGCCCATGTGCATGTGCCCCTGGGATGTGAGAAGGCCTTCACACTCTCTAGCTCACTGTCTCACACACAGTGACACAGTAGACACCAGCCCTCCAAGTGTCACAGCTGTCATCCAGCACACATGGATGTAGCCTCATAGAGGGGCACCTGTCTAGGCTACAGTGAAGCACACCAAGGAGGACACCCACCTCTCTGCAGTCGGGCACGTCCATCTGAAACATCCCTTAGAAAACACAGGCACAAACACAGCCCTTCTGATCTCCAGCAGCACAGGCAGGTGGCAGTGACAGCAGCAGTGGCTCAGGCCCAGGCCTCCCAGACATAGCAGTAGCAGCCTTAGCCACCACCCATCCAGTCCCCTGCAGTATCCTCCCAGGATAGGGACAGCAACCAACCTTCCATCCCAGAGTGCCTTGACTTGACTCCCTGCAAGGCAGTGGGGCATCATAAGGACATCTGTCTCACTGTCACCACCAGCACCCTCCAGGTGAGCACCTGGCCAGCTGCTTGTTGCTGGGAAGAGGGGAAAGACGTTCTAGTCTCTTCTTTCTCCAGCTCCTCTTGCTGGGAAAAGTCCTCCCCATCCTTGAAAGGTGCTGGCTCCATCCTTAGACTTGAGGCATGGTCTTCCTTTAAAGGGTTCCATCTTCATCCTCATTCTCTACCTCTCTCCAAAAGGAACATCAGCCCTTCTGGCTGGCCCAGGAGCACCGAGATGGTGGTGTCATCCAGCAGCCTCCCTTCCCAAGCAAAGCTTTAAAATTGGGGCTTGGTGCTCCAGGGAGGAATTTGCCATGACTTCATAGAAATGTCAAGTGTTAGCACTGACCCCCTACCCTCCTTTTCCTCAAGGTTTGGGCCTATGGAGGACTAGCGGCTAGCCTTCCCCAATATCAGACAGAAGGGAACCCTAATGCAGCCAGCTTCCTCTTCTGCTCTTGCCTGCAAAAGAACAAAGGTTTCTCATGTACCCCAACCCCTGGGAGCCATTTTCTTCCCCTCATGATCTCTCCTTACTTCCTACCTGCTCTGGAAGAAGAAGGTTTGGGTGGGAAATAGATCTCCTTTTTATCTGTAAAGGGACAAGGGCTATGATGTGGTTCCCAAGGGGCCAAGATGCCCAGGGTAGTCAAGGGTGGCTTAGAAGTGTGGGTTATGGTTTTCTTGGATCCTTCCTCTTCCTTTTCTGCGAGCCAAGACCCTCTCATCTCAATGTCCCCTGCCCAGCCCCCAAGGAGCTGTGGGAGCTTCATGTACTCCATGAAACCCCAAAACAAGGGGTGCTGTGGAGAAGGGAGCCTTCAGGGCAAATGCAAAGACTGGCCTTAGCTCCCTAGATGCCATAGCTGGTTGCTGGGCAAGGATTTGTACATATATATGTGTACATATGTATATACCCATTCATCATGGCTGTCTTTGTTGTAACCATTTGTGTGTTTATAAATGCATTATCTGTGAGAATCTTCATATTTGATGCTTTATTTATTTTTGTCTTTTTTCTCCACCCTGTCCTCTGGACACAGCATTTTTATCTCTCTTTTTTCTGGAAAAAAAAAAAAAAGGCAGATTTCAGAGAATAGCCCAAATGAAAAAAAAGGAAAAAAAAAGAAAAGCAAGAAGCCAGTTGTTATAAGGCAATTTAAAAATGAAGGGAAAGAATTTACACACGAACCAAGGGGTGTTTTTAGAATATTGTATGGGAATAAATTCGTGCCAAAGAAAAATGTATAATGTATCAATTTTGTCTCATCAATTGTAACAAATACACCACGTCAGTGCAAGGTGTTACTAATAGGATGGACAAGGAGGGGTATATGGAAGCTCTCTGTACTTTCCACTCAATTTTTCTGTAAACCTAAAACTGCTCTAAAAAACAACGTCAATTAAAAACAAAGATCTGACTTGTCTCCGTGTGAGCTCCTCCAAGGCAGGGATTATTTTTGCTCATTTCTTTATCTTCAGCCTGAGGCTGGTCTGGCTTGAAGACACATAAAAGACACCCTTCACATCATGTTGTAAATTCTTCTTCTTTCTTTTCATCCTACAGTCAAGAGACAGTGTAGTGTTTTTGTTTTTGTTTTAAATAAAAGCATGAAATTAGAAAGTCTGGGTTTAAACCCTGGCTTCTTTTTATTTGCCTAGTTATGTCAACAAGTTATTTAACTAAGACAAGTTATTTAACTTATTCGAGTCTCAAAGAAGTTAAATTTTTATCTGTGAAATGGGGATGATCATATTTATCCATTAGATTGTTGTGAAAATTAGAGCAAGAGATGCCCTCAGCCAATAGTTGGTGTCTCATTACTAAAGTTAAAGCTTTATTTCTTTTCTTTCCTTTTCTTTCTTTTTCATTTTTGAGATGGTATCCCGCACTGTCACCCAGGCTGGCATGCAGTGGCGCAATCTCGGCTTATTGCAAGCTCTGCCTCCTGAATTCACTCCATTCTCCAGCCTCAACCTCCCGAGTAGCTGGGACTACAGACACCTGCCACCACGTGCGACTAATTTTTTGTAGTTTTAGTAGAGATGGGGTTTCACCGTGTTACCCAGGATGGTCTCGATATCCTGACCTCATGATCTGCCTGCCTCGGCCTCCCAAAGTGTTGGGATTACAGGTGTGAGTCACTGCGCTTGGCCAGCTTTATTTCTTTATTGCCAATTGACTTATCAAAGGAATAAGTTCTTGATAAGATATTGTAAAAACAAACAAGAGGTGATTGATTTCTTGACCAAAATGTGTGGCCAGAATTGGAAAGAAGGTCAGATTATTTTGTGATAAGGATAGACATAGAGAACATCTTCAGATATGTTATTACCTGTAACATGGACAAAGCTCTACAAATGGTAGCTGAATCTGAAATACTGTTGCATAATTGTGTTAGTGGTTAGTGTTTAGTGTACAAAGGTTTTCACTTAAGTCTTCATCTTGCAGACATAATGTCTGAAATACATGACCTCTAAGGTAACTGTGGTAGAAGATCAGGCCTAGAAACGTCTTGCATCGCGTCCATTCATCCTATTGGTAGAGCTCATTCATTCATGTCCATTCATCCTATTGGTAGAACTCATTCATGAGGCGCTGGCCTTACTGCAAGGGAAACTGGGAAATATGGTTTTCCTTTGTGTATTCAGAAAGCAGAAATGGCATAGTAAGTACAGAGCACAGTCTCCACACGATCATCCTAACAAAAGCCTTCAGTTTCAAAAATGATTTTTTCAATTCAATTCTGTGCTGATGCAAATGAAAATGTCTAAGTGCTTTTGTTTGAAAATATTGATTATTTCAAATAGTGGCTGAATCGAAAGACCAAAAAGAGAAAGGGTGATCTCCCTGTAATTGAAAGAGAGAAGACCAGTTTCTTCTATAATACATTATTTGAAGTAGGGCTTCAACATTTTAATGATGATAAAGAAAACCATCTCATTCACTTCAGCCAATCCCCAAAGAAAATGGTCTTCTCTGAAACTATGGATAAAAATGTCAAAAGTTAAAATCTATCTCTGTCCGCAAGTTAAAAGTAAAGAATGATATAATTTTGCCAAAGAACCAAAGCCAGAAGTCACTGTGAGATGTGGAACTAGAATAACTGGAGGAACTTCCCTAGTTTAGGCCACACTCAACACACACATTCACTTCACTCCTGGGTAGAAGTTCATTAAAACAATTGGATTGACAGATGACCAGATCAGTGTTTTCATCTCTAACCCACATAGTCCAAAGCAAATACCTAAATCAATGAGAACATTTCGAGGAACCAAGTGGTCTGGAATCCTTTGGTTTATTAGAATTTCAATTACTCTTATTATTTGTTTGATTTAGCAAAGCCAGCCTAATTTAATTTGTAACATTTATGATAATACTATTTTGGTGCTAGATAATCATCTTGTAGCTCATTAGGTAATTTTCATCACAAATATTTATCATCAAACATGCTCAATCCCAGCCCAGTCAGCAGAGGTGCAGAGGTGACCAGCGTGCCTCTTGTTCCCCACCCTCTGTTCACACACAGAGCCCAGACACAGGACTAGGTCCATGGAACAGCCCAGATGCAATGGTCTCCTTTCTATTTGTGCACGATTTCTTCCTTAAGTACTCATCTCCTCCCTCTTACTAGCTGTTGAAAGCAGAATCATAGCTTCGTCACTCACAAACTGTATCCAGAGAGTTACAGAGATCCTTATAAACCTTTTGGCATGGTGGCTCCCCTTGTTGTAAACTCTCTGTTATTATTTGCTTCCTCCCCTCTTTCCCCATGATGTCATAGTTTGGAAAAGGGGCTTCCAAGGGCAACAGCTAAGCCTTCCAGAGGCCATGAAAGGAAGACAAAGGAAATGAAGCATTCACTGAGCACCTTTCATGGGCCAAAGGTCTCAGCCACATCTGTTTCAGTGATTCCCTTTATCCTCTGCAGGAAGCTGAGGGAGGGAGAAGGTATTTTCTTCCTTTTGCAGATGAAGAGTTTGAGGCTTAAAGAGGGTGAGAGTCTTGCTCAAGGTCAAGGTCACACAGCTGGTAGGGGCTAGAGCTGGGATTAGATTCCATATCCACAGAGTTCCATGTCCAGTGCTCTTTCTGCCACTCTCTGCTGCATCCCTCGAAGGTAGCAGTGACACAGGTGGAAGGATGAGGTGGCAGCAACCACACCTGGCCCTGTGAACAGTGCAGTCCCAGAGGGGAGAGGCTTCCTAACGCCAGCCTGCCTCCAGGAATCTGCTCACCTGCCACACATTTCACCCACCTGAGGGCCTCTGCCCTTCACTATGGAGTCCCATCTGCTCTCTGGCCTGGAGAGTCCCAGGAGGATCTGCAGCTGGTCACACCTGTTAGCTTCAAGGTGGGCTCCTCTTGCTAGCTGTGATCTGGGAGTCCTGCTGGGTTTGGAGGGAGCTGTGCTGGGCAGAGCAGAGGCCGGTAGCTGCACCGGGAGGAAGGACATGCTAGGGACCCCTTTCCCTGGCTGCACAGCCCCTGACCCGCCACCCTGCCCCTGTGAGTTGTTCCATGGGAAAGGACTTTGCATTTCTGTCTCCAGGCCAGAAAGGGAGGAGGAAGTGAAAGGCCCTGAAGGGGAAAGCCTTCAGTGCAGAGGAACCCCATTTGTTCCCACTTAGACCCCCTGTCCTTGGCACAGCCTTGGGCACTGTTGTTGGCTGAATAAACCTTTTCTAAGGGTCTTCTGAATTCACCCTCTTCCACACTCTCTTGCTCTGTCCACATACACAGTTTACTTCCCCTCTGTTATTTCTGTTTGTGTAGCAGATTTTGAGGGTAGTGGGGGTAAGGGCCAGTGAGTTAGAGGAATCCAGGAGGGGACATTGGAGAGAAAAGAGGATCCCGAGCCTTTCCAATCATCTTTGCTTTCTCCTGAAGTCTGGCTTGGATCCCGCTGTTTCGCTATCCGTTTCATGGGATTGTTAGGTGGCCACTTCGCTGTGATCCAGGGAAATCTCCACACATTCCATAGCTGAGCGCTTAGGAGCTCAAGAGTCCAGTGGCACACTGAGCCTTATCTTCATGGAGCACCATGAAGCAGGGCAGGGAGCAGCTGCTGAGGTGGTCACAGGGAACTGGGCTCCTGTCCAGGCCTCATGTCCTCCCTTTCTGCCTCTCTTCTCTCGCCGGCAGTGTCTCATCTGTAGGTGGAGGGGTTCACCAGGTGACTTCTGATGTCCCTCCCAGCCCCAGTTATTTCTTAATTTCTGAGCTTCCTCAAGAGGTGCACTGCAGCCCTTGCATTCCTTTGATTTGGGGGCCACACGACTCTCCAAAGCTACAACCGTGTTCTTATAAATCAACCTGCAGCCTCTCTAGAGTAAACATGGGCATATAGGTATCCTATAAATTCCTGTGAACACTTTACATGTATTTTCTTAGAATTGGCACTGGCCTTCACATGAGGCCATGCCCTCACTATGAACCCAGCCCTTTAATCTCTTTCTTTGTCCTTACAGCCCGGCCTACGGGCTGTCTCTCCATTTCCCTGTACTGCTGCCACCGTTTACATATCCAAGTCACTGCAGAGCCAGTTGCTGTTGACCAGTTAATCCAGTACAGCTTGATTCAGTATATATCCAATACCTGTATGTGTAATTTACTGGTTTAGGGTTTGGAGTTATCAAAGAGAGCTGTGCATGGTCCCCGCCCTTGGGGAGCCCACAGCCTGATGAGGATTGGACAGTGACAGAGGTGGCATGTGGGAGGGAATGAGGCAATGCACAGACAATTCTAGGAAATCAGGGACTCTCTTTTCCAAAATTCTTATGGGTCCCATTCCCACTGGCCGTGCTGGGCCTGGAGCATGTGTGGATGTGGCTCTCTGTCCAAAGGAGAAAAGAGGAGTTTATTCATGGCCCTGGGGCTTCTACCTGCCTTTTCCACTTGTCACAGCAAGAGAGGCTTCTGCCACGGGTGTTTTGCTGGGGCGAGACCATGCACTGCACGTCTGTGGGGTGTGGTGGAAGGAGCTCCAGAGGACAGCCTGGAGACCCAGCCCGGCCCTTGTGCTCACTGACTGTGTTAGCTTCATCATGTCCTGACCTCTCTAGCGTGGGTGTCCTCATTTGTGCACAAAGTGGTCGGAAGAGCTCATTTCCGAGGTCCTCTCTGGATTTGCTGCTGTGGCTCCCCAAACTCTGTTCAACCCCATGAGCTCCCGACTTCATGCACAAAGGGAAAACCCTCAGCCTCCAGCCTCCCCTTAAGCCTCCTGCTCCCTCTTCTAGGTGGGAGGGTCCCTGTCTTTGAGCTCCTGTGGGAAAGAAGCAAACACTATCAACCCCTACTGGTCTCCTGGAAAATGGTCCCCCCGGGCTTCTTTTTGTCCCAGCCGGGCTTCCTTCCCTCCTCTCAGCACACCTGTGCAAATGCCTGCCTTCTCCGTAACCTCATCCCAAGAGCCACTGTGAATCAGGGAATTGAAACCGTTTTTCATATTAAGCAAAGCATCTGCCACAAAATCCCATCACACATTTAAAATCCAATTAGCAGTGATTTGGGAGGATGTTCTCTTTTAGGACTGGATCATCCATTTGTTTCATTAGAATAATTGTGAGTTGACTTGAACAGGCACTGAGGTCCCCAATGTAAAGCCCTGTCAAGGCCCTTTAGGAGCCACCTCTATGAGGAAGATGACATTGATGTGGATAAGCAAAGTGTAATGGAGACCTGGTGGCACAATGAGGTTTTGAAGAAGTTACTTCATAGCTTTTTATTGGGCAGTGGTCTTGTGAATGTCTCAGGTAGGGAGGTACTATTGGGGATAATGGCACCTGTTAGGACAGTGGAGGCTGGTGTGTGTGCATGTGTGTGTATGTGTGTGCATTCATGTGCATGTGTATGAGTCTGTCTGTGAGGTTAGAAAGGATGTGGTTGGTTAGGGCTCCAAATGCCTGGAAGAAGGTGAGTTTTTATATCAGCTCCAGCATCTGTAGGAACACCCAAGGAAAACACTTCCCCACATCCCTTCTGTGAAGCTGAACCCCTCAGCCTCTCCAGATAGGGGATCCTTGTTTCCATCCCTGGAGACCCAGCCCTCTTGCAAGCGGCTCTCCACAGAGGCAATGCCTCCAGAGAGACTTAATTGGCAATGCTTCACTGAGCACAGAAACCTGGGATCTGACAGTTCCTGCCCTTTAAATTGTCAAGGAAGGCAATGTGCTCTGAACTGCAGCTGCTAGGAGTGCAGGGGTACCCACCTTAGAGTCTCCTCTGCCTCCCAGCCTCTGCTTCTGAGTGTTCTGGGAGCAAGAAACAGCAACAGAGAAATAGACAGGTAGATGAGGCACGATGACCAACATAAGCTCAACAAGCCATTTTATGGTCAGGCCATGAGGATCCTGGGGAAGGCAAACCTGGCTTCTTTGTCATCCAGGGCCAGGACCACGTGAACTGAGTGCAGCTGACACTCTGTGGGCACAGCCAGGGCTGAGCCCTGTTTTGGCTGTTTCTGCATGGTTCTGCCCCTTGAAGCATATAGTTGTGTCACCCGGTGATCCAAATCTTGATGATTCAGGGCTCTTTCTGGGGTGAGACTTCATCTGAACAGCTGTCCTAGGGCTGGGATGACAGGGAGCCAGGAGGCACATGTGTGGGGACCTCTCTAGGGTTTTCCACTAAGGGAAGGAGAGTCCTGGACAGTGCTGGAAAGAATGTGATAGCAGAGAGATGAAATCAGGAGCAGAGACAGCATGAGATTAGGACTTGGGTGAAGAAAGGTAGAAATAGGGCCAGGTGAAGTAGCTCATGCCTGTAATCCCAGCACTTTGGGAGGTTGAGGCGGGCGGATCATGAGGTTAGGAGTTCGAGATCAGCCTGACCAATATGGTGAAACCCCATCTCTACTAAAAACAAAAATTAGCCAGGGGTGGTGGCATGCACCTGTAATCCCAGCTACTCAGGAGGCCAAGGCAGGAGAATAGCTTGAACCTGGGAGGTGGAGGTTGCAGTGAGCCAAGATCATGCCACTGCACTCCAGCCTGGGTGACAAGGCTGAAGCTACATCTCAAAGAGAAAGAAAAAAAAAAGGTAGAAATAGGTGAGGTCGTGAGTAAATCCTCAAGAAAGTTTTCTTAGAGGGTTCTTAATTGAGACGGATACCATGGAAGGCTAGGATCAATTCATGGCCTTGACATATTTACTTGGACCTTGGAGCAGTCCATTATTATCTACCTCATATGACGTATCTGAAACACTTTTGATTCATCCAGTTTATTTCTTAGCCTGACCTTTGATAGTAATTTCCTTGAGGACAGTTGTCAAGTGTACATTTATTATGCATCCAGGGCATAGGAAGCAGGGAAATGCCTATTCCACTCTTCCTTTCCTCTTGCCTTAGTTTTTAAATAATCAACCTCCTTTTGTTTTCTGTTTTGTGCACTGTCTCCTGAAAGGAGAAGGGGGAAATAAATCAGATAGGGAAATAAGAAAGTAAAGGGCTATTCTTCAATTAAATTAGGACAGAGTACTTCCTGGGACAGCGTACGAAGTCATTGTATATTTGTTGAATGAATATTCAGAGATCCCAGGATCAAAGTTGGGAATGTATAGCCAAAAGGACATAGAAAAAAATATTATCATTTTTGGTCTCCCACTGAGTTGCCCTTGGCCTCTATGTAAAGTTGCTGGTGCGTCCTCACCTGCCAACTGCTACAGGTTTATTTCACATTCTCATTGTGTGTGCGGGACTCCCAGCCTCACCACTCTATCTTGTGAAGCTGGGGCTTTCACCATGTGGTTCATGCCTCCAGGATACATAATCCTAGAGCTTTAATGCATAGCAACCCATGACACTCCTCAATTCATCCTTGCTAATCAATTGGTCTCTAATTACCTCCATTAGCATTCTTATTAGCTCCACATCAGAAACTCTGAACCTGTGGACTCTTCTTTTTAGCGATCTCTGCACCTGCGGTCCTATCAAAGCAAGATCTGGGCCTTAATATTTATAAACATTAGGCTAATTCCAATTAGCTCTCTCCTGCTCCTTTTCCTCTTCATTTTCCTCCTTCCTGCTCCCCGTCATTGCCCATGTGGATTAACATTTACACTCCTCTGGCTTAACTTCTCCTGTGGATATCCAGTCTTATCCACCTCTGAGATACAGGCACAGGAGTTTCCAAAAAAATCTTCACTTTATAGCAGGATGATTAAGACCCAGCATGGGCTGGCCAGGCTCACGTGGACAGCGCACCTCTATTCAGTGAGCTCTCTGAATCTTCTTAGAACCCCTAGTACCAAATACCATTTACAACAAAGTAGGTGTTCCATAAATCTGTGGCTGTACTGGAAAAGATTGAAATATGTTCTCTCAGAGTATGAATACTCTGTTCTTCAGCATCTTCTCCTTAATCCCCATATCACCACCAACACCGCCGCCACCACTATCTTCATCATCTTAGAGCTCCACAGTGCTGAAACTCATGGCCATACTGGCTGATGGAAAAATCCATGCACAGGGAGGAAATGTGACTATCTCAGCTGATAGCCCTCTGTATCTGAGGCAGAGCATCCTGCCCTAACACGTCTGTGTAGCCTTGGCACTGCCATCTGGATGCCTCTTCTCCCACCTTTAATGCTGTCAGCCAAGCTAGTTGATTAGTTTCTTCCACTCAGTTGCGTCCTGCCGCTCACTTGCTGCAAAAATGTTCAGAGGACAGATTGCATTGATGAGCACATTTCAGAACTTGGTCTGTTCACTTCCCTCTGCTTCCCATCCTGTGCTGGTGGGTGGTCTTATGCGACAAACAAGGTCAACAACGCCTTCCTTGGGCTGATCCCTCCTACAGTGAGCATGGGGAGAATGAGGCATCTCTCCCTAGTTACAAACGCTGCAGGGCTCTCCCACCTTAGTTCAGATTAAAGGACCGAGAACCCAAGGTGGAATGCCCACAGTCCTCCATGGTGAACAGATAAAGCAAATAGGATCCAGGCTGGGTTTCCATGAGCCCAAGTGGCTTGTGTACCCTGACTCCTAAACTTGAGCACAACTGTACCCAAGAAGACCCTTGGATCTCTGGAAGATCCAGATACTAATTAATTAGGGAAGGGCTATGGGGAGCCACCATGAGGCTCATTCAACCTAGACATTCCCTATGTTCTCACAGGCTTCTTTTGTACTGGGCAGCTCCATAAAACCATCCAGCATAAGCACTGATGATCAGAGAACTCTGATCTTTATGGGGAGTAAGCAAACTCCCCATTTTCTAGATCCAGGCAATGAACAATACTTAAGTATTGCCTACACTGAATGGGGCTACAAGTTGGCTTATTTTGCAATTAAAATGAAGTGTGGTTCTATTTACATAAAGTTCTAGAACAGACTAAGAGTCTATTGCAGAAAAGGTCAGGAAGGTGGTTGCCTTGAGGTATCAGGGAGTAGGGGAGAGAATTCCTGAAGAAGGGCCACTAGAGAATTTTTTAGAGTGTTGGCAAACTTCTGTATCTTCATGTAGATTTGGGTTGCAACAGGTATCTGCATTTGTCAACATTTAGCAAATGTACTCTTAAGATGTGTGCATTTTATCATATGTAAATTATACCTCAAAATAAAGGAAATCTGTAACAAATCTT
This sequence comes from Colobus angolensis palliatus, assembly GCF_000951035.1. NCBI lineage: Eukaryota > Metazoa > Chordata > Mammalia > Primates > Cercopithecidae > Colobus > Colobus angolensis. The sequence goes on from NW_012115154.1 coordinate 77,340, forward strand.
GAAATCTAGTTAATGATATCCGTGCTAGAGTATTTAGGGAGAAGTGTGGTAATGCCTGTAATTTACTTTAAAATGCATCAAAAATAGGACAGGGTGACGGATGGGTAGAGGGATGTGCAGATGGACAGGAACATGAGAATGCACATCTAGGAAAGTGTTAATGGAAGAATTTAGTTGGTGGGGAGATGTGTGTTCACTGTAAAATCCTGTCAACTTTGCATTATGTGTGACTTTTTTTCATAATAAAATGTGGGGACAAGAATAAGATGGGGCAACTTGAAGGAAGACAGAAGTCTTTTCCTAATTATTTTCATTTCTGCGTATCACTGCTGAAACTGTTTTTAAATTCATAATTATCCCAGTTTCACTGGATTCAAAAGGGTCAGATGCCAACATTTTATTTTAAAGCATCAAGTACCAACAACAGACACTGAAGACAAAACTGCTTCTTAATCTCATTAAAGGATAAATGTACCTGGAACCAAAATAAACCCCAAGGCCCCAAGTGGCTCATTCAGTGTAGACTCAAAGTCAGAGAAATCAGGGAGATGCTGTGAAGGCAGCGTTACAACTTGCAGGAGAACGCAGGGTTTCGAACAGAATGTTCCAGGTGGCATCATGTGAGATCACCCAATCAAGATACTTCAAAAAATATCCTTTATGAAGCTGAGAAATTCGTTTTCATCCTAACCTCAGTAAAACTGACTCTAGCCAGGTGCGGTGGCTCATGCCTGTAATCCTAGCACTTTGGGAGGCCGAGGCCAGTGGATTGCCTGAGCTCAGGAGTTCGAGACCAGCCAGGCCAACATGGTGAAACCCCACCTGTACTAAAACACAAAAAATTAGCTGGGTGTTGTGGCGCATGCCTATAATCCCAGCTACTTGGGAGGCTGAGACAGGGGAATCGCTTGGACCTGGGAGGCAGAGGTTGCAGTGAGCCAGCCTGGTCCAGCCTGGACGACAGAATGAGACCCTGTCTCAAGAAACAACAACAACAACAAAAACTGACTCTACTAAGAAACTGGAATCCTTGCTAAGCAGTGAGAGAATGGCAATGTCTGGCCTGTTCAGATTCACTTAAGGTAACTGCTCTGCCCCTCTGGCTAGTGTCTGACTCTCCTGTACCCCTTTGGAGATGTGACCCTAGTAGCTGGGTTGTCATGGAGAAGTTGTGCTCTGTGCTCTTGACTCAAGTCTAGAATAAAGTTTGAAATTTTTGCATACAGTTTGCATCTTAGATCCAAAATGAGCTTGTTATGTCACCTGAATAGTTGTGGATCTTTACAGCTCAGTCTGTACAGAATTGCATGTAAAAAGGTACAGAAAGACATCAGCAAAATGGCAATATAGAAGGAATTTCAGGCTTTACTTTTATCTCTCAAAGAGCATCTCTTAATGTTTAACACAATCCCAAACCCATAGCAATTATTGAGAGCACTTTGTTTCTGTTCAATTAATTCTTGTCTATTTTGTATCTCTCCAGAACCTACAAACAAATCCCCAAACTCTCTCCTCTTTAGTTTTCTCACTCTCTCTCTTTTCTAGCTTTTCTTTTTTTTAATATGTAAAGGATCTTAGACTTTCTGGCTCAGATCCTCCTGCTTCCCCTCACCTCTAACCTCTGTGATTCTATCCACCTATTCTCCTGATTGCATCAAAAAAGATGTGAGAATCTGGCTGAACATTTTTCCTTTGGAGTTTATGTGTGTGCAGGGGTAGTGAGAGGGCAGGTGGTTGTGAGGGATAGAGGGAGTTGTGGGGGCAGTGGGGGTGAACAGAGGCGGGTCTGGATGACCAGAAGTTTGAGGGGTAAGAGAGAGGCGATGAACTGATGGGGTAAAAACCACTATTTTTATAGTATGTACAAGTTGTCTTTCCTGACACTTTGCACAAGGTACACACTCAAAGACAGTTTCTTCTTCCCAGCCCCTTCCTTTGTCTTCTCTTACTTTAAGGTGAATCTCTCCCCTAGAGCATATTAATTGTTCCGTTTCTAGAGACGTTTTTGTTCAGTGGCTTCCCTGGGACCATAGCATTATAACTCCTGACACCAAAACAGTCACAAGCAGTTGGAGTCCTCTCCTCCTTTTTCTAAGAAACACCAACCGAGACCGTGGAGGCGGCCTCAAGAGAAAAGCACGTCTCTCCACCAGCTGTGAGCTGATCACAGTGAGAGTGGAAGTTGTTGCAAAAAAGAAAGAATCGATTTGGCTGTTCAATAGTGAGCAAGATAAAAAGCTACTGACTTGAGAGCCTGACATTCTTTGATCAGGGCTGAAGCTCCCTTCATGGACCCGCACTCCTAGACTCGGCCATCTGCATCTCCTGGCTGGTGGCATAGGGAAGGGCAGGCAGCAGGCAAGGGGAAGGCCTTGCCTTACTGGGTCTGTGAGTCATGCTAAGGGGCTGAGACTGAGCATCAGTTCTCAATCTTTCCATGAGGCAGTGAAAGTCCTTGGCAGCCTGGAAAAGACGAGGAATTGAACAGGAATCATCAGGAATCATAAATCAACAGCCTGGTATTTATTATTTTCCACTTCTAGCCTGTATTAGTCAGTTTTCACGCTGCTAATAAAGACATACCTGAGACTGGGTAACTGATTTAAAAAAAGAGGTTTAATGGTCTCACAGTTCCACGTGGCTGGGGAGGCCTCACAATCACAGCAGAAGGCAAAAGGCACATCTTACATGGCGACAGGGAGAATGAGAGCCAAGTGAAAGGGAAAACACCTTATAAAATCATCAGATCTCATGAGACTTACTACCACAAGAACAGTATGGGGGAAACCACCCCCCATGATTCAATCATCTCCCACAGATCCCTCCTACGACACGTAAGAATTATGGGAGCTACAATTCACGATGAGATCTGAGGGGAGAACAGCCAAACCATATCATTGCCCTCTTTCTGCCAGCTTCAGAGCCGTTTTCCTTTTCTTGCAGCAGAGATGGTTTGCAGCGAGTTGCTGCAGCAAGATGGCTTGGGTGGGGCTGGAGAGATGAAAGGACTGGTGGGGGCAAAAATCCTTCTGCTCACTGATGATTCCTCATTCGAGGGAAGCTGAGTCCATGTAGGGCAAAGTGCTTGAGCTGCGATTGGTTTGATGTGTTCGCCCATGCTATGGTTTCCACCAAGACACCCATTCAAGCTGAGAAGAGGACCAGTCGGATGGCAAGGTCAAAATAGACTGCAGGTACTTAAAACAGAATGAAACAAACAAAAACCACACCACCATGTCTTGGAGGGGCTACTTTCAAAATTGAGAACGACACGTCAGCCTAACTCAGAGAAATTCTGTGGGCCCGATCCAGAGGCATCACCATTTTGGATCAGATGGGTGAGAAGAGAAAAATTCTGGCTCGGCGGAGTGGACCTGGAGTCCAGACAGAAAGGATGTATCTTCCCCCTGAATAGAAGAGCTTTGAGAAAGAGACTCACCAGGGCTGAGGGAAGTAAAACAGGTAAATTAAGAAAGTAAAATGGAATGGCAGTAAAAATCCAATTTATATGGTAATCTATGCCAGGCTAACAAGCTGACATGGGCACAGCTGGGACCAGACCACTGATTTATTGGGGTGCAGCATGCGCCCTGACAGCTCCATGCCTACTCTCAATAGGATGCTCGACAGTCCAGGGGGCCAAAGTCTGGTAGGGGAATACCTCTGAGAGGCCTGGGGGAGGGCGTGGGGTTCGGGGAGCAGAAGATCTTGATCTCATGAGTGGGAGGCAGCCTCGAGGGCATGGGGGCTGCCCTGGCCCAGTTGCTGTAAGGCTCCTCACCCCACCCCCGCCCTCCGCAGGGGTGGACACAGCCACTGGCAAGGCCCCGTCCTGTGCTGGCCTCCCTTCTGTTTGGGTCTGTGAATCAAGGAGGCCTGGGTGACCATGGCTCGACTCCCCCAGCCCCAGGAATCTGAGTGTCCTCTTGTGTGACTTCAGGAGAGCAGAGCCTGTGCGCACCTCCTGGATCTTGTCACTTCCGCTCAGGATCTCACTTGGAAGTCAGTGGGAGGGGTGACTGTGAGCTAGTTTTGTTTTTTTCTTTCTATTGGGTCCATTTGATTTTAGTAATTTGTTTCCCAAAATGCTGTTCTTCAGAGAATTCCAGTTCCCTTTCAGGGTCTCTGGGCCTGTGTTCCACCTTTCTGAGGCATAGCCATCTATCGAAACAGGAGGAGGCTTTCTGGCCCTCACTAGAGACGGGGCGGGCTCCAGTCTCCCTGCTGCGATCCTGCCCCCACTAGCCTCCCTGGCTTTCTGGAGCAGAGTACCTTCTGTTGTACCTCCAGGGAGGGGTTGCCCTGGAGACGGAGGAGGGGGCGTGAACAGCCACCAGAGACAGCCAGATTTCTCTGAGCCTGGCGGAGCTGGGCTCTCTCATATGTATTTAGACAGCTCTAATGCAGGGAGGCGAGGGAACATGAGCAGCAATTTTCTCCTGTGTCTCTTGCTTTCTGCGCCCCCACGCCTGGATGTGAGGGAGCACACCGAAGGAAGAGGGAGCAGCACAAAGAGTGTATGCTACCCAGCCGTTGGCGAGTGGGAGGAAAGAGGGAGGCTGAGGGCCTCTCCTAAGGGAGAGAGGTGATCCGAGGAAAGACCCCAGAGACCCACACTAGGGCTTTGCTGAAAACCTTTCCACCTGTCCCTCCACCACCAGGGACAGGTGATGGAACACCACCAGGCAAAGGGAGAGAGAAAGACCCCAGAGGCCGTGACTGGGGGCAAGCAGGAAGCAAAGGCTCTAATGTTAGACCTGCCTCAACTGTTGACCTTGGACAATGTCTTGATTCTCCCAGATGTCAGGGCCTGAATGTCTATGGCCAAGCAGCGGGACGGGTTTTCTGAGCTCTGAGTGACTGCTGATTTTCTCTGATGGATTCAATAACCTTCTATATTCTCTGTGTAACTTATCCACCCTCTAAGATGCAGCTCAAATCTCAGCTTCTCTGAAGAGAGTTTGCTGTCTGCTCCATCTGTGGAGTTCCTATGGCAATGATACCTTTTCTGTTCATTTAGCAATTCATCATGAACTGTCTTGTAGCACTTCTTTCTGCTACCATCAAAGTGTAGCCAGGTCATCTGTTTAACTTTTACCATGTATATGATCTATTTAGTTGTACCATAAGCTCTGAAGGGCAAAGTCCAGGCCTTCTATGGTCTAGTATGTTCTACACCCAGAACAGTGAAAATTCTATATTTAATGGGAATGCAAAGCAAATGCTGATTCTGTGTCACAGCCTCTTTGGAAAAGCCTTGTCTGGGTGGGAGACGGGGTGCAGACAACTTTCCTTCTTGCTGAGTTGATGGGAAGTTGAGTTGAGGGCAAGATTATCTTTCCTGGCTGTCTCTCAGGCCATATCCTCTGCTAGGAGAGTGCCCCGAGCTGGCAGCAGGGGCAGGACTGGCCTCAATGCACCTCTTGCATCCCATCCCACATTTCTGCACTTCCCACTGGCGAGGGCTGGGGTAGGGGGTTCTCTCCCATTGGCTTTGCCCCAGATGACTGCTTGCCCTCAGGTGTCCGTGATTGGAGAGTTACCTTTATTCAATACCTCCGTCCCACCCCACCTGCCCATGCAGGCTGGTAGCTCAATTCCAGAAGACAAAAGTTAGACTTTCCATAAAATTGTATAGAAAGAGATTCTAGTTGATGCAATCATTCTATTTTTAAAAAATAGGCTGGGCACGGTGGCTCAGGCCTGTAATCCCAGTGCTTAGGAGGCCGAGGTAGGTGGATCACCTGAGGTCAGGAGTTCGAGAGCAGCCTGGCCAACATGGTGAAACCTCATCTCTACTAAAAATACAGAAAAGTAGCTGGGCGTGGTGGCGTGTGCCTGTAAATTCAGCTACTCTGGAAGTTGGGGCAGGAGAATCCCTTGAACCTGGGAGGCGGAGCTTGGGCAACAAGAGAGAAACTATGTCTCTAAATAAATAAATAAGAGAAGAAACTTTCAGACAATTCCAAGTTTTCTAGAAGTGCCATGTGAATTAGTGAGCTCCCCAGCACAGAGGTGGGGAAGCCACTGGTGGAGGGGAGGCACGCCAGGCCTGGACCCATTGTCGGATGGCTTCTGCCTGTCCTTTGCCAATGCCAGCTCAGTCCCTGGGAAGCAGCAGCGCACTCACACTCCAGAATTATGCCTTGGGAGAGAGCTGAGATGATAGAGTGCTTCAATACAGAGCAGTCTCTCTCCTCTCCATCTTGCTCTCTTGTCCTACCTCTCTCTCTCTTTCCTTATGGTACTGTTATTTTTTCCTTTGAGACGATAGACTCTCCCTGCCTTCCATGTTCTTGCCCCCGCACCACCAAAAAGATAAAAAAACTCTCACAAAAATACCCCTGCTTCTGGGGTTTTGTCATGTGGCTGGACAGGCTTTGGATCTGCAAGCAATTGTTTATTGAATTCAAGCCTGTGTCTGCTGCAAACATCAGCTGGATCATTGCATCACAAAGTGCTCAAAGGCTGTCTCTGCAAGGAGAAAAGATAGTTGATGGTGTTGGCTGCCCTGGGGAAGGGAAGTGAGGGCTGAGGACATGAGTAGAATGGAGACCCTTTTGTGCCTCTTGAATTGGGCACCATGTACGTGTATTGCCTTTCAATAAGAACAACAACAGCAACAGTTAATAATCAATTATATCACCCCAAGAATGTGGTACAGATCAGGACAGGGGGAAGATACAATTCTCTCACAGCAAGAAGGCTGGACATAAGCATCTCCTTTCAGGCCGCTCCCCAGCTCTCACATGGCCCAGCATCAACTCCATCCCAGTGGGCTCACCAGACAGGCAAGAGCCAGATACATTTTCTGCCTTCATTGTATATTCACAGGTTTCTGTCTTCCCTTTGTTGAGAGAGCCTCTGAGTGCAAGCAGGCAACATCCTATTTGTGAAAACACAAACACCAACAGCAATAATATAACAGCCCCCAAATTATCTGAGATCAAAGAAAAAGAGGGGAAAGCAAGTCATCAACTTGCTCTGTCTCTCACTCTCACCCCCTCTCCCCTGCTTTGCTCAGAGCCCCATTCAGTGTGTGTCTGGTGGTGGTGGTGTCTTTGGGTGGGATTGGGATTGTATGGGGGGAGTCCAGGGAGACCAGGAACCAAACCTTTTTTGACAAACACTGCATGGCTCTGAAGCTCCCTTGGCACAGGATAAATATTCTTTGATGAGGATATCAACGTTGAACTTCTGTTCAGGGTTATGTTTGTTTGGAAGGATCCCATAAAGCAGGTACTAATGTGAGAGCACTTTGAGAACCAGCAGACCTTAGGAGGATCCTGCGGAACAATTATCATGTCGCCTCCAGCCCAAAAAGCCTGCACCAGTTTTGTCCTTGAGGGAGATGGTCAGGGAGCTGGAGCACACACTGTTTCTGCCTCATTGACTGGGCTTCTTTGGTTAAGAACCAACTTCTTAGGTCTAGAGGTAGTACTAAGAGCTTATTCTTTTTACTTGAAATGACTGGGCCTTAGACTTACAACACAGACCTAGCTGGTGTGAGAAAGCAAGCTTTCATGTTCCCACCTCTCTTCCCTATACTAAGGAGGAAGAAAGGAAAAGGTACTTTGCCCAGAGGGATATAAAGGTTGGCAGCTTCTCACCTCCAGGATCAGGCTGCATTAGGGTGGCCAAATATCTTGGTTTGCCTTGGATTGCCAGGACACGAAACTTGCAGTGCTAAAACCAGGAAAGGCGTGGGTGAACTGGGATGAGTGGGTCACCCCAGGCCTCACCTTGGTGGTGGAGAGGAAGGGATGAGCCTTGTTTGGCAGCCTACAGTGCTTATGGAAGATTTGAGCTCCAGGGTTCAGGGGAGAAACAGCACTTCTACCGGGGGTCTTGGCTGGTACGTGAAAGGCAGCCTAGATTAGCTGTGGGTCCTGCTGCCTCTCCAGGCTGCATGGGGAAGGGGGCCACTGTGACTTCTGTATTTATAGGGCTGTGTGGTTCATTTTATGTGTCCACTTAACTAGGTCATGGGGTACCCAGACATTTGGCCAAGCCTTACTCTAGATGTGTCTGTGAGGGTGTTTCTGGATGGGATTCACATTTGAACCTGTAGACTGAGTAAAGTGCATTGGCCACACTCCCTGATGTGACTGGGCCTCATTCAATCAATTGAAGACCTGAATAGAACAAAAGGGCTGAGTACAGGGGAACGCCGATGCTCAGCTGGCTGCCTTGAGCTGGACCCTTGGTCTTTTCCTGCCTTGGAACTCAAACAGAAACATCTGCCTCTCTTGGCTCCTAAGCCTGCTGGCTTTTGGACTGGAGCGACAGATAGGCACTCCTGGGTCTCCAGCTTGTTGACTGCAGATCTTAGAACTCCTCATCTCCATGATCATGTAAGCCAATTCCTTGTAATAAACCTATTGGTTCTGTTTCTCTGGAGAACCTTCACTAATACAGGGGCCAGGTGGGTGTTGCCCCATTGGTAGCAGCCAAAGGTTATTGTCATTATTTATAGAAGCCCAGCATTCAAGGGTCAGGCTGCTCAGCACAAGACTCTCACTGAGCCTTTTAAAATACATTAATAAAATTATAAAGGAACATCAATTAGGCTCTTCCATTTCAAATACAGCACTTGCATTTAAATTCTAATGGTTAGATGATAACTAGCTGTTTTTTCTATCAGTAGTGTTTTGAGGGGGAATCTAGATTTCTGAAGCAATTTGATGTTCTGGAGAGATCTTCCACAACACAGGCAGAGGGATCAGAGACTCTAATATGCTTCTTCTTAACATTTTGTATCAAGTTGTGAACAACCATATGCCTGGAAATTCTTTGAAGGCTTCAGTTTTGCTTTGAGAAGTCCAACAAGTTTTGCATTCAATTCCATAATATCTGTGATTATTTCTGTATAATTTTTTATTAGCAAATTTACTTAATTTTTCTTGAAACATTTTAAAGTAAAATTCTAAAGTAAAATGCTAGGAAAGATGGTCCATATTTATCTTGTGGCCTTAACAATCCCTAAAACACAGCCTCCTTCACCTCTTGCGGGACATATAGCCAGGCATGATAGAGATGTCTTGGCCTAGGCTGGGATCATGTGGGATAACCAGTAAATGTTGTATGAATCAGGGGGTAGAGTGTGAGGGTTTAAAAAATATTTTCAGCATGGAGATAAGTTACCCAATACAGGGGCATGTTTCCATCACGTTCTTAGCTGCAATAAAGCTAATTTAACTCTGGCTAATTTAAACAGAAGAGGAGGCTGTTGAACAAATACTGGGTAGCTTGCAGAATTGCTACAACAGATGCTTCACTTGCCCTCATGACACTGCTGGCCCCCTTCCTGGATGCTGTGCTGTCCCTGTTGCTACGACCTGAACAAATCCTCTTGGTTGCTGCTTATTTGTACCACTAGCTTCTGATGTGTGGTCTGCGAAGGATGCATCTGATTAGCCAAGCCTTGATCACATGTTCATGCCTACGCCAGTTATCCCCATTACCTTCCCACTCCCATTTATTCCACATCCTTGTCTAGCCTTCTCATGCCCCAGGGGCTAATCTCCATGGACTGCTCCAACCAGGCTCCCTTGCTCTTGGGTTTCCATTTGGTTGGAGCAATGGGAGGTACCAGTAGGAGATTGGAGGATGAGAGAAGAGAGGAGCCAGGGTATTTCTGTCCCTACTTACTTCCTTCTAACTCAGGGCAGCTTTTCTGGCAGTACCTGTTTCTTTCCAAGATTTCAGCTCCTGTTGAGTGGTCCTCTTCTAGGGCTCCAAACTCACAAGCCTTGAGTAACACCGTTTTCTCACCTTGCCCCTTCCAGGTATGGGCATGGAAGTTGCTTCCTACTATTGTTAGTCTCTGAATGCCTTGACATCCTTTATTGGTTCCCTTAATCCTGCCCGCTTCTCTATGAATTGCCCTTTGTTACCTTCTCTTCAGAATCCCATCTCAATGAATCTGCCCTCTGTTTCCCGTGGGGCTACTGACTGAATTGATGTCTTAGCTGCAAAGAAAATCAGGAAAATAAGAATCTGGCATTTCAGCTCCTAGGTAGGAGGCAGGCTCTGTTTCTCGACAAGGCTCATGGAGTGGGAAATTTCGTAAACTTAGGAAAAGGACAAAGATGTACCCTATCTCCACTTCTGTTCAACATTGTGGTAGAGGTCCTCACTATTTCAATAAGGCAAGAAGAAGAAATAAAATATGTACATATTGGAAATGAACCAGTGAAGCCATCTTGATTCACAGACGTCATGATTGTATACATAGACAATCCCAATGAATCTACAAACTATTCAAATTAAAAACTGAATGTAGCAATTATCGGTATATGCAAGGTTGATAGACAAAATGCTAATTGTATTTCTAGTCATAGCAACAAACAATTGGATGGTGAGATTTTTAAAATGCTATTGATTGATAGGAAATATAAAATGGTGCTGCTGCTATGGAAAACAGTATACAGGTTCCTCAAAAAAATCAAAGTTAGAATTACCATATGACCCAGCAATCCCATTTCTGGGTATATATTCACAAGAATTGAAAATAGGATCTCAAAAAGATACTTGTATATCCATGTTCATTGCAGCATTATTTACAATAGCCAAGAGGTGAAAGCAACCATAATTTCCACTGATGGATGAATGGGTAAAGAAAATGTGGCGTAGACATACAATGGACTATTATCTGGCATTAAAAATTAAGAAAATCTGCCTGGCGCAGTGGCTCACGCCTGTAATCCCAGTACTTTGGGAGGCTGAGGGGGGCAGATTGCTTGAAGTCAGCAGTTCGAGACCAGCATGGCCAACATGGTGAAGCCCCATCTCTACTAAAAATACAAAAAATTAGCCAGGCATGGTGGTGCATTCCTATAGTCCTAGCTACTCAGGAGGCTGAGGCAGGAGAATCACTTGAACCCAGGAGGCGGAGGTTGCAGTGAGCTTAGATCGTACCACTGCACTCTAGCCTGGGTGACAGACCAAGACTCTATTTCCAAAAAAAAAGAAAAAGAGAAGTAGAAGAAAATCCTGCTGTCACACATTACAACATGGATGAACCTTGAGGACATTATGCTAAGTGAAAGGAGTCAGTCACAGAAAGACAAATACTTCGTAACCCTACTTATGCAAGGTATCTAAAATAGAGCCATAGAAACAGAAAGTAGAATGGTTACCAGGAATGAGAGGATGAAAAGAGATGGAGAACTATTGTTCAGTGCATATAGAGTTTCAGTTATGCAAGATTAAAAAGTTCTAGAGATCCATTTCACAGCAATATGCATATAGTTACCAACTGCACTATACACTTAAAATGGCTAAGATAGTAAATATTATGTTATATATTTCTTACCATAATAAAAAATTATATTTTCAGTAGCATTGAATAACTCCAATAAAAGATGTGCAAGATCTCTACACTGGAAACTTAAACCATTGATGAGAGAAATTAAAAGATTTTTGAAACTTACTACAGGGTTATGGTAATTAAGACAGTATGATACTGACTCAAGGAGAGACAAATAGACCAATCAATAAAACAGAATAAAGAATTCAGAAAAATACCCACAGATTTATGGTCACAAGATTTACAACAAAGAATCTACCACAATTAAGTGCAGAAAACATGGTCTTTTTAATAAGTAGTACTGGAGTCATTGATACCCAAATGGCAAAACAAATGAGCTGCATCTTCTACCTCACAACATACGCAAAAATTAATTTAGGTGGATTTTAGACATGTGTGAGAGATAAAACAATAAAGTATCTGGGAGAAAACAGAAAGAATATCTTTATAATCTTGGGAGTATTGCAAAAAGTATTTAAACAGAACAGAAAAAACACTGCCCATAAATGGAAGGAGTGATGGCTACATTAGACTATGTGAAAATAATAGCTTTCTTTCATCAAAAGTCATCATGTAGAAAGTAAACAGTCAATCTGAGGACTAGAAGAAGCTATGAGTTGCACATCTGGTAAGGAAACCAATTTTTTTAAAAGGATGAAAGAGTTCAGGTACTTTTTGAAAGAGAATACCCAGGTGGCCAATAATCACGTGAAAAGGTCCTTTACATCATGATTTATCAGAGAAATGTGAATTAAAACCATGATGAGATAGCATTACCCATCCACTAGAATGGCTAATGTGAAAAGGACTGATAAAATCAAGTGTGGCAGAGATGGGGAGCAACCAGAATTCCAAGCAGCATGTTGCTGATGGAAGTGTCAATTTGTTCAGTCACTTTGGAAAACTATGTGACAGTGTCTGCTTAAAAACCTAAACATATGCCTACTCTGTGATCTAGCAATTCCCCTATTAGATATTTGCCTGAAGGAAATGAAATCTATGTGCACTAAAAATGCTCTACAGGGGTGTTCACAGATGCAATAGAATACAATGTGAATTAAGAAAGAGCCCAGTGACACCAGCCCACAACACAGTTCAATATCACAGACATTACATTGAATGAAAGGCATAAAAAACTAGAGTGCACACTATTTGATCCTATTTATGCAAAGTCCGTATAAAACTAACTTATGGTGATAGAAATCAGAATAGTAGTTAGCTTGTGGGGTGGGTGGGAGAGTCAGTATTTACTAGGAAGAGGCATAGGGAATTTTTGGGGGGAGGTGATGGAGATTTTCTATTTATTTTTTTGAGAGGAGTTCTCACTCTGTTCCCCAGGCTCTGCTCACAGCAACCTCCGCCTCCCAGGCTCAAGCAGTTCTTTCATTTCAGCCTCGCATGTTGCTGGGACTATGGGCACACACAGTGAAACCCAGCTAATGTTTTCGTATTTTTGGTAGAGACAGGGTTTCACCATGTTGCCCAAGCTGGTCTTGAACTCCTGAGCTCAAGTTATCTGCCCACCTTGGCCTCCCAGAGTGCTGGGGTTACCGGCCTGACCAGTTTTCTATATTTTGATCTAAGTAGTATCAATGTGTAAAAATTCTTCGTCCATCCTTCCTTCCTCCCTCCCTCCCTCCCACCTTTTATTTTATTTTCTTTTATTTATTTATTTATTTTTATTTATTTTTTTTGAGATAGGGTCTCATTTTGTCACCTAGGCTGGAGTTCAGTGGTGCAATCACATCTCACTGTAACCTTGAACTCCTGGGCTCAAGTGACCCTCCTACCTTAACCTTCCAAGTAGCTAGGACTACAGGCATATGCCACTACACCTGGCTAAAAAAAAAAAAAAGTTTTTTTTGAGATAATGTCTCATTATATTTCCCAAGCTTATCTCAAACTCCTAGCCTCAAGTGATCCTCCTGCCTGAGCTCGCAAAGCACTAGAATTACAGGTGTGAATCACCCCACCCTGGCCTGTATTCTTAACATGTATGTGCTTTAGTGTACAAGAAAAAGTGTACTTCAATTTTATAAAATGGGAAGGAAACTCAGAGATCAGGTTAAAAAAAGATGAATGTCCATCTAGTTTATACAAACGGTAACCTTTGTTTTGGTAGAAGGCATAAAGAAAGCAGTAGGTTTATTTGGTGAATTGTGGCACAGCGCAGGCTCACTGAGGTCCCCTCTAAGTGACCTCTGTCCTGTGCCACCAGATGCGATGCAGATTCCTGGCTGTTGGGGAGGACTTCCAGGCATGACCAAGCCTCTGCAGCTGCTTCCATCATACAGTTTTGCTCAAGTCAAGTGCAGACATTTCTGTAGATTGTCAGAGGCCCGTAGAGAAGCCCCGCCTTCCACTTTGAGGCATCCTTGGGTAGAGGCCCCAGCTGGACAAGGTCAGCAGGCCTGGCCCTGGGTGTGACTCTAGACTAGAGCTATTCAAAGGATGGTCTGGGGCCTGGAGCCTGTCTACACACTGGTGCTGACCTAGGATAATTTAGTACAAACATGGAGAGCAATTTTGAGAAACTTTTTGTGACAATTTTAATGAGTAATCTTATGTCTATTAAATTTGTCACAGTTAATGGGACTTGAATGTTGTATATCTTTTTTCCATTTCATTTCTAATATGTTTTCATTGCATTTACAAAAACATTGAACTGTGATGAATTGGAAATGTCTAAGAAGAGAAACTGGCCCTTCTTCACAGGTAGTCTTTGGCCCAGCAAAGGGTGTGTCCTAAAAGAACCTGCAGAAGAGCTTGGGTGGGGCCTGTCATAAGTCAGGGGCTGCTGCTGCCTGCACTTGGCAATTTTTAGAGACATGGAGCAAAACAGCCTAATTGTAGTTTCCATAGTTACCAGCCACCACTGAGGAGAACGTGAGCAGATCTTAAAGGGAAAAGCCACGCACAGGTAGAAGTCAGGAAGCAGGGAGGGAGGGGAGGAAGAGCCGGGTCCCAGAGAGGGTCTGGGCTAGAGGGCAGCTTCTACTCACATAGCTGCAGTCCTAGTTGTTGTCTCTATCCCGGGGCAGAGGTCCTCAGGCTGCAGTAATGGCACATCACCATGGTAGCCTCCCATGAAGGGCACCTAGCAGGCTGAGAAGGGGCCTTTGGCACAGTTGGTAGGATGATTACCATTCAGAGGTCCCACTCTCTGGCCCCATTCCAGTGTGAGCTCCAAGAATTTTCACTTGTTTCTCCTTCCGTGAAACCCCTGACTATGGGCCTCCACCCAAAGGAAGCTGGAGAAAAGGGAAAAATGGCAGGAAAGTGTCTATACCAGCCCTACCACCACTGATGCTCAAGCTTGGGACTTGGATGTCCCCAGCAAGCCTGTGTGTCTCTGTCATCTATTGAGGCCAATGCTGTGGACCACCCAGCTGCCTCACATATCACTCATTGGCTCTCTCCTTCATGCTTTACTCAACAAATACTTCTGCTTGGGGCTAGATAATACAGGAGAGCCCAACCAGGCAACATCCCCACAGTCATAGAGCTTATTATATTCCAGTGCAAGAGACTGACATTAAAAGTATACATGGAAGCTGTAATGTCAGGTAATAAACGTTATGTTCCATTGGCCTCAGGGTGGTGTGTTGGGCCAGGCGGGGCCTTGTTGAGGGTGACCACAGTCACACATGGTCTTTGGCATGTGAAGGGCAGAAATATGGCCACAGCAAGGAGCTTGGGCTTGGCAATGCGGCTCACAGGGTCTGCAGAGAGCACCATACAAGTGGAGCCCGGCAAATGCTTGTCAACTAATGACGCAGAAATCAAAGCTGTGTAAATCCCTCTTGGCTCATATCTGCATGTACCAGAACCCCCAGAGAGGCCCTCCATATCCACTTGGTTTCAGGCATGACTTGGGTTTCCACAGCCATCTCAAAAGGGATGTGATTGGTGATTCCACCAGGGGGCCCACCCTGGGGTTCAGCCACTAGACGACGCTGTTGCAGCTCTTTAGCTCCAAAGAAGAAAACTAGAGGCCAGGAGAAAGAAAGATGCTGCTTTATGAAAATATTTGGATTATGTGAAATAAGAAGCAGTCCCATCTCAGAATTATAGGCTCATAAATCACTCTGAGGAGAAAACGGGCTCTGGGACCGGGGAGACTTGGGACATGAGTTTATGATCTCTCCAGAAGCCCTTGACGGAATTACAGCCCCATAACTCACTGGGGCCTGCTCTTTCCTCCAGCCTGGCCTCAGCTGTCATGCAGGGCCCCCAGGGAAGGCCAATCTGGGTGACAGCAATGAGAGGCTGACCTGGCAGAGGCCTCAGGGGAGCATGAAGGGAGGCCGAGGCAATGTTTTTGAGCTAGGTGTGGGCAGCCAGGCCTCTGTGTTAGGGATTCTGTGAGACTTGTCAGAGTGACAAGGACCTGAGGCTGAAGAGGTGAGCTGAGCTGCCGGATAGAAGGCTTGCGTGAGTGACCCATTCCACGGGGTGCTGTGGAACCGCACAGCAAGGACACACACTGGACCCCTCCTGGGTGGGGTGGGGTAGCATGAAAATGCCCTGCTACGACTTCCTTGTCAGGGCCATGTCTCTAGTTTGCCACTTTACAAAATGGTGACCGCCAACCACTCCTCAGGGAGCTGACAGATAGTCTTGAGGCCTCAGAAGAGCTCACAGCCTGAGGGCAAATGGTTCGCTGAAGGAGCTGGGGTCTTCCTGCAGGTGGGGAAGATATGCCTATGGCCAGAGGAGAGGTTTGTTACCAATATGCCCACCTCCCCGCTGGCCCCAGCTGTGGCCTCCGGCACGTCCAGGATGAAGAAAAGGCCTCAGGAAGTGGGTTCTTCAGTGAGGCACTGTAAAAGAGCTGCCTTTTGCGCCACTGCACTCCAGCCTGGGGGACAGAACGAGACTCCGCCTCAAAAACGAAAGAAAAAAACAAAGCTGCCTTTCCTGAGGAGTGCTGACTGTGAGTTGGGCGTGGTACACTTCATCATGCTGAATCCCCACAACTTGTCAGATTTTTCCACTTCACAGATGAGGGGAGTGAGGCAAAGTGATCAAAATCAACTTCTCTCCAGCCACACACACATGCTAAGTACTGTACTGGAGACTTAAATCCAGATCCCTCTGTATCTCTAGTGCATCCCACAAGCATGGCTGCCTGGTGCCCCATCCTGTGCACAGCAGTCCCTAAATCTGCTGGCAGAATCTCCTCAATTTCTATTCTTCTCTCCCTGCTGTAGCTTGCAGTTGCAACCCAATGCCTACCCTTAGTCATTTTCTCTACAATGTCCTTTGCTGTTGTCGGAGGTGTTTGAACCAGAGCAACTCCATCTTGAATAGGGGCTGGGTGAAATGAGGCTGAGACCTATCAGGCTGCATTCCAAGACAGTTAAGGCATTCTAAGTCACAGGATGAGATAGGAGGTCAGCACAAAATACAGGTCATAAAGATCTTGCTGATAAAACAGATTGCAGTAAAGAAGTCAGCTAAACCCCATTAAAACCAAGGTGGCCAAGAGAGTGACCTCTGGTTGTCCTCACTGCTACATTCCCATCAGTACCAAGACAGTTTACAAATGCCATGGCAACATCAGGAAGTTACCCTATATGGTCTAAAAGGGGGAGGCATGAATAATCCACCCCTTGTTTAACATATTGTCAAGAAATAACCATAAAAATAGGCAACCAGCAGCCTGCAGGGCTGCTCTATGGAGTAGCCATTCTTTATTCTTTTACTTTCCTAATAAACTTGCTTTCACTTTAGGGATTTGTCCTGAATTCTTTCTTGCACAAGATCCAAGAACCCTATCTTGGGGTGTGGATTGGGACCCCTTTCCAGTAACACTATGCTGATAATCCATCCATCAGTAAAAGAGAGAGAGAGAAATAGAGAGAGATAGAGGGAGACTTGTCTATTGTTTGTTGTAGTTCAGCACAATCATTAAGAGCGTAGGTTGTGGAATCAGAGAAACTTGGGCTTACATCCCCGCTCTATGATCTCTATCACTTTCCATTTGTGGAACTGGAGTTCAATTATTGTTTTAAGTCTCAGTGTATTTATCTATAAAATGGGTACAATAATGGTAACTGTAGACTAGAACTGGATCCTGAGAATTGAATGCAAGTAATGTATGTGAGTGACACAGACATCATCTCTCTGAGGAAATCCTTTTGTGTCCTGGGAGGTGATGACTCTTGGACAAGGGGTAATTGGAAATCAGGGTTTACAATCTCACCCAACGCTTGTATTGTCTTCTTTATCTCTTCCAAGTATCTTATCAACATCCCATTTTCTAAGGGACCTAATTTTTTTTTAATTGATAGACTACAGCAGACTAAGATCACTTAGGAAAAACTTGCCTTCAGTATCAGCTTGATTTTATTACATGATCTTCTTTACATACCTGGTCTTGTGGTCCAGTGCTATAAAGAAAACAATGGTCAATGACATTTGGTTGGACAGGCCTATTCATTCATGTCTTTGGAACATAGGTGATGAGAGGGCTGCAGAGATAAATGAGTAGTAAGCTGAACTTTTGCAAGGGAGGGTGGGTCTCTAAAAGCTCTCCTAAGGTTCAAATACTGACGGCCCGAAGCTGTTGATCTTACCTAGTTCAGGAGATGTTTCTCCATAAGGTAAATCATGATCCACTGCATGAATTCCTATGCACTGATTATTGTAGACAGAACTGATGACCCTGAAAAACTGGAAATGTTAACCCTCTTCCTAGATGGACTAGGTGTCATCCTCCCAAGAGACGGAGAAGGAGATTCTAAGTCAAGTAAAAGCTCATTACATGCAGATATTTCCCTACTTTATGCACGGAGACCTTGAATCATAGTCAGACCAGTGCTGATATTTGCAGAGCTGCAGAGGGTGAGGGTATGAATGGATGCCTAGACATCAGATGCTTATATTTAAATAAACTTTGTTCCAGCCTTGTACCTTGGCAAATATACCTTCAAAGCAATAAAATCAGTGGGGTAGGGGGAGTGAAATCTATGCCTTACACATGACTGAAAGTTGGTAAAAAATATAAATAACTGGATTTCATAATTATTACACCCCTGCGAGAGTTTTGTTAATGGGCTGACATGTTTGAATGAGTAATAAAGACATACACAGTTCATATAAAACTTGAGCATTCATCTAATTACTGTGTATCCAGCATTGAGTTCAGAATCAAAGAAATAGAAGACCTGGTCTATTACTGAGTTAAGGAGACAGGGCATAAAAAGGTGAAATTATTACGGGATAAAATTATCACATACATATCAGCATTGATTCTATTAAAATAAAGTGCTGAGTGGTGCATTACGGGCAATGAAAGGCTAAGGCCACCCAAGATGAGGTGCTAATTGGATGGCACAGCCGAGAAAGGCAGACAGTGCTGGGAAAGGTTAAATAGTATCATATCCCACCCCAGAAGTCATGTGTGAATTTGATGAGTCACAGAACCAATGGGCTTGTCCAGCCCTCACCAACATCCATGAGTCAGGGTCACCTTGACATCCTTTACTTATCTCCCATATGTCATAACTTTCAAGGTGGAACAAAAACTTGGCTTTGCTGTGAATAATGGAAAGGAGGAGAAGAGGCAATCACTGTAGCTGGTGATGAAAGTAGTGGAAAAATGAGGAGGTAGGAGAAAAGAACTGGGGACTCTTACCAAAAAAAAAAAAAAAAAAGGGTTTTGAAATGACTTTAATCTTACTGATCTAGAATGAAGGGTTTTAAAGGATTACACATTGTGTTGTAGACTTCCCTTGCACTCGGTCACATACCCTTTGGACCCGCCTTTCCACCCCAGCTGTTGCCACAGCAACCAGGTGGCATGCACATGGAGCCTGATAGTGTCTGCTTCAGGGACACTGCACTTTCCTTACCTCTTGCCCCAGGGCTCCTCTGCTCCTACCATGGGGGGCGGGGGTGCCTGGGAGAAACCACTCAGTTTTTCCAACTCACTTGCAAACTTAGAAGTGTTAGGAATAAACAGCCCAGGGGCAAGCTTTCTGCAGTGGGGAGTGGGAGCCAGTGGATGGTTTCTGAGATGCATTCTACATTACTAGAAGGTCCAAGAAGGGTCAGAGTCCCAGCCCCCACAGTGAGGCCCAGCTTGAAAATATCCCCTAGAACTGGCTTGTCCTCACTTCCCTACCTTCCACTCCTCTTCCTCAGGACCGCTTCCCAAAATAAGCCCCCTGCTCACAAACCCTTGTCTCACCTCTGCTTTTAGGGGAAATCAGGCTCTTATAATTTTTAGTTATCTATTTTTAAACTTTTTTGGAAAGCTATGTTCTATTTACATGTGTATTTCAAGACTTGGGCAGTTGAGAAATTCTTGTACCTACTTGACTCGTTCATTTACAAAACATTTATAGGGCAACTACTATGTGCTTGGTGTTGTCCCATGAGCAAGGGTTAGATCATATGTGGAGTTTTTGGAAGCCTGCTACACAATAGTAAAAGCTACCATCTGTCATAAACTTACAGGGTGGCAGGACCTGCTCTGAGTGCTTTGTAATCCTTGCCTCACTTGATCCTCACGAGAACTGTATGAGGGTATCCTCAGCAGCCCTGCATTATTCTTCTCATCTTTACAGGTGAGGAAGCCATGATTTAGAGATAGCTGGGTACTCCAGGTAAAAACTGGCCAGAGAAGGGCAGAGTTTGAACCAGGCCATGGTCTTCACCATCACACTATGTAGACAGTATATTCCAGATACAAAAGGGGAATGGAGAACGGGTCCTAGGAGTAGAAGTCCTAGCTGTCTGCACAGGGGGGCTGCTCACACAGCTCTGAGTCAGTGGCATCTCCAGCCTGTGTTGCCCACAGAAACTCACAAAACAGCAGGCAAACCAAAGCAGAAGGAAGGATTGGCAGGGTACTGTGGAGTTGGGGTAGTTCAGCACAGCCAATGCCCTTTTAGTTAAGGAAACAGGATGTTTCCTATGGTGAGAGATGTGATCCTAATGAACTGGGGGGAGCACACATCCCTACTGACCTGCCAGCCATCTCTCCGAGGGCCTCTGTTTCTTTCTACCCCAAGCCCTGACTCTGTATTGCTGGAGTTTGGAGAGGCTTAAACAGGTAATGAGCAGGAACTTGGAAGGTGAGTGATATAGTGCCTGGTCTGGTCTGGACTTGGATGTGGAGCAGGGATAAGAAGGACCCCTCTTCTGGGTGTATGTGCATGAGGAGCATGACTTCTTCCTCTCCTACATCTTAGAGGGATCATCAGGCCTTCATTAGAATCAGCCAGCATCCTTCTAGGCATCACAAGAAGCTGCCGTTTATAACTTTTGAAGGGAGCTGCCATCTTGATCAAGGACCAGTGCTGAGAATATGGTCTGTATTCCCCTAAGGATGGGTTCTCTGTTTTCCTGGTAAATTGATCATTGATCAAAACCAAGGCATATAGAAAACTATAGATTATATTTTTAAACAACCTTGGTTGTATTCATTCCTAGATAATAAATAGTTTCTCCTAGGGCACTGTGGGATGTTAATGCCATGACTTTCACTTGGGCCTGAAAACTCTTCACCACAGCAGGTGGTGTGGGAACCAGGCAGCACATGCCTGGCACAGAGTTGGCAAAAGGCAGGTCCTTTCTCTCACCTTCCAAATCCTCCCCATTTCTCTCCTCGATACTTCCCCTCCTTCCACTTCCTTCTTTCCTAACTCTGTAGATTTGCACTGCCTTTTTCCACCTCTCCTCCTCTTTAATCTTCCCTTTCTTCCCTAATCTGACCCAAAGCTAGTTCAGGAAAATTAGGACCTTCCACAAAATGATTCATATTGAGTGTAAATAGTCAACAGTGTCCTTTTTAAAGAAGGCTTTAGGTCAAAAGAATACTTCTCCGTAGGTGAAATGTGAAATTTCATACATTCATTATGAACTGAGGGGCCACCTATTAGGTTAAATCCCTTGTACCCTATAGCAGTCAAGATAGTCTTGGCTATGCAGCAGTAACAAACAGCCTCGTACCTTAGTGACTTAAAGGAGCAAAGTTTTATTTTTTACTCATACCACACAACCATGGTATCATCCAGTGGCTTTACTCTATGCTGTCATTGTCCTCACTCTGTGATTCAGGCTGCTGCTCTCTGGAGCATTACAAGTGACCACACCACTTGCACTCATATTCCATTGGCCCAAACCAAGTTGCTGGGTCAGCTGAACTTTATTGGGGTGGGAAACTGTATTCCTTCAAGAAGGGGAAATAGCTATTGTTGAACTGTGATATAACCTACCAGATATTCCTATGCCTGGGTCTAACCTCTTCTGCCTGGGCCCTACCTCCTCTGCCTGGGTCCAACATCATTCATGAGCCTTGGCTTTAGTGGATACCCTCAGCAGCCCTGCAGGCTCTGGCTCAGTGTTCAAGGTAGGAGTTCTGCTAAGAGAAAAGTGAGGCAGGTTTAGAGAAAGTGATGGTGCAGAAGTGTCCTGCATCTGCCTCCATTTACTCTGCTCAGTTAGGAGCAGCTCTGCTAACCCAGGGAGAGGTTTTGACTACAACACCATCTCTCTTTACCTGTAAAAGATAGCCACTAGCTGCAACTCAAGGAATTAGTTTTCTAAAGATAAACCATTCATAGGAGAGGGCGAGCGGCCTGATTTTGAAGGTAATGGAGTCACAGTTGGGAGAGAACCCAGTGGCCAACTTTGTAGCTGATTGCTTTCACTGAGTCTTGCTTTCTGTCCCTCTCTCCCTCCATTCATAGTTGATTGAGCACTCTCTCTGAGGGGGTCACTGTGCTAAGCTGGGGTAATAAATTCAACTGAGATGTGGTCTCTGCCTTTAAGGATCTCACAGTCAGCTGGGCATGGTGGCTCATGCCTATAATCCCAGCACTTTGAGAAGGCGAGGGAGAGTAATCACTTGAGGTAAGGAGTTCAAGACCAGCCTGGTCAACATGGCAAAACCCTCTCTACTAAAAATACAAAAAAAAAAAAAAAAACCTGGGCCTGGTGGCACACACCTGTAATCCCAGCTACCTGGGAGGCTGAGGTACAAGATTTGCTTGAACCCAGGAGGTGGAGGTTGCAGTGAGCCAAGATCATGCCACTGCACTCCAACTAGGCAATAAAGCAGGACTCTGTCTTGGGGGAAAAAAATCAAAGATCTCATAGTCTAACGACCACAAAAAGTAAACGATTTCATAAGATGTTAGATATTTACTTATTTTGCAATGGGTAAATGAGGCATTATTCTAAATTTGTTATTAAAGCTCCAGGATGGGCCCACTCTTCTTTGTACAGTATCTGTTTTGTTTTGTTTTGTTTTGTGAGATGGTGTCTTGCTCTGTCCCCCAGGCTGGAGTGCAGTGGGGCGATCTCGGCTCACTGCAACCTCTGCCTTCTGGGTTCAAGTGATTCTCCTGCCTCAGCCTCCTGAGTAGCTGGGATTACAGGCGCCTACCACCACGCCAGGCTAATTTTTGTATTTGTAGTAGAGATGGGGTTTTACCATGTTGGCCAGGCTGGTCTTGAACTCCTCACCTCAAGTGATCTGCCCACCTTAGCCTCCCAAAGTGTTGAAATTACAGGCATGAGCCACCATGCTCAGCCTGTAGAATATCATTTTTATGACTAATGATAACACTGCATGCATGTATGAACCTACATAGCATATGGGGTCTTTTTCATTTCAGTTGTCTAAATCGACCTGCCCCAATCTTCTGGGCTTTGTAGTACAATTAGAACCATCTTTATTCTGTGGCTAAGTAAACAAAATACAAGAGAAGCAACCTGCTCAAGGTCATGGTGGTTGGTTCTGACAAAGTTTAAGCTCAAATAGGTAAGGGAATCTGAGGCCCTGGTGGAAACTTCGTTGTTCAATCTCAATGTGCACCTTCAGGGTGACATCACTGTCCCCACCCAACCTGAGTCTTTATTTAGGAGAAGGGAAGAACATCTCCTTCCTATTCCTGAACTATACTTTCCTTGTAAGCCTGATCTACTGAGAGAAAAAAAAAAAAAAAAAAACTACCACTCTGGTTGATTTCAATCCATTCGGTTTGTTCTAGGTCTTG
The DNA here is from genome assembly GCF_000951035.1 of Colobus angolensis palliatus. NCBI lineage: Eukaryota > Metazoa > Chordata > Mammalia > Primates > Cercopithecidae > Colobus > Colobus angolensis. The sequence continues at coordinate 100,665 of NW_012115154.1, forward strand.
AGGCCAGGGACCTCGGTTTTCCCTCACAGGTGCCCCGTCCATTCGAGAGTCACTCCACGCTGTACATCGTCCTGTGGCGGTGCTGATGGTGCCTCCAGAGGCTGTGGCTTCTCCATCTCAGACTGAGGGATGCTCTCTCCTCAGGAGCTCCTTAGTATCTCAGAAGAAATCGCCTCTGGAAGGTGGGACAGTGCTGAGGGCAAGGCCAGGAAGGACCCTTGTGGACATTCCCCAGGCCACTTCCTGACCCTTCTCTCTGTGCCTTCAGGGGTCCCATCCCGGGTGAATTCTTCCCCATGCACATCTCAGGGTGTGAAGGCTGGAGGGGCCTATGGGTGGGTGGGTGGGTGGGGGCAGCAGGGAGACGGGAGGGTGGAATTTGCCTGAAGTTTCATCAGCAGTTGTGCCCCTAGCATCTGCCTCACCCCTCCCCCTTGTCCCCACCTCGCACTCCTCCTTCCTTTCTTGCTTCCCTCCTGAGTCTTCCCCTTTCCATGTTTCTGCCTCCTGTTCTTTATCCTGCTTCTCTCCTGATTCGCTTCTCTCGTGTCTTTTCCTTTGAATAAGAAGGACGCTGGAATATTCATGGAGTCATTCAGCCCACTGTCCTCCACCTGCTGACCCGAGGCTTAAAACGTGGACAGATCTGCCCAAGGTGGCCAGGTGAGCCAACAGCAGAACCTGCAGAGGTCCTGGTTCCTGGGCCAGGGCTCTCTGTGTCATACCAGCTGCACTGGCTCCCCGCCCCCCACCTCTGAGCAGCGTGGGCCTTAGATGGGCGTGCAAGGCAGGCAGCAGCATGGGCTCCTTCCTTCTGGCCCTCCTCACTGCCACCCTTTTCATTCTCTTTTTCTCCCTAACCCACTCTACCCCAGGAACACAGTTGGATTCAAGATCTTCACTCTCCATCAACATACCAGGGGAAGTGGGGGCTGATAGAATTATTGGTCACAAAGGTGTCGCTTGCCAGGAAGACCTAAAGCAGAGATGGCAATGCTTGTGTCATCCCCAGAGCCAACTCTAATGGGCAAGTAGCAAGTTCCTGGAGGGCTGCGTTGAGAGGGATTCTGGGACTGACTGGGCTATGTAGGAAAGCGTTGTCTTCTGACAGCACTGACTCATAACATGTTTACTGTCCCTGGCTTGAAGTGTTGCCACCTCAGGATGGCTGCCTTGCAACTGAGAACAGAGTCTTAAGTAGAAGGATGCATCTCTGGTGGTTGAGTTTAGATGTCACACAACTGCAGAGAGAAGGTGCCAGACATGTGTCTGCATGCTGGAAGCTGTTGCCATCTTATAGCCAGCCTTCTCTCCCAGCCCCTCCCAGCCAGCCACATAGAGAAGGACCCAAAATCCCAAACTGTGTTTTTATTATTTTTTAATAAACTTTATTCTATATTACAAATAAGTTTTTTTTGTTCTGAACTGCAAAATAGGAATGCCTTATATTTACATACACAGGTATACAATTAATTATAACAAAGGTACAGAAGCTTGCCTTTACCAAGTTACAACTGGGCTCCAATTTAAATAACATAGGTTTCCTTTTTAAAAACTTTTTTAAATCTTTTTTTTAATATCTTACTAGGATACTCTTCTTTAAAAATCAAAACCAGAAGACCCTCTTCTTAGAGATCTCATCCACATATATTTGAGGCTCATTTTAACACTGTTGTCTAAAGATATGTTTTGCTTTGTTCTAACAAAGGGCCAGTGTTCGAGGTGGGAGCTTTAGTTTGAAACAGAAGTGTGGGATGGGGCTGGAAGGGGGTGGCTGGAACAGAGATAACCTGCCCTAACTCCTCCAATGGCTTCTCTATGTGACTCAGACTCCTGCCGGTTCCTTAAATCACCCAACCATCCTGTTTCTTCCTTTCTCCTCTAGCATTGGAAGCTCAACTCTGGGTCATCTGGCCGGGCCAAAACCCCTGCATCACCCCCACATGTCGGCTCACTGAGCCATTGTCTGTTGCGGTACCCTGGAGTTGCTGGTTGCTATGGTAACTCGGCAGGACCCTGCTGGAAGAGATGGACTGGCCCCTACATGCTAAAGTGGGAAGGAGGGCAGCAGCATCCAATCCTTCCTTCCCACCTCGGGGCCTGGGGGCCTGTTTCTGCTCAAAGCAGCCAACACGCGACTAAGCAAAGACTGCATGTCTCAAGGACACCAGGCCAAGGTAGGGAGTGGTGAGGGGAGGGTCGTCCATTCTAAAACACAAAATCATTGGTTTCCAAATGGAAACAAGATTATTTGAGGTAAGCTAGCTTTTCATTGTAAAGAACAGAAGGTCTAGCAAGCCAACAAGCTAACGAGAACGTCGGGGAGGGAGAGGGAAGGAGGCGAGAAGATGAGCAGGTGTATCCCATCTTCATCCTGTGCCTGGATTGCGACTGACCTCTGTGCATGAAAGCATTCCTTAGTCCTGTTTGGTGAAGTGGTCTCAGTTTCTTAAGTGCCCTTTGGGTTGCTCTTTAACTGTATCCTCTGTTTTAAATTCTACTCTTGTGAGGGAGCCCTTCCAAAATGTGCTTGAGTCAAAAGATCAAAGATACTAACAAAGGAAGTTCTAATTCCACATAAAGAAATTGGTGGAAGATGAGCTGCATAGACCAAGTCTACTTACTTTTGCAATCCTGGCGGAGGGAAAACTTGGGTCTTCCCATGACCCATCCCTAACAGAGCCTCCCTAAAGTCTGAGGAAAGCTAATAAGAGATATATAGGATTCAGCAGTACCAGGGGCAGCCCAGAGAGCCAAGCATAGACATCAAAGGGGGTGAGGTTCCCCCAACCCAGGATTTTCAGCCTACCTCACTACCTCTGCCAATACAAACAGAAAGTTCTTTTTGTATATGAAGGATTTTGTTTCGTTTTGTTGAACTTTGCTTTGCTTTCTGGTAGTCACCAGTCTACTCAAGGAATTTAATTAGGATCCTAATGAGTATGTATTTCTTTTACAACCAAAAAATTCTATGTATTTTTACAACTTGGATACTCCCTCTAATAAAAAAATAATTTTATGGGGGAGCAAAAATTTATAGTATTAAAAAACCTCTCTCTTGCATGTCTGAAACTTTTACTGCAGTAGATTACCTTCCAAATGAGAGGAGTGGTCATTTAGGTTTCCTGTCGAGAGCATGCCACCCTCAGCACCATGAGGAGAGGTTTGCAGAGTGTGCCAGCCTCTCTTGAGAGCTGTGTCAGTGTTACCTGGGGCTGTGTCTCAGCCCCCCATTCTGTAAAACAAGGCTCTTGTTTCCTATACAGAGAATGCCTGTAGGGTGAGGTGGCAGGAGGAGGGAGGAGAAGGACTCCATCTGTCAAAAGTGTGGGGAAGCACCAGGAATAGCAGCAGCCATGTGAGATGCCACCCCTAGCATTGTCCTCATCCAGGGAATGTCCTGACCCATTTTTTTTTTTTTTTTTTTTAATGCGGGAGGCTCCTCCTGTCCCCTGAGGTTCTCCTCATCCTCTTGTAAGTCATGGGTTTTGCTCCCACCAACCAAGTAATTTGGACTTAACATCCATAGCAGGGCTCCCTTCTTACTCTCAAACTCTTAAAATATACAAACAAAAACCAGACAACTCCAAAATCCTAAATAAATGGCCTACAGTTTTGTTTTGTTTTTTAAAGGAAGAGGCTGAGGGGTCAAGGCCTCCCAGTCACCTGTCCTGAGAGCTGGCAGGAAGAGGGGAAAAGGCCCTTGATGTAGACGAGGACCAGGAGGATGGCTAGGGGAATTTGGGGCATGGGGAGAAGCCAGGGCACTGAGCTGCCTGGGGTGGGTCTTCTCTGGGGGTCAGCTGAGCTCCTGGAGGTGAGTCATTCACAGAAAGACCCCTTGATGGCCTTGAAGAGTTGGTTGGGGCTGCTCACTGGGTTCACTGTTCCTGGAAGGAGCAGGGGAAGTTCCCGGAGAGGAGCATCTCTGGGCCTTGTGCCTGCAGAGCACCTTCCTACCTGTGTCTGTCTTTCCCTCACTGCTCAGCTGTCTGTGAGGTGGGAGGTTTGTCCTTGATTGATAATACTGGCCCTACGCTTGGTTAAGTATTTGACTTCACATTACTGTGTCCCCTTGGTCCTGGGAAAGATGACAGATGGAAATTGAGCTTTTCTTTTTAGGTCACAGAGGGTGGTGCTGAGACCTGGGCTCATCACAGCCATCGTTCACGGCTCTGGAAACAGTGGTGAGGATGCCTCTTGCAGTGGTGGTCATTTGGGAAGTCATTACTTGTGGATCCTCAGATGGGGACCCATAGGGCCTTGACCAGATGAGGGAGCATCCCCCCATAGCCAGGAAGGCAGCTTTGGGTGGGGTGGGACGGGGCTGGGGCAGTCACAGAGGGCTGGGCTGAGAGGTCTGAGCAGCTCCTGTACTCAAGTGGATAAATGGCCCTGGGACAGAGGCTATGCGTGCAGGAGAGACAGGGTGGAATGGGGAGGGACAGGGAGGATGCTCGTGGCAGGAGGAACACAGGCAGAAGCCAGACATGCAACGGGAGACACGGGTACTGGGGACCTGGTTGCATGGGGGAGGTGGAGATGCTGGGCCAGTACATCAACTGTCACTCCTGGTGGGCACAGGTAGCTGGGCCTGAGGGGACCAGGTCAGAGACCTTTCCTGTGGGTAACTCCTGCTTCTTCCTGGGAACAGTTCTGGACAGTCTGCCTCAAACTTTGGGATTTATTTAAAATGACTTCTCTTTCACCCGTAGCTCCTTGCAAGCACCCAAGCTCACTTACCAGGCTGTGGGTACACAAGGGGGCAGCTCTAGGGGCTGACTTTGGGTGCAGGGGTCATGCTGCCATTGGAACGTACCTTGGCCTGTGGGACACTTGGGTTATCCTCTGTCCCCAAATTTAAAACCATATTGAAAGAAGGCAAGAAAATATTTTCCTGAGGAAGTAACTGGCCCAATGGCCGCCTTCACTTAGTGGCACTATTATTTGCAGCTACCAAGAACTGTCAGGCTCTCTCCTTATGGGGAAGGACAAAGAATGGGCAAAAGCTACATCTGGGGGACTCGTGCCTGGGAGAAATGACCAGCCTACAGCTCTCTTTCTTGTCTTCCTCTACTTATTCCTTAAAATTTAGGACCCCACAAAGTCCCCTCCTTCCCTGCTACCTTAAGCCCTTCTCTCTCCAACATGCAAAATCCCCACCTAAACTTTGTCAGTGATTTTGATGACTCAGTCTGGTACCTTTTTCCCTGGGAGGGTACAGGGGGTGAGGTGGAGGGAAAGGTGAGGGAGATGGCCTTTTCTCTGCCCAAGACTCAACAAATTAACTTTGCCTAGAGGGAGGCCATGAGGGGGCCTCCACCCACAGGACCAAGTTGGCCCAATTCCTTTCTCTGGGAGCCTGCAAGCCACCTGGGTAGATATTTGCTCTGCCATGGGGGGGAGGAAGATCCCTGGGGGAGTTTGGGAAATAGGTTTGGGTGGCGGATGGGCGGGGCAAGAACAGCTTTTTGACAATGTTGCCTGTCTTTGCTTTTAAATATATCACATGTGCACAAGAATCCAAATGGAAGAAATGGAAAACAAACAGCAAAAGAAAACAATTTTTATAAGCAAGATGGGCTGTGGCTCTGGATACCTGGCTCGGATTTCTCAGTCCCCAAGCAGGCCACGGGGACTGTGGCAAACAGAGCGACTGAAACAACCCACCCACCAATTAAAGTCAAACCGGTCCCAAACCCCTCCCCAGGAGAAGTAGGGACAGCCAGAAAACTTGTCTGTCCTTGTCTCCTCTTTCTTCCTAACCTTTCTATTTCTCTGAGGTGTTTGAAGGTTTTCTTATAACAAAAACATGGAAAAAAAATAAAGTCCTGTACCGCAAAAGTAACAATAACAATAATCATCTGGTAAAAAATAAAAGCTTCAGCAGAACTGTTATGTCTTTTTTTTCTGCTTGTTTTTTTCTCAACTGTGCAAAAAGAAAAAACGCACTCACTCATACACACGTTCACACACGCAGCTTCCATCCAGCAAATCTGTGTTAAATATGTTCGTGTCTCTTTCCTCCCCAACCCTTCATATGTGCAAAAATATTTTAGTGACTGAGGTACTTCCTCAGACCGTCTTCCACATGCACCCTTTCTGGCCTTCCAGGCCCCATAACTTCTTGGGAGGGAATAAAATGATCAAGGATAGAAAAATCCAAGCTTCTCCACCTGGTACTGCACTTGCCAAAACCTTTGGTTATTTTTTTCCTTCCTCTTCCAATGCATTGTTTCCCATTTTCCTCTTCCCGTTAGGTTGCTCGTGTCTTTTCCACCATCTGTCCTTTGCGATGTCACATGATGCCCTGTGCCAAGGTCCAGGCCTCGGCAGGTGACCACCCTGATTTCCTATGGACAAGTGACCTCTCCTTCCACCCACCAGTTCTCAGCATAGAAAGTAAGGGTTGAAATGTCCTGAAGCTGCAGGATGAATGGATGAGCAAGGGGAAAGAGAAGAGGAACACCAAAAATCCTCCTACAAAGGACAAGGAATCCTTTTGCGCTTTCTGCCTACACCTGGGGCAGACATACACACACGCATGCACATGCGCTCACACACATGTGCACATATTCATATCCAAAGGGGCAAGTGTTCTTAAAAGTACCGGATGCTCCATGGACTTTGCTGGAGATGGTGTGGTTTCTTCCCCAAGTGGGGCTCATTCTGAGTGGGTGACAAGGAACGATGTCTGATGTTTGGGGAGTGAAGGCAAGACTGTGAATCCTTCTCCTCAACCTCACCTAAGATGATGTTTCTCCTTGTCTCCTATAGTGGTGAACAACTCCAGAGCAGAGGTGCCAACAGAGATTCCTGCTTAGGGTGGGAGACCGGACCAGACAGCACCTAAGGTCTCCTTCGGATGTAAGGTTCCTAAAACCCTCCATTAGACCATTTCTCCCCATATCCTCTAACTTACCTAGTATCCATTTCTAGGCACACATTTGCCTGCCTGGCTAAAATGGTGCATCTGTAGATGTAAGAACAGATGGGGAGATGGATGCCAAGGCCGAGGTCATTTGTATGTCCCTCTTCTCAATTCCAGCCAGGCCCATTGGCTCGATTCTTTGTCCCTCCCAGACCTGACAAGCTGGAGGCTGAGGCTGGCTGGCATTTTGGGTGGTCTCTGTGAGGCTGTGCTTAAGTCTGTTTCTTTCAAGGATGACTGCTGAAGAGATGAGGAAGGAGAATGATGAAAGAGACAGCTGAGATGTTGACGAAATCATTCCCAAAGAGGTCTGGACAGCCCAGTGACAAAGTCATCTACATAGCAATGGTACCAGATTCTGCAGAGGGAACAGGGACTAGGCTGTTGGCCCCAGCCATCTACGGAGTTCTCAGGAAGGATGGTGGGGATGGAGCCATGGAGATGGCTGGAGGTAGAATCTCCTAGATGCACTCTGCATTTCATGTTGACCCTTGATGAAGGGTGACAAAGGAGGGTGGAGATAGATGCTTTCTCTTGACAGCACTCAGGGCTCTGGTAATGGACTAGACCTATGATTATGATTGTGACTCATTTGAATTTGGGGGTAAATGGAAAACAACAAATTCTGCTTCCAGGGTAGACGCAACTCTCTTTCCTTTTCTCCCCCACTGTGTTACATTTCTGCTGCTAGGATTCAGATGAAAAGGTTAGGAGCATCTCCATGGTGGAATGTAACTGCTATTCTTTCTCCTGCCTGGCTTTCTACTGGCGGGGGAGCAGGCAGGGCAGGCAGGTCCCTCTAGAGACCTGGAAGAGGACAGGAAGCCTCTGGACGCCATCCCAGTGAGGGAGAGGGAGCCTCAAGGAGCACCTCCCAGCTGCTCACACATGTCCTGTTCCAGCCACATGCAGGAGGTGTGGCTTTTCTTCTCACAGCTGCAAAGCAATCAGACCACTGGCTGAACCACTGGAGATGGAACTGTGGGAACGGAGAGCCAGGCGATGTGAAGATAACACTGAACTACTTCCTTGCCTCTTCTCTAGGCCAAGGCTCAGACCGAAGCGGCGCTGCCAAAGTGGAAGGCGACGTAGCAGCACAGATACGTCCCCTGTCCTTGGCTCCTCATCCTGCTGCTGACACGCACAGGGTCAGGAGCAGCTGGGAGAGAGAGGCCCCTCTGACATCTTCTGGTCAGTTCCCTTGCCATGGGCCTGGTCATTCTTGGACTAACTGAGGGTCAGTGGCTTGGTCCAATTGTGTTGGCAGAGCAACTGGAAGAGACGAGATCCAGGAAGAAGGGAGAAACAAAGAGGCAGAGAGAAAGAGAGAGAAAGAAACAGCGCTGCTCAGGGGATGCTGCTGATGCCAGTTGGAACTTGCACTTGGTAAAGATGATAATCTAGACTGAGGCACGGCTTGGTGTGTCCCCCCCCTCCAGGGCGGCCCTGGAAGGACGGTTCTCAGCTGTCTAAGCTCATGAGGGTTATGACTTGTTCTAGTTTGTAGGCCAGTTTCTGCTTCCCACACTGGTCATCGTGGTCCAGAGGTCCAAGGATCTGTGGAAGGGCCAAGAACGGGGAGGTTACTTGTTCATCTGTATAGGTCTGTGTTCTTAGGAGGCACAAAGATGGTGTGGATGTGGTCAGAAGCCCAGGAAGTCACAGGCATGTGCAGGGGCACACTGGACACTGCTGGGTAGGAGGAGGCCTGGGCAGCACAGGTGGGAAGGTGTGGCAAGCACAGTATGTGGGCATCAGCATGGCAGTGCGCACAGGATGCCAGCACACATGGTCATGTCTGAATGACTGTGCATTCTACTGGCTACAAAAGATGGCAGACAGAGGGCAGAAACTCTGCTGAAGACACCTGTGCCGAGTTGCTGCAGTTACCTGCAGGTTAGACAGCAGCTAGTTCCATATCCCATGGAGATGTGTAGTGCTCAGCATGGAGCCAGAATGTGATTTCATGGATGTTAAGACATCCCACCCTTCCTCCCATAGAAATAAAAATCCTCCCCATCAGCTCCCTGGGGCCCCAGATTCTACATTTAGAAAGTCATTTGTTTTCACTTTGCCTGTTAAAAAACAAATATCACTAGAAGAGTAAGACTACAAGCTTTCCTGGTCATTAACACCTAATGGATAATGTCTACCAAAGCCTTTTCTGAGGGCAGGCAGTTAGCAGAGGACAATGACAGCCAATAATTGTGGCCCATAATGAAAAATGTGTTAGAATTTTACTCAGACTCAGGAGATGAGGGATTGAGTAAAGGCTTTTCCAGTTTCTAGCTGGGTGATCTGAGGCCAAACAGGTAACCTGTCTGAACACTCAACGTCCTCAACTGTTAATGTAGGAATGACCAATCCACCTCCAGGGGACAGGATGTCAGATAATACCTGTGAGCACCCTCAACACAAGGCTGGCCCTGCCAGAGGCACTAGACAATTGGGTGGAACCTACTGATGTTGCTGTTTGAGGGGGCAGGGATAAGAAGGGAGGGTAAGGGAATGAGAAGGAGGCTGAAGGCTCAAGGGAGGCACCCAGGGCTTTGGATTTCATGACCCGGTTAATGTTTCTTTAACTGGGGAGGCAAGATAGAGCTGGCCAAAAACTGTCATTTGTACACACCATCATTTCATAAAGATGGGTTATTTAAACACCAAGATAGACAGTTGTACTTGCAGACTAACAGAGAATCTTTTCTGAGATGAGACGGTTGGAAGCTTACACTGGTGCACACTACAGCATCCTTATTACGTTGCATTGCCACAGACAGGGGAAAACTCTGTCCCAGACCAGTACTCAGCTGCAGACTGCCATCAGGGTCCCTCCCCTAACGGAGTCAGCACTGGCTTTCCCATGAGTTAAGGGCCACGGAATTAGGCTGTTCATGGCCTGCAGGACTCCAGGCCCTGGACCTGCTGGGTCTGCTTCTTTAACCAGGGGTTCCTGGACTCTCCTTAAGTAATGAGGATGGGAGGAGATAGAGAACTCGGGGCACGAGCTTCAGCTTCTCTTACTACCCTCCACTCAGAGAAGGTGGCTATGCTGCTGCTCAGATGCAGGGAATTTGGATTCCAAGGATGGCCAGGCCCAGGGCAAGAGAGCGGACTAGAAGCCCAGGAAGACAGGCCTCCTCTTACCCAGCAGTGCTGTGTATGCCCCTGAACATGCCTGTGTCTTCCTGGGCTGCTCCCTTCCTGGGCTTCCTGGGCTGATCAGAAGATGTCTGAGGGGCCTCTCTCTCCAAGCTGCTCCTGGCCCCATGCATAGCCAAGAAAACTTCCATAGCACCATGGCACCGGCCAGAAAGAAGGCCTTGTCTACAGTGGCAATGACCCCGGGTGGGGTTTTCCAGTGAGGGAACACAACAATAAAAAACACATTATATTTCTCCTGTTCTGTTCTGTTCTGTTCTATTCTATTCTATTCCATCCTCTATTCTATCCTATTCTATTCTATTCTATTCCATTCCATTCCATTCCATTCCATTCCATTCTGTTTTGACTCACTTCTGTTTCATTTCTAGTCTATTCTGTTTCTATTCGAGTCTACACAATATCATACCATACCATGCCATTCCATATAGCCTGCCCATAGGAGTGGAGAGGTGCCTGTTTAAAGAGAGTTAGATCACAGAGAGATGTGGAAAACATAAAAAAGAAGAAATACTGGAGAGAAAATAAGAATTAAAAAAGACAATATAAAAGAAATAGGTACTTATTTATATATCTAAGAAGCACAGGGATGAATGCAGAATTTATGGGATGGAGAGTTTCTAGCATTCCAGCCTTTGGAACACAGCCCCAAGTCCCCAGTGGTGGTTCCCCCAGCAGAGATGGAGGTGTCTGTGGCGATGTTCTCTTACATGGAGGCATGCAGGGTTGTCTTCATTCTCTGCCCCCTTCCATCCCAATGGGCCTGGAGCAGGGCAAAGCTTACCTCTTCGCTGTATTTGCCCACGTAGGAGAAGATCTCTGAGAGTGCACTCATGGTATTGAACTCATTCATGTGCATCCGGGACTGCTCAGCCAGGTATGCGTTCATGTCTTGGTCGCTGATGGCTGGCATCTTCCCTATGTCAGAGTAATACCTGCGGAGGGATGGAAGTAGGGAGAAGCTGGAGTCATGCATTTGGAGTAGAGGAGAGATGGATGTTCCCAGCACCGTGTCTGGGGCCATGAGCTGAGCGTGCACTCCAGGTAGTGGGTACCTGCACTGTGACCACCTGGGGACCACTGTGGTCTCTCTCTCATCTGGGTTGCTGGGTCCAAACCAGGAAGAACCCTCTACAGCTCTGGATACAGGAGGCATAGAGGGAAGGGATCTGGGGAGTGGCCAAGACATTGTCTAAGGGCAGACAGGAGAGGAACCAAGGGCCAGAGGGGCCCAACCTCGGGCATGCTCTTTGCTCTCAGCTACCACACAGAGAGGTCTAGACTGTCTTGAGTTTCTCTAACGCCCCTTCCACAGATGCAAGGGATCTCCTCCAGCAGGGCCCGAAGGCTCTTCCGAACGGTTGCTCTTCTCCAATGTCCTCCACTCTCTGGGGGCTCAATGGGAGGAGGCAGCGCTGAGTCTGCTAGGGGAGAGACTGGCAGAAGGCAATCAGTCACTGTCACTTGCAGCTGTGCACTGCTGTCAACTGGTTAATTAGATGCCAGCATTTACATTTTTAATTTCTGCAATTTGACATTTTATGCACCAAACCCCAACTCCCCCGCCAGAGGGGAGTTGTGCAGTTTCTTAATGAGGAACTGAAAGGCCTCAGTGCCCCCAAAGACAGCCACTTCTTACCCTCTCCTATGCACTTTTGGGCTTGTGGACTGCATAAAAGAGAAGTAACTACAACGACAGGAGGGCATCATAAACCTCAAAGCCTTGTGGTGGCCCGGCTCAGCCTAGCCCAATCCAGCCCATGCCAAGTCCCTGTGGCTGCCATGCTGGAGAAAGTAAACCTGAAACCTAGGATCAGAGGGGATGGGGGAGGACAGTCTCTAGGGCAGGGATTAGGGTGCATCAAGCAAGGCACCTAGGCACCAAGTTTAAGGAAAGACACTCACAAGCATTGGTGACAGTGACAGACCCTGGGAGTTCTCAGAACTCGAATCTTGGTCAGAGGCTCTGGGACAGTCTCCCCCTGTACCCCAGCCCTATCCTTCACTTCTCCAACCCGGACCCCTTCAGTCTTGTGCTATTTCCCGGACCTCCAACTGTTCCCATCAGTGCCCAGGAGGTGAGTGAAGACTAGCAGAGATGGTTTTCCTGTACTGTCCCAGTCATCAGCTCAAGGGCCTGCAATGGAATGACAGCTCAATTTGCCCCACAGCATCCCTGGGCTAGTGAGGGCTGGAATGGCTTCCCTGCTCTGAGTGGTACTGGGATTGCAGATCTGTTGTTCTGTCTGAAAAATGGGGAGGCAGAGGGAAGGAGATGACAGCTGTGCTCCCTGGCAAGGGAAGGGGCTGGTCAGAAGGGACTCCCCTGGCCACATACCAGACATTTTGCCAACTGCTTTGTTGAACTGGCAGCATTTTGGCTGGGCAGGAGCCTGAGACAGGCAACAAGGCCAAGGGTGTAATAACATGGCCTTTCTCAGAGCAGCCTGGCTACTCAGACAGGCCGCCCTGCCCCTGTCTCATTTGGATTTCCATCCTTCACATCTTCCATTCCCCGCCCCTCTTCCACCTTCAGAACCCCCAGGGCCCAGTACCCCTTCCTGTTTCATTTTGCTTTCTTTGCTCCATCCCCAGAAGAGCCTGTTCTCTTCAAGGCCTATCACCCGCCCCAAAACACATCCTCAGGTACCTTAGGACACAGGGCTCTGAGTAATTTAATGACATTCCAGGTATACAATTACAGCGAGACTCGATTCACTGTCACCATTTCTGGAATGCAATAAATGCCAATGTTCCATTTTATAGTGGGAGACTAGAGATTTCAGTAGTAGCTCCCAACCTTGCCATTCCCAAGGAGATTTGTGTCACTGTCCCCTTAGGGATCCCATGTCTACCAAGCAAGATAACGTTTGTCAAGTAAAGGGCTATCTTCACAGGCTGTATTGGTAAAAAGCGTGAACAAATAACCTCACTCACTTTTGGTACCATGGCCAGCAGCCAGCCATGCAACTCTGGTAACTCAGCTGAGTTCCAAGCTTCCACCAGACAGGTATACTCTGTCACCTGTACACAATCAGAGCCTCTGACCAGGTGAAAAACCCAGGTTCCCGTGGAAAGGACATAACCATCACCAAAAGCAAAGACTCCTGTTATTTCTCTCACCAGCTGTGGAACCTATCACAGTAGGCAGGCGGCTCTGTCAGGCTTTTTGCAAACAGTGCCAGGGACCTTCTTGCTGCCTTTATAGTCCCTGAGGTGTAAGGAATCCTAGGTTAGGGGCCACCGTGTCTGCAGTGAAGGGACCATTGCTAGGGGAAACAACAGAAGCCCAGCACTCTGTGCCTTCACAGTGGCTTGCCTCATGGCAGCACACTAAAAGCCCTATCCATTTCCCCAAAGAGAATATCTAGAAGTATATATGTGTGTGTGAGAAAGACAGAGAGAGCTTCTGGGGTGGAAAGCAGGGAGTGGAGAGTAGGATAGGACAGGGCTGGGGCCCTGACCATCTCATCTAGAGTTACTGGGTGACGTGCCTCTCCTGAATATGCCATCCTCTCTGCGAGGTCAGGTCCTTGCTGGGCAGCTCCTGTCTCTTTCCCGTCGCCTTTGCACTGGGGAGGCTGGATCAAACCAGGGCATGTCTGTGGTCACACACTAGTGACAGGTGGGCCAACTGCATGACCTCATCTTCAGCAAGTTCTAAATCAGCTGAGCTGAGTGGCCACTGACAGCCCAACGTCTGTGGGTGTGGGGCTTAAGTCTTGCTGACAGTCTACCCTGTTTTTGATCCCAAGTCTGCCTGCTGCTAAGTGGTCCCCTCTTCTCTGCAGGGCTTTGCCAATGCTGTCTTGACCCCTCCTGCTCCCCTCCCCCACTCCCACTCCCTAGTAAGCACCTTGTGCCTGATGCCGACTCATGTGGTACTACCTCTGCCGGGTGAACCTTGCTTCCTTCTCGCTCCTGTTTTGCTGGCCCCTGTGCTGGGCTCCTCCACTGGGAAGCCTTATTGATTGGGAAGAACATAATTAAGCCCTCTTAAGGAACTTTAAACAAGCATTCTCATCTGCTGGCTGTGCATTGAGGAAGGGAAAAGGGAGCCTGGGACCCTGTGCTTGAACTCGCTCCTGTGGGCGTTCTGCCTGCAAGTGAGCCCATCTCCAGGAAGTCCTTCAGGACCCCTCCGAGCTGTCCCAAGCCTGACCTGCTAAGAAGGAGCTGGTCCCACCACTGGCCTTCCCTGGTTCTCTTTGCTGACCTGCTGACAGCAGGGAGGAGGCCAGCACCCCCGAGGTCCCAACATCAAGCCTCTGGGGGAGGCCATAAAGATCAACACCCCACAGGGCTGCATCCTCCACTGTTGGCCAGTCTGCAGGGTCCTAGTCTGTGGATTTCTATGGGGTAGTGGGATGCCAGCAGAAATCCTGGGCCCAGAGAGTGACCGTATCTAATACCTGCCTTTAGGATAGCTCTGTAGTGATTGGGATGATGGTCTCCAGTGCCCTAAACTCTTTGGAAAGAACACAGTGTTGGCATCCCTCCACACACCTCGAGGATGAAGATGCAGGAGTGAAAGATATTTCCAGCCTGATGCTCTGATATCCCCAATATGTACCTTTCAAGAACCTGCACAAAAGTCTTTTCCCCTGTGAATCACGGGAGGGTCTCTCTAGGCCCAGCAGAAAGAGGCCCCACACCCTGAGTTCCCCACTATGATGCTCGTGGGGTCTGCTGAGCATTTGTCTGTGTGGTCTCCCTGACCACAGGAGCTGCAAAGAAAGGGTCAAGTTCAATGCATTTCAAGTACCCAACTCACTCATGATGGATACCATTAATGTTTGACCCATGAATTAATGAATATGTTAATGAAATGTCTATATCTCACCTCTAGTATTGCTCCCAGGGTAAGCTGTCACCATTTTATGTATTTGACTGGATGATTTCCAGAGGAGGCATATTTAAATATTTAAAATTCTTAACCTTTTTCGTGCCATGACACACATGATAGATGACATTCAAATGTGTGGCACATTCTAGTCCCAAACCCCAGTGGCCTGCTCTGACTCCATTATACTTACTTCTTAAAAGCTGACTGATGGCAAGTGAGTGAGGCCAATGTTGCTGCAAGAATGATCTTTCAACTCTTCCAAGTTAAAATCGGAAGAAATCACTACTAAAGTGTGCAACGTATTGCTACTGGTAATGACACAAAAACTACAACTGATCACAACACACCACTTCATAGTGATGACGCTGTTGGGTTTCATCTGTAAGATAAGGGTAGCAGTTAACTGCTAATTGGAAACCAACAGACTCTTCTCCCTTTTTCCAGATTTGGCCACAAGCAAAAGTTCAAATTCTTATATGAGGGGAGTGAATACTAGAAATCCACAGTGGGTCTACAAACCACCATTATTACAAGATACTTGGAGGCAGGAATGGGAGGGGAGGATGGTGGGGAGATGGTGGGAGGGAAGACAGGTAGAAGGATGGGTGGGAGGAGAGATGGGAGAAGAGATGGAAAAATAGATGGCAGGACAGGAGCGAGAGCAGGTGGGAGGATGGATGGGAGGACAGGCAGGAGGATGGGTCAGAGGATGGGTAAGAGAATGAGTGAGAGGAGAGAAGGGAGGGCAGATGGGAGCATGGTGGGAGGATGGTGAGAGGATGGGTGGGAGGATGGGCTCAAAGATGGGTGAGAGGACAGGTGGGAAGACTGGTGGGAGACTAGACAGAAGGATGAGTGGGGGATGGGTGGGAGGACAGATGAAAAGATGAGTGAGAGGCTAGATAAAGAATTTCTGGAAGACTCAACATACTGGCAGAATCATCTCTGCTGTTCAACCAAGAGTTATTGAGGCTTACTGAATTTATATGCTTCCCTTTTTCACCTGCTCTGAAGAGAGGACCAGGCAGGGTAAGCCCTATTTTTTAGTTGTGATGGTACAGAACGCCTTCCCCAAATACGTGCAGGGCACGCTCCACAGCAGTGAGCCTCTAAGTTTGAGTCCTGGGAGGACTGTCTCCATTTGACCAACAGCAGGCAAGCAGATTCAGAAGTGAACAAGCCATGGCCAGGTCACTCTACCATCATCCTCAACTGCAGGCTGTCAATGTCCTTGGAATGGGGAGGTGGGAGATCAGGCGTGCTGTGGTACCAGGTGAGGTCTGCCCTGCCAGACTTTACTTTCCGCTCAAGGGAGCCAGACAAGCTCGGAGGATGACTCCTCTGGGAATGGGAGTGGACTTGTCCCTCCATCAACAAGTGAAGCAGCACTCTGGGCTTGACTTCAGCCCTGTCCGTGCTGTTTTCTTGATCTGTCTGTCTTTGTACCCTGGTCCCGGAAAGGAGAAAAGATTTGGGGCCTCAAGTGAGTGAATGACTTTCTTGAGAGTGTCAGTGGTTGCTAAGAAACAAGCGGGATAAGAAATGGAAACCATCAAATCACTCCTAAAAAATAACCCAATGGACTGAGTTTACTTGCGACCTGTAGCAGCTGCATGGCACAAATCTCATTGAGCGCCAAGCAGAAAGGAGACCACTTGCTCAGCCCATGCATGCATGAGCCTCAGCTCTGACTACGCAGCCTGTTTCTGGGAAGTGTCCTTTATGCAGACACTTCACAAATGTTCCCAGCCCTTCACAACCCTGGTTCCCCCCTCCCCGCCTGGGGCGCTATCACAATGACACTGTGGCACAGGGATGACCAACAGCCCAGCTGCTGCCTCTTTGCCCTCTCTCTGCTAAAGAATTGGCTGCCCACACGGGAGGGGCTGGAGGGCCCGGTCCTGGCAGCTCTATTGTTGGAAGAGTGAACCGCTGTCTACATAGCAGGAGGTGAGAGCACATCTAGATGACTCAGACATAATCAGACACTAGGACAAAAGAGTTAGTTTCCTTTCGGACAGCCGAGGTGGCATGTCCACCACCTGCATCAATAGGAAAGGAGGAGAGGGTATCACAGAGCAGAGGGGACAGGGAAAAACAAAATCAAACCCTTTCAGTGACACTAATGCACTGAGGTGGCCAGGACTCTACGCCCTCTTAGTTATTTCCTTTTTATAAGGGAAGGCAATTTTCAAGTATAAAGACAGAGGCTATCTCTATCACAGGCAAAATGATAAAGTTCATTTTGTCACCAAGTCAAGTACACCTTCTGAACTCTTTTACTCTTCAAAAAGGCACCAAATCTGAGCTTCCCTCTAGGTTTCTTATATTTAAGCTACTTGGAATAAAGAGAAAGTCTAAATGCAGGACTGCCATGTAGAGTTGTGCAGGTTACTCACTGCACAAAGGTACTTGGACAAGAGGACGAGCTAAGGCTGACAAAGCCCATCACTCAGCAAACCACACACTCGGTGTGGGGTTACCTCATTCTGTAGGAAGGGCCATCTTTCTTAAACCATACAGAGGCACCATATGGGTTGGCAGAGGTCCTGTCTGAAAGTAATACAAAGAAGTAGGAAGGTTATTTGGGAGTCAGCTAAGAGGTTTGGGATCTAGTTTCATCTTAGTCCCTTAAATCACCTTGGGCAGATTACTTAGCCATTCTGCATGTATGTTTCTTCACCTTCATGGCATAAAAGGAGCTTACAGTTCCCGTCCTCTTCCTAGTACAGGGCTGCTGTGATGAATAAATAAAGCTTCAGCTGGTTGCTTAGTTCAGGTGCTTGGCGTATGGAGCTGATGCGGCTCAGACAAACCATTAACCTTCTTTACCATGAGTCAGCACCGCCCTAGGAAGAGCCCAGCCCTGCAGCTCACAGGGGGACCTTCAGTCATGAGAGCTCTGCAGGACACTGGGGTTTGATCACAACACTGCAAGATCCAGCGCATTAAGAGCTCACGTGAGAGGCAAGGGGCTGGGAGAGTGAGAAGCTGTTCAGACAGTGACAAAAACATCCCCACCGAATGCTGGGAACTGCCAGCCAGACGGGAGCATATGGGTAGAGGCCTCCAGCCTTTTCTGCAGCAATGATGTAGTCTGGCCCCTTGAAGTCTTATGATGACAGTTTTTATTTATTTTTTGGGGGGTGGGAGGTGAAGATTAGAGCTAGGAGCCACATCCCCTCTCTGGGCCTAGAAGGCATTTCAGCCACTAGGCTCCAGGGGCTGTTATCCAGGGAAGCTGAGCTACCATAGCAACCTCTGGCCACGTTTTCCTAATCTGGTTTCCGGGGACAGGAGCACTGGGACGTGGGGGTGTGGGTGTTGCAGTGGCAGGATCAGGATCAGGCTTTGTGAATGACTCATCTGGAAGTGCAGCTGGTTTTTGACGGGGAGGGGACCTTTTGTGGAGGAAGCTGCTGGCTCCAGCAAGGGGCCCTGACTTGGCTCCATGGCCCAGCACTCACCTCTCCACCCAGTTCTTGTAGCTGGGGATGTCCTTGGCATACAGCAGCTTGTTGGAGGGCGAGTCCTTGCCCAGCCGGTGCTCTGACGTGGAGCAAGAGTCCATGAAGGTCTGAGCCACCACAGAGAGGCAGGCGTCTGTGATGCTGTTTTTATGGATGTCAAACACAAACTGCGGGTTCTTGATCATGTTGACCCAAAACCGCAGGGGCAGGCTGCGTGGAAGGAAGAGGCAGACAGTCAGGGGAGACGGTGCAGTGGGGCTGCAGCGTGGGTAGGAGGGGTCTCTGGAGAAGGAGAGAAGCCTGGGGAACTAATAGAACTTAAGAGCCTTCTCTATGCTGAGGATGGGATGTGCCCAGGAAGGGAGATAAGGCAGGTCTGCAGGGCCCCAATTTACCTTCCAGGAAACTGAGAACTGCCAAGGCTGAATAATTCATCCGGAGATATAATCTTGGTAGGTACTTTGAGAGGACTTGATACCCAGCCTTGGTGGCAGGGCTCATCATCTTCCCTTTGGCCTAAAAGGCAGCTTTGATGTGTGTTATAAAGTGGAATGTCTAACTCTCTATCTGTCTGCTCCTAAGCCTGATACAAGAGTATCCAGTTGGCAAACTTTAAGGAATTGCTTGGAATCTAGGCTTCGTATCTGACGCTCTGCCATCTACTGTATGACTTGGCAGAAGTCACACCCTTCCTCCCTGCCTGGGCCTCTGAGCCTACTCCTACTGGGGCTGAGAAGTACAGTGTAGCTGACTGGACTTTTCATTTCTAAGCTGGCATGCTTGAAAACCCACATTCACCCACCTCATGGGCCCCATCGTATTCCCTCCTTCCCTTCCCTGCTTCTTCCGGTTGGCACCTCCTGCCCACCAGGAACTGTGCTTGCAATTGGGGATACAGTGATGAATGAGACACATCCTCTGATCTCGAGAAGCCTGCATTGTGATGGGTTCATGGAAAGGCAGACATGAAACCGACTACATGCCGGGAGGACTGTTGGTGCTAGGACCAGAGATGTGTAGGGTCCAACATGGGACCAAGGGAATCATCAAGTCTACCCAGAGGGCAGTGTCCAGAATGCCTTCACGAAGGGGGCACTTGATGGTGGGAGTTTTAAAACTTGTGTCTTTCTTTCTTTCCTTCCCTTTCTTCCCTTCTCTTGCCCTGCCCTGCTCTGCCTTGCCTTGCCTTCTCTTTCTCTTTCTTTCTCTCTCTCTCTTTCTTTCTTTCTTTTGATGGAGCTTTGCTCAGTCACCCAGGCTGGAGTGCAGTAGGGCGACCTCAGCTCACTGCAACCTCAGTCTCCCGGGTTCAAGTGATTCTTCTGCCTCAGCCTCCTGAGTAGCTGGGATTACAATCACCCATCACCACACTCGGCTAATTTTTATATTTTTAGTATGATGGGGTTTCATCATGTTGGCCAGGCTGATCCTGAACTCCTGATCTCAGTTGATCTGCCCACCTCGGCATCCCAAAGTGTTGGGATTACAAGGCATGAGCCACCATGCCAGGCCTGTGTATTTCTTAGCAGGGTGAGGCCTGGAGGAATGGGGTGGAGGATGGGTTGCACACAGGAAATCTGCATCAACAAAGACAAAGAGGGAAAAGTGTGCCCTGCAGTCTGCTACTGTTAACCTGTTGCTTAAAGTGTCCCAATCCTGGGACACTGGGAGACACTGCCTTCTGCCCCTTTTGGCTGTAGCCATCTCTGTGGGCTCTAATCCTACGGCTTCCAACCAGCCCGCTGGGACGCAGGTGGGAAAGAGGACTAGGCACCATGCAAGGGATTGCTTACTTCCTTCCCTCTGCTCCCACTCCTGCCTCCTGCCATTTCCCCTGATGTTTTATTGTTGTTTTGGTGGTTGTTCTCACTGATGGTAATAGTTAGAATGTTCATTATGTGCTTGGCTTGCTTCTTAGAACTTAAACTCTTTGAATTACATCATTTCAACAGAACCAGTACAATATTTCTATACTTGTTCTATCTCCCAGCAGCCAGCAGGTACAAATAACAAATTTAATACAGGAAAACCTAATGCTCAAGACTGCCAATCAGTCGAAAAGGATCTATTAAGTTCCTACAAAGTGTGCAGGGCGGGACTCAGGCAGGCAGCATTGAGGTCTGACAATGTTTGACGGTGTTTGCTCCATCCCTGGAAATTTCTAATAGGAAATAATGGGATGGTGTCCAGAAAAACTCAGAGAGCCACAACACCCAGGTGAAAGCAGGGGTCACTCCAGCTGCCCAGGCTTCATGACAGCTGGGGTCAGAGCCCTGAATGGAGGACTCATGACTTCTCAGCTAACGAAGTCTCTGTTCACATCTTCCTGTTGTTCCGGAAGTTGCACCCAGGAATAGGGACTCTGGGAGTCCACATTTGCTCTGCTGGTTTTTCCTCCCCTATGCTCTCTGGTCCTCAAGCCAGGTTTGCTGACAGGTACAGCAAACACAGAAGCCACAGCACCCACCCGAGGCTCCCGCCTAAATGAAATATTAGCATATTATTAACATTAGTGGTGGCACTAATCTCTGGTTGATTGCAGCCTCTCAGGCTAAATGAGCAGGAGGTTTATTTAAAAGAGAAGAGGTAGGGAACTGTGGAAGAAGAAGGTCGGGAGAGGGTGGGTTACACCTTGGGCCAGGAATAAAAAAATAATCACTTTTCAATCAGAGACAATTAACTCCAAGTCAATATGCAGATCTTAAAATTCCCAGACCTACTGTGTCTTGCTCAGCATAGCAACACATCAAGTCTGGGTTGGGGGAAAGTGTCCTTTGATGGGAGAACTTGAGCCTAGCAGGACTGTCTACTTCCTGGGGTTTCCTTTGCTCAGACCTGAGTACTTGGAAGAGCTGGGATCCAAGAAGGATGTGGCTCTACTCCAAGGACATTATGGCACCCCTGGGGGTGTCCTCACCCCAGCAGGAGGGACGGGGTGAAAACAAATGGTTTGGATACCATTGTAGGTGATATTCCTGCAATGTGCTACTAAAAGCAGGTAGAAATGTTTAGAAAGACCCAACTTTCTCCAGCTAGCACCAAGATAAGTTCTGGGCAGAGCCTTTTTTTTTATCTCCTGAAGGCTGCTAACATTCAATGGAGGCAGTAAGTAGGAAGACTCACTGACAGAAGCAGATTGGTAGGCTGGGGACATGCCCCACTGAACAGTTTCCAATAGTCATGCCAAGAAGTCTAGAAGTCTAGGAGAGTTAAACGCATCTTACCTAGAGGCAGGTCCTGGGAGATATTAGACCCAGCACAGCTTTCAAAGGAGGAAGTCGCATCACCCAGTTTTGCTACACTGAGTGAGCAATCTAGATTTTTGAGCCTTATTTCAGAAAGTTTGGAAGAACCCCGGGATGAAGGTCTTCTCTCACCAGGAGTTAATGTGTGAGCAAACCCCACGCTTCGGTCCTGTGGTCTCAACCTTGGTTCCTGCCTGGTTTTTCATATTCAGCAGGGCTAGTCTCTTCTCCCGGTGAAGAGGATGAGGAGCCAGAGCATACCACATTTAACACAGCTTTGGTACCAAAGCTTGACTTCTGCCTTCATCTGTGCATTGCTTTGGGGCCTGGGGCTAGGTGCCAGGGTGCTTGGCTGAGCCCTAATGCCTTGCCCATCCTAGCAGTTGTCGGTGCTGGGCAACAGGCCCACACTGCCTCAGAAGAATGATCTGGGGAAGAAGAGCCTGGGACAGGCACCATGGAAAAGCTACAGGGAGGCAGTTCTGGAACTGATGGGACAAAGGATAAGCCAGCTTTGCCTCAGGTAGAGCTCTCAACCAGAGACCACCTTGGCTCTGCATCTCATCAATAATTGCTGAGACCCAGCTTTTTGCAAGGTTCCACACTAAGTGCTGAATACTGATGTGAGATCTTGAAATTTCAACCTCAAATACAAATTACTCACAAGTGAAAGGAAGGATGCTCCATGCTAAAAGGACAGAGGGGATCATAGAGGAGAACACCTAGAGTGTCAGTTAGTATTTGGAGAATCCTGTTGTCTCAAAGGAAGACATAGTGGTTAAGGGCAGGTCTCTTCACTACACAGAGCTTGGAAAAGGAGGTTATGAGAAGAGAGCAACTGCTTGAACAGAATAGGAATGCCCTTTGTTCACCTGATTGGTTCCTAGGTGTGTTTCAAAAGTGCTTGCCAGTCACTGTTAGACATTGCCCTTCTAAGATCCGGTTGCACATGACACATCCTCCATCTTCCATAGCATTTGTCCCACACCAGCAGACTTCCTTGCCTCTCACCCTCATCTGTCAGTTCATTGAGGGCTGGGGCCATGTCTGATTAGCTCATTATCCTCAGTGTCTAGCATAATCACTGGCACCCAGGAGGTACTT
Organism: Colobus angolensis palliatus; assembly: GCF_000951035.1. NCBI lineage: Eukaryota > Metazoa > Chordata > Mammalia > Primates > Cercopithecidae > Colobus > Colobus angolensis. The sequence goes on from NW_012115154.1 coordinate 123,420, forward strand.
GGATGGGTGAGTGTCCTGGCCATGACATTTGGCATATTATTTCTTGCTTCTTCAGCTGGTTCAATAAATGTTTGTTAACTGACTAAGTGATAGGAAAGAAAGATGCACAGACAGATTTTACTACAGGGAAGTGAAAGAGGGAATGAGCACAAAAATCTAGGAAGAGTGGATGGGGAGGACCAGAGAATGTGCCTGCTCAGAGTCCCTGCTGATGAAAACAGACTCTGGCCAGCCCTTCTCCTTGAGGCCCAGAGTCCCACCACCATGGACTCGAGGCTGGGTGGCCTCAGGGCTCCTGATGTGCCCCCTGCACTCCCTTCACTCACCAATTGCTCTTCCAGGTATGGCGGACGTGTGGGTCATGAATGCCATGCTTATCAGCCTGCTCATCCAGGAAGTCAAACATGTACTTGATGGCCAGGGGCAGGGCAGAGCCACGGTGTGCCGTGCTGAAGATGGTCTCAAAGAGGTCATCCACAAACTTCTGCAGTGTGCCCTGGAGAGGTGGGATACGTTCAGACACAGCTCAACTCACGTAGTTCTGAGGATGGCTTTTAAAACCTGCCTCACAGACCTAGGCAGGGGAGGATGGTATACAGTCCACTTCGCTTGGGTGAAATTGGGTATGTCCATGCATTAAATCATTTTTCCCACTTCATTTGTCTCTAACAGCTTTAAATTTCCCCTGCACATGGAAAAGAGATATAACACTGATGACTGGACCTACGTAAGGCTTCCTCTGCCAACAACACGGTTTGGTTGACACCCTCTGGCGGTGTTATTTTAGCACTTTTCACAAATGCTAATGAACACTCACTTGGTTAGAACAGACAAACACAATCTGCTGGTTTTGTTTGGGCATTACTCACACTGGCTAATGAACAGTGACTCACTTGGCTCTGCACAGAGCTGAGCTGAGCCCAGTCTCAGGAGTGAAAGACTAGCACTGCAGGTAAGCAATGTCCCCAGAACCAGGATTACAAATGGTGCCTGGGGTCAGGCACAGTGGCTCACACTTGTAATCTCAGGTTTTGGGAGGCAGAGGTAGAGGCAGGCGGATCATTTGAGGCCAGGAGTTTAAGACCAGCCTGGCCAACATGGTGAAATCCCACCTCTACTAAAAATACAAAAAAAAAAAAAAAAAATTCAGCCAGGCATGGTGGTGCATCCCTGTAGTTTCAGCTACTTGGGAAGTTGGGGCAGGAGGATTGCTTGAACCTGGGAGGAGGAGGTTGCAGTGAGCAGAGATTGCACCACTGCACTCCAGCCTGGGTGACAGAACAAGACTCTGTCTCAAAAACAAAAACAAAAAAAAAAAATAAAAAAGAAAGAGAAAAGAAATGGTGCCTGAGAAGTCACTGATGGAGCGCTGACTTCCCCCACTTGAGATTGTAGAGGATACCCCAGAGAAGAAACCATTCTTTTATAAGGCATGGCAGAAGAATGTGAAAAGAGGCAGTCAGAGTCTCAGCATTTCAGAAGGGCATAGAGAAGGGATAGAAACAAATCTTCAGATTGCATGCCAACACCGATGTATTGGTGGGGTTTGCCTGGAGCGCTGGATTGAGAAGGATTCTGAGGTTCGGTACAGGGGCTGATCAGCAGTGCCTCCTGGGGTGGATAATAGAGCCGGCACCAGCACGAATGCTGGGTACTGGCTACTCTGGCATTTCTGTGGGCTGACAAAGTCCCTCTCCATAGCCTCCGGGCTCCCTGCACCCAGTTCTCAAGTCTGATACCTTAGTGGCCAGGAGTCGGGTCAGGTAGATTTCAGACACCATCTTGCTCCCCCGGTCCCCCTCCTTCTGGTCTCCGTGCTCATGGTTCTTCACTAGATGCCACATCTTGACTCCACTCTCCAGGTCAGGAGTGATCATAGGTGTCCGTGAGCGGAGGCTGTCAGGGCTGCCCGTGTACCGGATCATGTTTTCTGCCGAGGCAAGGATCACCCCCCAATGTATGTGAGGCCACAAGGCCTTAGCCCATCACCTTACCATGCATCCCTCACTCTGATAGAAGCCAACGACTGTCTGATTGTTCCTGCCATTGGCCGGTGCTGTCACCTCGCCTTGGTTTGGTGCATTCCCTGAAACTGGGATGCCTTTCTCACCACCTCCAGGAAACTATCTGTGGCTAATTCTACCCACTCAGATCTCCCCCTCCTTCCTGTACTCTGCATCGTGTCAACCCTTAATTATTCAATTTGTAAAAAATATAAGCCTGTACTTTTTTAATGCTTTTCCTTGTTAGAGTTCTCAAGTCATGTCTCAGGATGAGTTCTGTGCAGCCAATTAAGTACACACTTAAGAGCAGGTAGCCTGTCTCCCTTAATAACTGCTGATTGGATGAGTAATCGCCTGGTAACCTGCTCACCTTCGTCTGTCCTCCCCTCTGGCCTGTGCCAAATTATTCCTGTTTATTTGCTGAAACTCCTACCAGTGATTGTGAAGTGTTGCGAAATAAGTACTGAGTGGGAAAATGAAATGGCGGTCCTACTGTATGCAGGAACTATTCTCTGTATTCATCTATTTATTATCTAGAATGACCCTGTTCAGTCAGTAGATTTTTCAATCTCTTCTTCTGGTAAATAAATAAATAACCAAGGCTCATAGTGGTCAGATGACTAGCCCCAAAGCACACAGATAGGGCAGAACAGGGCTCCTTCTGGCTTCTATCCCACCTCCAGCACCCTCTCCCCACCACTGCAGAGTTTTGCACCTGGTCTGTACCTGCACTCCACTGCAAAATAACAGTGGCTCTTACAAATCATTTAGCCTCTGTGCACCTGAGTTATAATGTACTAATCTGCATAATAGGGGGAAATAATAATTATTTAATTCACTAGATTGTTATGAACATGATGTGAGATAATAGCTATCACACAAGGAATGGCATCTTACAGCCTGGAAGACATCCATGAAAGTTGGCTTTACTCTTTTGCTCATGGATGAAGGTCTCACTTATGCATCAGAGTGATGGACTGAAACCAGGGGCCTCTTCCCCCACCTGGCTCTCTTCCCTGATGGTCAGCCTGTCTGATGCCCCATCTCCCCTCTCCAAGAGTCTCCTGCCTTCTGGCTATGCTGCTGTCATGACAACAGCTGCTCAGGACACCCGGGCCTCCCCAGGACACTCGGTAGGATCTTACCATATTTACTCGCTGAGGTCCTGGAGACGGTGGAGTTGTTCACTGCGTTATAGGCTGTCACCTGCTTGGACACTAATGCCACCATGGAACCATCTGGCACCTACAGGAAAAAAGCTTCTCAGGGCCTGGGCACAGCAGCTCTGCCACTCCAGGAAATAAGGACAAATCAGGATGAACTTGGCACTAAGGGGCAATTGGTGCCTTGCTGGAGAACTAGGGGACTTTGGAGGCTGTCAGCTTTCCTTGGAGCAAAACAAGACACAGATCTGGATACTGACTAGTGTTCTATTTTGTGGCTTCTCTTGGAGTAACTTCTGGCAAGAGCTCCTCCCTAGCATTCTCAATCCCAGTGCTTCCCTGGAAGATGACCCAGCCTTAAATGCCCAGAGGAAGGCCTCTCAGGAGGGCCTTCCTTAGTGACTCTGCCCATGCCCTGCAGAAAGTGTGCATGTCAGCATATTATCTCCAAAGAGGTCAGGGTTCCCTGGTTTCTTGGCTGGGAGACATCAATTTCCTCTGGAGCACTAAGGGAACATGGAGTGCTGTTGAGGGGCTTGCTGTCTAGCCCTGTTATTCCAGGGCAATGATTTCCAGGGCAAGGGACTTGTAGTTGGCTAGCTCCTCCCCTTTCCACATTCCTCTCACCTGGTAGTGGGCCAGCGTGTTCAGACGTTTCCAATCATTCTCAATCTTGGTGGTGATGTCTTCATCCTGCAAGATCATCCTTGCCCCACTTCCTTGTCGCCACTCTGCCAAGAGAGCAGTGGCATCTCAGAGAGGCCCTCTGACCTCTCCTGTGGGGAAGCTGAGGACCCCTGTGTAGGTAACCTACGCAGTGCTAGCTCAAGGGTGTATCCATTGTAAGTGCTAGCACATGCTCCTGTGAAGACGGAGTGCCAAAGCTCTCAACGCAGAGAGGTCCTGAGTTCCAGTTCTGGTTCTGATCCCAACAAACTATGTGACCAAATGGGGCTAACATCACTTACCCACCCCTGCTCATTTGCTTGCTAGGAATGGCTACATCTGTAAAAAGCAGATGCCCAAAAAGTATTAGCCAAACAAAAGAGGCACATAATAAAACACTAAGCTTTGACAAAGCACGAGGCAAATGCAAAGTGGCACAGTTGTGGTAGCGTGGCTTGTTTGCTTGATTGGAAGCTCTTAGAGCTGATGAAATCAAGGCTGTAGGCTCAGTCACTGAACAGCCCCAGATGTGCTCCAGGGATGCATGCCATAGGGTGAAACTGGCAGGTGTGTCACCCTTGTCAGGGAGATTGGGTCAAAGAGTGTGGAAAAAATCAGCAAAACCCATTCTCATGCCCATGAACGTCCCCTTCCCCACAAAGTTGATGAAATGATATCAACGTTGTAATCCATCCAACACCTAATTATTTGATGTTACAAGGATATACTTACATCCCCATATTATTCTCATGGGCCCAAACACCTCCAATATATGAGCTTACTGATGGATCACACATGGGGAAATGTGAGGCTGTTTCTCATCAGCCAAATCCCCACCACCATACTTGGTACAAATCACATGTAGGTGCAGAAGTGCACATTTCTATCTCGAAATGTACACGCATGAAAATCCATGTGCATGTCAGACACACATAAATTCATGCAGCACACACACGTATGAGCTCATGCACGCACACATACCATTCTCATGGACACACACCAGAAAGGAGAAACAGCCTCTTAAATTCAAATGCAACATGTGTTCCAGCCAACAAGCCAAACATTTGGTTTCCAGGCAGCCCAGATCCTGCTCAATGCCTCTCAGATGCTGATACTTCTGAAATGTGCAAAGAACGCTGGGCTCATTCAGAGTATGGTTAGTTGTTGGATTAAGTGGCCTGGCAGTCACTGCTTGACCCACCAGGGATTTCTTCCTATGTCTCACAGAGCCACATGTTCAGATTCTCTTCCTTGTTTCCCTCCTGCCAAGGCTGGTCCACAACCAGCCACATTTGTGGCAGAGAGCACCAATTCCTCCCTGCATTGTGCATTTGTTGTGGTCTGTGCTGCCAATCCCATTTCACAGATGGCACGCCCTTTGGAATAACAGAGATGCTTCTAAAATCCAAGCCCCTTGCCTCCAGTCCCTGGGGCTTCCCTGCTGCCTAATTTAGAGCTTAGCTTCATGTCAGGTGGTCAAAGGAATGAAAGCATAGGGACTATATGCTTGTTCACTGGAAGTCTCTGGGGACCATCCATCCCTTAGTCCGGTGGATGTCACAGCTGGGATTGCTCATGGTGATTATGGTTAGGCTAATGGGCAAAGGGGAAAATGCCTCACTGAGGTATCTGGTCACTAGCATTTTTGCTTGTTATTGTGTTGTTTTGTTTCTTGAGTTTTTTTGTTTTGTTTTGTTATTTTATGGAGGTATGCATGCATGCACTTTTGAGTGGTTGGAGCAAAGGAAGAGGAATCTCTCCAAGCTGGCCAGACAGCTGATGTGCTGTGCAGTTGGATGCTGGCAGACACCAGTCTGGGTTGGGGAGTATATGGCAGTGAGTCTCCCCCGCTTGCATAGTGAGCGGCACCTGGTTAAGTCAGAGGCTGCATGGGGTGGAGGAACAGCTGTAAGGCACAACACAAAAGGGAGCCAGCTTCTGCTTTCCTCATATTTGGGCTAGGGAGAGGGATGCAATGAACTCAGCTCTGGACACTAAGTCCTCTGGCTGGGCCCCAAGGGAGTCTCCTCCACTGAAGTGACTATGGGGCTTGCTAGGACTAGAAGGAGAAGGTGCCAGTGGACAGACAGCCCTCTAGCTTAGCAGCTGCACTGGTACTCCTTGCTGATAAAGAATTGTAGCACATCTCAGGAGCATCCAAATAAACTACATGGCCTGGTCAATTAGGCAATGACAGTTGGTGACTGATTCTGGGCGCCAGGGCAGGTTTTCTTCCATGACGTACAATTCCCCTTCGAGCTGTGCAGTGCACAGCCTGGGCGGCCATACTCAACAACCCTGTCTGAGTCATTCCCAGAAATTATGAGAATGAGAATGAGAGTCCACCTACCTCCATGCCCCTATCCAAAAAGACTGGGTAGATTGGTCATGTCTCCTTGGGACTTATCTCGAAAAGTCAGGAATGTTCCCCCAAAAGCCAATATACAGAGAGGGGGCTGAAATCAAGGAGTACACTTAGCTTGCTTTTAGATCACTCAAGCCTATTGTTTTGTTATCTTCTAGACAGAAAAAAAAATTGCTTACTATGTGCTTTTTTCCCTGAAAAATCAGAAAGGTGAAAGAAGAAGAAGAAAGGAGAAAGAAGAAGAGAAGGAAAGAGAAGAGGAAGAATAAGAGGAGGAAGAAGAGGAGGAGGAAGAGGAAGAAGAAGAAGAAGGAGGAAGAGGAGGAGGAGGAGGAGAAGGAGAAGAAGGGGGAGGGGGAGAAAAGGAAGAGGAAGAAGGAGAAGGAGGAGAAGAAAGTAGTAGTTGAAATTATTGCTTTGTAGCATCTACAACCTAGTCCTGATGAAAGAGAGTCCAGAGGGATGGGCAACTGGTATAGGCAGCTCCATTCCTGAGGCTTTCAGGAAAGAAGAAAGGATCACGAGTAGACCACCCAGCTGAACACAGAATGGAGGAGAGAGGGTGGAGTATAACTGGTGGGCAGCCCCACATTCCCTGGCACAGAATAATTCAAGTAGGCTGACAAGGAAAGCCCACCCTTAATGTCACTCTTCTCTGCCCAAATTCCTTACTTTTACCCTGTTGGCCAGAACCCACTTTCACTTCCATACTTACCTGCCCTCCTTCCTTTCCTGAAACCTCTTCTTCAGGCCAGTTATGGTCTCTATTTTCCCTAGACTCATCACGAAATATCTCAAGAAGATCAGATAGTGGGTATGGGCTCAGCTTTCTGGAGTGCTCTTGTTACAACTTCCTGACCTTCTCTCAATAGAAGTCTGAGCCATAGAGCTCTGTTGAGTAAATCAGGGGCCTGGAAAAGCCAAGGTCAAAGGCCATCGCAGGTGGCTTCCCTCTAGCCCAGGAACAGTGCCCTCTCCTGAGCTGCATGGCTGGGCTCATAAAATCTCATCCCCACCCCAGAAGTAAAGATCTCAAGGTCAGGTTGAGTGAGCTGAGGATGAGACAGCCCTGCCACCTTAGATATGAAGGCCAGCACCCTGGTCCTCTCATGGTGTGCACGGCTGGATGAATCAGCCTCAGGAGGCCCTCTGTGAGGGCGGTATCTAATTTTGTGCTTTGTTGCATATTCAATGTGTGCTTAGTTTTAATAACAGTAATGAAAATAAATAGAACCCAGGTACCCCAGTGCTTGGTCCAGCCCTCTTTTCACCAGATGGGCTCCTTCTGTCTTGCCTATAAAAATATCACTAAAAATATCTCTCTTTTGATTCTCTACCTTGCTCCGTAGGAGGTGACCACATTAGGACCAGTCGAGAGGCAATGTCACAGCTCAGCCAATGACCAGAGTCCTCCCATGAAGGCTGAGCCTTTTGGCCTTTTGCCTGCCCATAGGGCACAGTGAGAAGCCAGAAAATACCTCCCAGGCATCAAATGCTATGAGATGCTGAGCTCAGAGAGGGCTGAAGCAAATCCTGGGGCAGAGTAACTCCTCACAAACACCTGCTCCTACAAAAGAGGACACCTGGAGTCCCATCTCACAAGACGCAGTCTCCATGGTGAGAACCCAGGTCCAGAAGGTGTTGCAGCTCCATGCTCACTCATTCATCAAAGAACACTTACTCTGTGCCCCCAGTGTGCTGGGCACTGCCAGTTGGGCATGAGAGGTAGTTAAACAAGAAAACGGAGTAAAACATAAACCTTGCCCTTGAAGACTTCTTGTGCGGAGGGGCTGTGCAAGAGCCCAGTGGTCAGGGCAGGGGTGAGACAGGGAGGAAGAGCTACAGGGAGCTGGTGGGAAAGGGCTGCCCAGGTTAAATTGTGAAGGATGAGTGGGCGTTTGCTGGCTGGCCAGGGGGATAAGTGTTCTGGTCCAAAGGTGACACTCATGCCACAGTTCTAGGGATCGATGAGTCTGAGCAGGAGAAAGTTGAAAGGAGAGGCTGGAGAGGTGTAGGGAGGTCAGGACCTGAGTTAAGAAAGATCCAGCATGCCTTGCCAAGGTGTCTGGGACTGAGCTGAGGCCATCAATACAGAGTAGAGAGGGGACAAGGAGAGGAGATCATTATTAGAGGGACAAAGAGGCATGATCCCTGCCCGGATGGCTGCCTTTGTTCAAAGCAGAAGTAGCAGTGAGGACCTAAGCTAAGCCAGTGTGGAAGGGGTGTGGGTTTCAGGGACGCTCAGGAGATGGCTGTGGAGATGGGTTTCAGGGATGCTTAGGGGTGTGGGTTTCAGGGATGTTCAGAAGATGGCCAGGTTGTGCTTACAGAGTCTCTAGGAAGGGGAGGTAGAGGGAACCTGGCTTGCCTCCAAGTGTGTGGAGATCCATGTAATTGGCAGTGGAAAGCTGAGATCCTCCACAGGCCAACCTGGAAGGAGATGCTGGCATGGAGGACCCCACTGGTCTGACTCTTGAAGAGTCCCCTACCCACCAGTGGGTGCCATGCTAAGAGGCAAACTCTCCCCAGGGCGCACAGCACCCTGTAGTTCTGGCCCTCATAGTGTAGATATGCAGATGGGTGCAAGGGCACCCACATATGTACACACACACATGCGCACACACTTGCACACATGCGCGCACACATGCACACACACACGCACACAGATGCATACACATGCGCACACACACATGCGCACACACATGTGCACATGCACCTCCTTTTACCCCAGGCTGGGGACCCTTCAGGCTTTGCATTAACTCCCCTTCCAGTCTTCCTATCATCATCTCTCCTCAGACCCATCCCAGGAAGCTTCAGGAAGGGCTGCTGAAGAAAGGCAAGGGTGGAAGGAGGCACCAACTAGGCTAGGCAGAGCCAGCAAAATTGACCTGCACAGTTCATGCAGGACCACCTTCATGACCACATGCCTGGACTTTCACCCCTGCCACCTTTCCTTACCTTGGGGGCACTGTGAACAGGTTCTCACTAGAAGCACACACCAGCCCTGCACAGGGTCCACTCCACCCTCCAAACCTCGGGCCGAGAAGGAGGCTGGCGGAGGAGACGAGATTCTATGGCTCTGCATGCCTGTCAGCAGGGAGCCCCAAGGAAACACCTGGTGGAGAGCCCTGAGACCTTCAACATCTGGCCAAGCTGAAGTGCTGGGAGCAGGCACCAGAGAAGAGCTAGGAGAGCCAAGAGAAGATCAGAGTGTATCTGCTAAAAAGGCCAGAAAATTCACCTGGGAGCAGGAGGGGTGACCCTCTACAAATGTTCTTTTAAAAAAAAAATTATTGTGACAGCAAGTTCCCAAATATAACATGATTGAACTATGACACCTGGTGCTTAAAAGAAGTTCCTAAATAGAAGTGCATTCTTTGCACTGAAGGTACTAGATCTTTGTAAACTGTAAAGCGCTGTGCACTGGTCAGTTGTTGCTATTTAGGGATGCCTGGAGAGTGAAAGGCAAAGGCAGGCTGTGCCCCACTTCCTGATTTGAGAGAGACAAGCTAGAACTTAGTAGATATTCTTGAATGTGGAACACAGGGCTCTGGCATGACTCCAGGCGGTGTGGTGGGTCAAAGAAGAGTTTAGAAGGCAGGTGGTGTCAGTGGGAAGGAGGAAAGGTGACCCTGGCATTCATATGCATGGCACCAAGAGAAAATTGCTAGCTCTGACCTCTCTCGCAGCAGCTCTGCCCGGCAGCCGGATGCCCTGCTCCAGGCACCAAGCACAAAGGACAGACACACTCACAATCCAATTTGTTACATTTCCACCTTCCAGGGAGAGAGGGAGGTGAAATAAAAAAGAAAGAAAAATCCCATTATCTTTATCTGTCCTTCCCATCAGGTGCAGAGGAAAATGCAAACTGGGGAGACAGCTGCTGTGAACTCTTTATATTTCACTCAGAAGATAGTGTATCTTTTTATTGCCTACAGGAATTACTTACTTGAAAAAATACATCCTTTCAGCTCGCTCGACTTGAGCTGCAAGACAGAGAGAGGGTGGTGGAGTTCTGGGGCTATTGATAGAGCATTTGCATCAAACTACAGGAATCTCTGGAGGTAATGGACAGTGGCAGAAGGGAGAGGAAATGGGGGCCGCAGAGGAGACTGCCTGTGAAGGGAATCGGAGTTCTCTCCACCTCCCTGCTGTGTACCTGGGCCCAGACACTGTGCTTCTCTGAGCTGCAGATTCTCTATCTGTGCAGGGGAAAGAATGGCACCAATGATTTCCCTTGAGGAGTGAAGGGAGGAGGAAAAAGAGCTCCTTAGTTCAGACAGAAAAATGTCCTGCCTCTGCTAGTCTGCTAAGAAGCGGAAAACTTCTCCTAGGCACCTTGGCACCTCCATGCCTGGCACAGAGCTGGCCACAGGGTAGGATCTTCTCATGTTTGTCGAAGAGTTAAGTGATGCAAACAGGTACCTACCCTGCCCAGATACCTGTGAGTGGAAAGGGACGTAAACCTGGTTGTGGGGACAGCCTCACATGTAGCAGGGGGAGTGCTACCTGGGCACTGTGCCTTAGAGCTCCGCCTCAGTCCCAGCTCCTCCCGCTGTGGTCGCTTTCCTTCCCCAGCTTCCAACAGATTGCAGCAAAGGTGGGCCCTGCGGTTCCTGGGATAGTTAATTCTACATGTCAACTTGGCTGGGCCACAGTGCCCAGATATTTGGTCACACAGTATTCGAGATGTTTCTGTGAGGGTGTCTTTCTATGAGATTAACATTTATACCAGGGGGGATTTTGAATAAAGCAGATTTCTCTCCATAATGTAGGCCCCATCCAATCAGTTGAAGTCCTGACTGGAACAAAAGATTGACCTCCCTTGAGAAAGTGGGAATTCTGCCAGCAGATGGCCTTCAGACTTGAACTGCAATGTCGCCTTCTCCCTGGGTCTCCAGCCTGCCAGCCAACCCTGCAGATTTTCGACTTGCCAGCCTCCATAATCGTGTGACCACCTCTTTAAAATGAATCTCTCTCTCTTTCTGTTTCTAGACACACACACATGCACGCACGCATACACGCACACACACAACCCTTGTTGGTTCTATTTCTTTGGAGAACCCTTACTAACGTGGTTTCCCATCTTAGCTCCTTAATGCCTGGACAAGTCTGGTGAGGGAGCAGAGGGAGAGGAGTGGGAGAGCTCTGAGGAGCAATGAACAGACATGTCAGGAGTGAGCAGTTAGGCAAAGCATCACAAAGCCAGGGGCCACAGTGATGATGAAAGGCAGGAGCCAAAAGCCAAGCAAGAGCGGGGAGGGTTGGGCTGGATTTACTTGGGACAATGACAGGGTGGTGTCAAATGTCTTTGCTTCCTGCTGAGCTGGCCTGGGATGGGTGCTCCTGCTGTGCCAGGGGCTGGGCATCAGGAGAGGGAAGGCAACCTTTGCTGGATGCCCTCAGCAGTGGGAGAAGAAAGCACAGCGGGTAGGGGGAGAAAGTCAGGGGGCATACTGTGCTGTCTTGGCCCTGTCCAGCACTTGGGGCTGAGTGAGTGCCAATGTGCTATGTGTCCTATTGGCATAAATAGTCACACCTTACACTTGTAAATTGCTCTTAGGCTTTCAAAGCACTTTCACCTACATGATGGGAACAACTTTCCTTGCCTTTCTCTCCCCTTGGGGGCTGTGATTGAACGGTGTGGAAAAAGCATTTGGGTCTCTCAGCAGGCCTCATTTTTCTTGCGATGCAATCTAGCTTTGGTAAGAAGAAGCCTAGAGCTTTGCAGGCAGCTCCAAACACTGGATTTAAAAGGAAAAAAGGGAACTTCTCAGAAAAGCACCCATCATGGTTGAGCAGGGAGACATTGCTGAGCAGCTCAGCGAGATGCTCCTTCCCAGTGAGAGGGGGCCCTAAGGTTCAAACTGCCCCAGGCCTCTCTTTGCTTCTCCCTGTTATCTGTCCCTGCTGTGGGGATCTTATTTCTCCAGGTGTGGCCCAGCAGCAAATGTGATGGCAGAGGGATCACCTCTGTTTGTTTGGGTGCCTGGAGCTTGAACAGTCACGGTGAGCACTGGAGACCTGTTTCCCCTTGGAAGTGGGTAGCCTTTCCCTGGCTTGTGCAGCCTCTAGCTGCGGAGACCAGCCACCCTTGGGCAGGCCCTTGTTGCAGAGCTGCCCTTGGGCTTCCTTTCGTCATGGTGGATGGCAGGAGTGACTGCGCCTGCTTTGTCTGCTGCTGCTGTTTCCACTCCAGATAGTCTAGAACTCTGGCTTCAGGAGGCTCTGCATCCCATAAAAGACTTGCTTTGCTGGGCTTGTGCTCCCAGGCTTTTTAAGGGAGCGATTTAAGGGACTCTCAGGACAAAGCTCACGGGGCTGCCTTCTGCAAGCCCTTCCATGGGAGATCACCTATTCTTAAGCATAGAAGCATACATCTCCTCATGCAGCTGCATGCAGGTGCTCTTTCTGTGTTCTGGCACACCTTTGCAATCTCAGCTTCCAGCATGAAGGAGCCTGCTCCTAGCACAGCTCTCCCTCTTGGCCCCACTCTGTGTGGACTCTCCTCCCACCTGAATTGCATCAAGGACCCTGCAAAGCTGAAGATGCCCACAGATAAAACAAAGGAACAGTGGGTGCTAGCTGGTTCCACTACCAAACTCAATTCTCCCTGGAAAAACTCTTTAAGGAGTATCCCACTCAATTGTTTGGATGTGGGGAACACAAAAATCCTCCTTCCAGGAACTGTTCTGTCTCCCACTGGGCCATAACAGGTTCCTTCACCCTGTGAGTCTGTGGGATCTTCATGGCAGCAAAAGCAAATCAAATGCACACAGACACATAGGTCTGGTCTGATTCTAAGGGCACACACGTGAGCACACACTCACACCCCTCCCCACCATATCACATATGGGCTTCCTCTGTGTCCCAGAAACAGCATACTCAGAGACACCTCCACAGTGGAGGGAGACACATGTTCACCCAATGTCCCTCCCTCAGCATCCAAGCTCAGAGCACAGGGCCAAACACCTTCAGCCAAGAGCCAAGAGAGAGAAGATGGGGTTAAATGAAGAAGTGAGAATTTAGAGGAGTTGCTACAACTTCCTGATCCTAAGAATCTTTAGGCATCAGAATTCAGAGGGAGTGGGGTGAAGCAGTGGGAGGCGATGAAAATTCCCTCTGGATTCTAGAAAATAGCATAGATGCCCGTCTGTCTTGGATGGCTTAGCCAAAGCCAGCTTAGAGGCCAGATGGATGGATTAGAGGCGTCTGAGGGGTCCTCCCACCACTATGTTTGTTGCCAGGAATCTCCAGATACGAGCATATACACACATCAGTGCTTCTCCCTCCATGCCCAGCATCAACAAACAGGCACACTCAGTATCCTTATATTATCCTCATAATCAGTGACAGCAGCAGCCAATACTTACTGAATGTGTACGATGGACCACACATTGCATTAAAGAGGCTTTTACATGCATGATCTCACTGAATTCTTACTACAAGGCAGGCACTATGATTATCTTCATTTACAGCTAGGAAACTAAGGCATACACACAGGTTACTTGACCAGGGTCACACAGCTAGGATTTGGAGGCACCAGGACTCAAATCTAGATGTGCTTGATGCTGGCTCACAATGCTGGAACCACCTCTCTTCCCCGCGGGCCTCTTCAGATCCTGGGGCTCCCCATGAGGATTTCCCCCGGATAGCATCCTATGAAATGCTTATGCAAACCATAACTGGCTCTAAGTACAGGTGGCCCTAACCAGCATGCCCTTGTTTATAGAGGCTGGGAGATCTATTCGTGGAACATTGAGTTAAAATGTCATCCTTCTCCCCAGCAGGCTGTCATATCTCATTTTCCCTATACTTTCTCTCCATTCTCTATCACTGATCCAGCTCCCTCAAGCTGTAGGTATTCGGCAAAAATTATAGCCACGGAACTGAGTAGAAGGGAAGAGCCTCGGGTGACAACAGAGGTAGTGGCAGGACCTTGGGATGCAGGAGCTCAGACTAGTGGACTCTGCCCTTAAATCCCTTTCTTTCCAGATATGACTCCTTCACTTCCCACCCCTCTGCTATTCAAAGGACCCCAGAGGCATATCCTGCCAGGCAGATCACCAACAGACTACCAAGTGACTCGTGGCCTCCTCTCTGCAAACTGTTCATTGACCAGCTCTGGTCAATTCCAAGCAGTCCAGGAAGGCAACCCCATGGGCTCCTCCGGGGTCTGGGCATGCCTGACTCTCTCCAGCCAGTGATTCTCCCCCTTGGATCTCTACTCCAGCCCTGCCTCTGCTGACAGGAGAAGGTGAGGTGTGTTCAGGACCAGCCACAAGGACAGCCCCTGGGTGGACAGCCTACTCACCCAGATCCATATCTGCAGCTTTGGGCCGGTGGGAGCAAGGCACATTCTTAAAGATGGCATCCAGAATCTTCTCCTTGACCTGAGTGATGGTATCACAGTTGAGGATCTTTACTGGGACCTCGGGGCTGTTGGCACTGTCTGGGCTGACACAGCTCAGGACCTGAAGGAAAGGTGGGGAGAGGAGGATATGAAATGGGGTAGCAGGAAAAGCTCCTAGATTCCCAGCAGCACCCTGGGATCCCGTCCTAAACGGCTCCCGGCTCCCCCTCTCCAGGATTGGCTGGGGAGGCGTAGGGTGGCTCCAGGCTATCTATGATCCCACCAAGCCCACTGCCCTTTCCTGTTCGGGTAAACAGGACAATGCCTTGGCTTCAATGTCCTTGAGGGAGTGCAAGCTGCACACTTCACTCCTTGTCAGAACAAACTTCATTAAAATCCTGATTTTTCAAAGGGACAATGCCCAAGCATGTGGAAGCAGTGAAGGGAAATTTGCAACAGAACAGACACCAAAGCATCCATGCACACGTGCTATCTCTCTCACATGCACACAGGAGGCAGTGCTGCAGCGGCACACCCAGACCCTCACCCACCTCTGAAACCCCCTGCCCATCCATGTGTGTCCGTCTCCTTCTTGTCACTCCTTCTCGGACGCACACTCACACACACAACTAATAGGAATCTGACTTCTTTCTCCAAAGATTTCACAAGCTTCCATTTTTGTGAAGGTTTCATTTGCCTGATTAGAGGTTGCCAAATCTATAAGACACTTAATGTATTCTTTAAAAATAAAACGATGCCCTTTAAAGATTGTAGGTTCAAGACACCTGAGATTCTTTCCTGGCCCTGAACTTGAACCCCTGTATTGGGGGAAGAGGTGACTGCATAGTTCAGGACTTCCATTTCTCTTTTTGGAACTCGTAGGAAAAGTTAAAACTCTGCCTCACCAAACTATCTTTTTCTTTTTATTTTTTCCTTGAAAAAGTTCTGGGCTTTTCCTTTAAAGAGAACAAGGCTTTTCTTCTCTTGCCGTTCTCACTGTGGGATCTTTCTACATCGACGGCACCGTGTGGGCTCCTGGGCGGACCGGTGGGGAACGGGGGTGGGTGCTGTGGGTACTGGAATAAGTGAGGGCACAAGATCCAGAGCAGAGAGGCTGGGCATCCTAGGGGTACTGATGCCAAGTGGCCCTCCCCTTCTGGGCTCCTGAACTGTCCCTCAGGCCCTGCTGCCAGAGAGCCCTCTGTGAGTCTCTCTTCTTCTTGGAAATTTCACTCCCTCTGTGCCCCCATAAGCATTTCCCAATTGTCCTATCTGGTTTGCAGAGCCAGACACCAGTCTCTCTCCCACTCCACCCCCTTCTTGCTCCATGTGGTGGCAATCAGAACCCTGGGCTCTGGGCACCTGCCTTTCATTAGCAACTAGACTGCTATGAGCTCCAATGGAAACATGCTTATTCCATTAAGAAGGGGAAGAAAAAAAAACCCTGAAATCTATAAAACCAAACTCTCACCCTCAAAATGCCCTAACCTGAAAACAATGGTGGAGAGACCTCTGCCCTGAGTACTCCACATGTGCCTCCTCCCAGCTCTCCCCTCCTTCTAAGAGTCTTCTGGCCCCTTCCCTCTGCCCCACAGCCGAGGAAAGCCTGACCATTGGGCTGTTCTGGCAGCCCCTGCTGTCCTGTCCTCTGGGCCCTGGTGGGGCAGCTTAGCCTTCCCAAGACAGCAACATGGTTTGCTCTGGGCTTCCTCCTCTGAGGGACCCATGAGGCAGAGGCGGCCACCTAAATGTAATCTCCTGGCATTTCTAGTTGCTGCAGGAGTTCAGCATGGCCTCATGAGTACAACTCCATGGTGCACTTCAGGGCAGGGGTTGGTGCTCTAAAGTGGAAGCAGTGGCCCCACAGAAGGACAGAGCCCCTGGCCACTGGCCAAGCCAGAACTCCACCCACAGATTCCCTTCCCCCATGTTCCTTGGCTAGTTTGTGAACAAGCTGCCTCATGATTTCTCTGCCAGGGAACTGCCTCTCAAACACTAATGTGCATAGAAGCACGTGGGGGCTTTGTTGAGATACAAATTCTGATCTAGGAGGTATGGGATGGGGCCTGAGATTCTCCATTTTTCCAGGTTCCCAGGCAACTAGCTAATGCTCCTAGGTTCCCTGGTGGGCATCTAGTGCTCTAGCAGGCTTCCAGGTGCATGCCTAGAACTCCAGCAGGCTCCCGGGCAGACACCTAGCACTCTGGCAGGCTCCCAGGTGGGCATCTAGTGATCCAGCAGGCTCCCGGGCAGGCAATTAGTGCTCTTGCAGGCTACCAGGTAGCCATCTAGCATTGCCTGGCTCCAGGCTTCCACATGGGCACCCAGTGTTCTAGTGAGCTCCTAGGTAGGCATCTTGCACTCTAGCACCCAGATGTTGCTGACGTTGGTACTGGGGCACTCCCACTAGCAGGGTCCTTGGCCACACCAGTCCAAGCTCCAGCATCAATCCAATAAATCACTAAACCCCTAGGAGGCACACCTGACTGCAAAGTGGTACACTCACTCTCCCCACAAGCCTCTTAGAGCCTCTCTGTGGTTATCTCTCCTGCCCAAGACAAGGCTACTCTTAGCAGGCCCATAGCACTCTGGGCTCCTCCAGCCACCGCCGAGTCCCAGGACTCCCTATCTTTGTATTTGGCCTGCTCTTCAGAGTCTGCACGCCCTGTATGCTGCCGTCCTGCACGATTTCTTGCTGTCTGCCCACACCCTGAAAGGGCTGCTCCCCTGCACATGTGCAAATACCTTCCCCAGGCCTGAAGGCGGCTATTAAAGCTCCCTGTGGCCATTTCTTCTCCAGGCAAAAAAACCGCAGTTTCTTTCCTCTGTCCTCACTGCTCCTGTCCCCCGGTGTTCCCACCTAAATGGATACTGGTCCCTGAACCACTCCAATGTCCTCACATTCTCTTTAAGTTGTGGCACCTGAAATCAGCTCAGTGCACTAGCACTACTATGGCCTCTGGAACAAAGGATGCTGCAATCTGGGGACAGAACATGATTACAACTCATTGTGTTGGATTCAATATTGGGAAGGTGCTGAGGAGACAGGAAAGAAAGGGAGTGGAACAGGGAAGATGGGGTGGAAGACATTTACGCAGCAGTTCTATCTCATTAAGAAATCCATTCAGGTCTCTATTTTTGGAAGGGTTTTTCCCCCCTTTTCCATTTTAATCGGAGCCTCTCTCTCTCTCCTTCCAAGCAGACGGTAACTGCCAGGAGGCAGGGGCCTCGTTCACAGGCTGCTCCTTTGAATCTTCATAAGGAAGCCAATCCCCACAAATCTGTTCCGATGTCTACTGGGATTCCCGGGGCTTTTGGAAAATGAGAGTGGGATAGGTGGATCACGGTCGCAGTCTTCCCAGCCAGCAGGGATGGCTTTGTTCAGAGGTGGGAACCATCTCCCCAGCTGGCCACAGGGTCTGGAATTTGCCCTCAACTCAGAGCAGTTGGAGGGGTTGTACGGGAATCATACTCCCTCCCAGTCCTATCATGCCCCGGCCTGCTGTGGCTCCCTCTGCATTTGAACCTCCGTCTGTTCCCCGTCCTCATCATTCCCTTCTGTCTCTTTTCCTTCCATTCTTGGGTGCCACTTGCATATCACCCCCAACACTCAGCTTTTACCTTTTCATACTCCCTCCTTCCATGTCCTCTCTTTCTCAGAGAGAAAGGGCTGGCTGGAGATCACAATGATCTCCAAAACATCCTGAGAGTGAGCTCCCTGGGTTTGAAAAGACAGTGAGCAGCGAGTGGACGCACGGTCACAGTGGGGAGAGGCAGGCGGGGCCTGTGTGACCAAGCACTAGGGCATGAGTATGACACGGGCTTCACCACCTGCTCATCTTGTCCCATTGGATCCCCGGCACAACTTCACTCTGAACAACTAGGATTATCTCCACTTTAGTCGGTTCTGTTGGTGTTCTCATTTTTTCCAATAAAGACACCCAAACTCAGAGGGATTGGGGACCTGCCCAATTCACCCTGCTGGTCGAAGGCAGAGTCAGGGCTCAAATACAGGTCTGTCTGATCCCAAAGGCCATGCTCTTGAATGCTAAGCCTTGGTGCCTCCTAGCGTAGCTGTTTTTGCCAGGTGAGGGAACCTGACCTTAACGGAGGCGATCCCCATGTTCCTTCGGCAAATGCCTTGCACCACCAGGCCACCTTGGCTTTGTATTATACAGCTAGGGGCACAGTTGTATTTGAACTTAGAGCAGAAGGCAGTGTGAGCTTCAGAACTATGAGGAACTCTTTCTAGTTTCCTTTCCTCTCTGTCCCCCACTCTCGGCCTGAACGGACCTTTTCTGTAAAGCGTTGACTCTAAGCTGGGAGGACAGAAGAGGAGTTCACCTGGGTCAAGGGTTATGACCCTATAACTGGTATGGCCGGAAACCCCCAGTTCATTGGCTGAAGTGTCACCCAAATGTGTCTGAGCTACTGGTCCCCAAATCCGAATGCCCTGGTGAAACAGAACAGAGGAAGTCTGGGGTGGTAGACACAGGGGGAGCACCTGGCTGGGCCCACACAGCAGACAAACCTGGAGAGGCGACCGTTCAGCCTTTCCACCATCCTCTCTGCTGAGCAGGGCTACCCAGGACCAATGCTCGCCTGTCAAAGCCCCAGGGGAAACAGATGGGTGGGCTCACCAGGGTTTTGTAGTCAATCTGCTGGCGGATGAGCTTGTCCTCGCTCAAGGAGTAGCGGGCCTCACCCGTGATGGCGTCGATGGGGCCCTTCTCCATCTGCTGCTTGATGGCACAGAACAGAGAGAAGAGGGGCTCCCCGGCACACTCCTGGAGGTGAGAAGAACCTCATTGGGAGCAGCTCCTGGAACACTGGAGTGCACCCCCTAGTTCCTGCTTCACCAAAGGGCGGCTTCCATCCCCTGCCAAGTCCCTCTGCCTGCCCCCACCTGCTTTTATACTCAGCTCTTTAATCTCCTTCACTCCAACTCCTCATCCTTCAGGCTGGCATTCCTCCTGGCTCTTTGGATCACAGGATCTTTTCCCATTCTGCCCATTTCTCCTTTCCTACTGTTGCCTCTCCAGGGCTCTTTCTTCCTCCCCCGCTCCCCTCCCCTCCCCTCCCGCCCTCCTCTCAGCTCCTCCTCCCCGCCAAACCCCGCTCTCTCAGAGGCCCCATTCAAAGGCAGAGGTCAGTCCTGGGTGGCACGAACTCCTTAGAACATAAGTTAATAATTAGAAGCTGAGCCTCTTCCACCTCCCAGGCGCATCCTTGGCTTATCTGCCGCAACATGCGGCTTCTGCACTGGCCTGGGGCCCTTATCAGCCTCAGTAAGTCTGGGGCTGGGAGACGGAAGAGGAAAAGCAGAGAAATAATGGGTAAATTGTTTTTAGCTTCAAAGAGAGATTCAGCTTTAGGGACCATGCAGGGCCTCTCAGGGCTCGTCTGTCCCTCGCCAGGAGGGAGGAAACTAGCCTCAGGAAGACTGTGTCTTTGGAGCTATGATGGACTGCAGGCCTGTTTTCCTAGACAGTCCATGATAAGGATGGATTCCATTTCTTGTGGGGTTGTAAGAGCCAGGGCCAGTAAGGGAGAACTGGGGGTTGTGGAGTGATCCCCAGTCATGTTGCAGAGAATGAACGAGGCAGGACCAGAAACACGTCCACATCCAACCCTACCTTGAGGAACTTGTAGAGGAGGAAAGTGAACCAATTGGTCAGCATCTTCTCAGCCACTGACTCAGTCCTGTCAGCAGTCACCGAGGGAACCAGCAGAACAAGACAAAGAAAGAAGCAGCTGGTCAGAGCCCGCAGGCTGGGAAGGGCAGGGGAGGAATTGTGCATTGATCTTGCTGCTTCTAGCGTTTAGGCCAAATCTTGAGATCCTAATGAATATAAGACTTTCATGGACTCCTAGACGCCCCCATAATGGTAAGACAAGCTTTTCCTACAGAGCTGGAAGATGACATTTTGGGTGTCAGGCTGTGGGAGGGTTTTTGGCTGGAATGCCTTAGAGCACCGCTGACCAACTGCACATTCTATGATGATGTAAATTTTCTCTACCTGTGCCGTCTAATATGGCAGCCAGCAGCCACACGAAGCTGCTGAGCACTTGAAATGTGGCAGCATGTCTGAGGAACTGACCCTGAACTTGTATTTATTTTTAACTAATTTAGATTTAAATAGTCACATGTGGCTCAAAGCAATCCTATTAAATAGTATAACCTTAGAGAACTTTATGGGCTAGTTGTGTTCTTTTGGGTGAAAAAAAAAAAGAATCCCAAATTCCTGGGGAGGTACCAGTTTGGCAGGGAATAGGAATAAAGGTGGCAGGGGAAGGGTCCATGTCAGAAGGCCAGATGGCCAAACTGAGCCTACAGCCTGAGCTAAAGGCTCCTGGTATTCACAGCAGCATAAAGCCATATATCTAGCTCATCCCAAGCCATGTCAAAACTGTCCTATTGCGGCTGAGCACAGTGGCTCAAGCCTGTAATCCCAGCACTTTGGGAGGCCAAGGCAGGCAGATCATGAGGTCAAGAGATCAACACCATCCTGGCCAACATGGTGAAACCCTGTCTCTACTAAAAACACAAAAATTAGCCGGGCATGATGGCACGTGCCTGTAGCCTCAGCTACTCGAGAGGCTGAGGCAGGAGAATCGCTTGAACTCAGGAGGCGGAGGTTGCAGTGAGCCAAGATCTTGCCACTGCACTCCAGCCTGGTGACAGAGTGACACTCTGTCTCAAAAACAAACAAACAAACAAACAAAAAATTGTCCTATGGCAAAAGCTTCCACATCCTTTGGAACTTCCCTTGGGAGCCCTTCTAGGGTTTCAATTGCAATGACAGAAAGTTCATTCTTGAGTCTAACTTGTGTCTTTCATGCTACAACACAAGCCCATCTACTCCTTTACTTTGGAGGTGAAGATGCAGCAGCAGTGCAGTAAGCCCAAGGACATTCTTGGTTGCATCCATTTAGAGAAAACAAATTACGTTCAAACTTGCACTAAGTATGTGGCCAGTTCAGAGAGAAACTAGCCCATCCAGGTATGTCTGGATAGAGTTTAAAGTTGCAGTTGCCAGAAAATGCTAATAACTAAAATCCCAAGGTAGTTGGGAGGCTGCCAGCACAAAATGAAGCTGGGAAGAGAAAAGAAGAAAGAATATTGAAAGGAGGTAGGCAGCCACGGGCAAGAAGAAGAAAAGGAAAGGAGAGCAGAAGGAAGCAAGAGCATCCAGGAGAACAGGAATGGAAAACAAGGGTGGGGAGACACAGAGGCAGAGCGAGACCACGCCGGGAAGTTGTCGGTGGGAGCTCTGGCAGGCAGTGGCAACCCTAGAATTATGCCAGTGGGTGGCTGCGTGGTGAAAGTAAAACAAAAATCAAAATGATCTACCTTGCTGTTTCCAAAGCTGTCTGCTGGCTCTTATATGCAGCAGACTTTTGCAGCTGTGCAGGCAAATGCCCACTGCTCCAGGAAAAATCCTGAAGTAAACACTTCTGAAAGCCAAATCTATCTGCTGGACCAAGTGGGAACCACTGAAGCCTAGCCTTAGACCCAGAGACCAAAGATGGAAGTCTGAGGGACAGGCAGACAGCACGAGTGGTCTAGGCAGATGGCTAGACAAAATGACATGATGTGGGAGTTTTCTAACTTCAGATATGCCAAGGCCAAAGGTAGTGGAATAGCGGCCTAGAGGAGAAATGGCCGTAGGGTACACAGAAAGTTCAAACAGAAGCACTGATAGAGTGAGACAGTCTCTAGTTCCTATAAGGCCAAAGTCACAGGATAAGGTTATGTCTTTACATAGGACCTTTAAGGTTTCAACAGTGTCCAGTCTGAGGCCTCCAGGGTGTTGAGTGGTGGACTCTAGTCCCATTTAGAGCCTATAGCAGGTGCCAGGAAACACTCGCTGGGCTGCACTGGGTGAGACATCACCAAAGGACTTTCCTTCAGTGCTTCTCAAACTTTAATATGGATTGGGATAACCTGGGTTCCTTGTTAAAATGCAGATACTGATTCAGTGGGTCTGGGAGGGCCTGAAATTCTACACTTATTTATTTATTTATTTAGAAACAGGGTCTTGATCTGTTGCCCAGGCTGGAGTGCAGTGGTGAGATCATGGCTCACTGCAGCCTCAAACTCCAGGGCTTAAAAGATCCTCCTGTCCTAGCCTCCAGAATAGCTGGAAATTTATAGGTGTGCACCACCATGCATGGCTAATTTTTATATTTTTATTTTTGTAGAGATGAGGTCTATGTTGCCTGCTATGTTGTCCAGGCTGGTCTTGAACTCCTGGCCTCAAGAGATCCTCCTGCCTTGGTCTCCCAAATTGTTGGGATCACAGGCATAAGCCACTGTACCTGGTCTGTGATTCTGCTTTTCTAACAAGCTCCAGTGTGCTCCTGATGCTGCCCCCCGCCACCTGATGGCATGAGGCCACAAGTCTTCTCTCCTAATCCAACTTTGGACTTAGATAAGGCCAGAGGATGGTCTAAGTGACCTCTGAAGATTCCATGAGAGGAGATTGCAGTAGACAGGGTCAAGATTAAGTAGAAGGGCAGAGAAGGAAAAATGGAGATTTGACATAGGGGCAAGAGAACAAGAGGGTGAGCCAACAAGTCCATGCATCCTCGACTCCTGAGGACAGTGGACAGGTTCTTCTCAGGGGGTCTGCAATGTAGCCCTGGCTCTGGGCTAGTTAGTGCCTTGAATTTAGGAACGTGACTGCTCTCCTAGGAGCTCTACCCCAGTCTCCCTGCAAGGCACGGTGAGCCAGGTGCATGACTGGGCTGGAGCAGGGTGCCCCAGACTGCACCCTCACCTCCTGAGCAGCAGCTTGGGGTGGTTCTTGCTCTCCAGGTTCTTGTCTATGAGGTCGGCCAGCAGTTGCTTCAGCACATCAGTGGCGTACTCCAGCTTGCTCTGCAGCACGGTCATGATGAGTGAGGCCACGTTGCCACGGTCGCGCATGGAGAAGCTACGCTGGGACTCGAGGGTGCGGATGAAGGACAGCAGGAATACCTTGTTGTTGATGAGCTGCGCGAAGAGTTTCAGGCCTTTCTCCACACGCTCCTGCCGGTAGCCTGGGACCTGCAGAGAGACCTAGGGGTCGTGATGCCATTGGCAGGGTGGGGAGCTCAGTGACCTCCCCATGGGATGGCTGTGCCCATACCTATGACCCTCTCACCCACCAATTAAGCCACAGTTCACCTGGCTAATGCAGTCAAGCCCTTAGCACTGAGTTAAGTATCTGATTAACCTCGATTGCATCCTCTAGTTTAGAGATGAATCAATTGAAGCACAGAGAGAGCATCACATGGTTAGTAAATGGCAGGGCTGGGATGGCACTCACTTCGGCCAGACTCCAGAGCTCTTCCCTGATGGTGACGCAGAGTTGATGAGGGCCCCTGTGCCATGGCAAAGCACCTCACAGTCCCTGTGGGGAATTCCAGGTGCCCAGGGCTGTCATGGTTTACACCCTGAGAATCCCCAGCCCTAAGCCTGGGACTAACCTAATGCCCACCTGTCTTCAGCCCTAGGGGTGCTGTTGATACACCAGTGGCCTCAGACTCAGGACATCTGGGTTCCACGTGGATTCTGATACCACCTTGCTGGGTAACACTGGGTAAGTCTCTTTCCTTCTCTGGGGGCCTAAGTTTATCCACATGATAAAAAGGGAAGATTGAGCCCAACCATCTCTAAAGAATTTTCTAACTCTAGCATTTGCTGTTTTCTTAGGGACTCTTTCTAAGATCCTGCTCTATCCAGGGGAAGAGGAAGAAGACGGTCTTATCTTCCTGCCTCCATTGTCTGTTCATTGGGAGATCCCTGCAAGGGTGTGCCATTCACTCAGCAAACATGAGTCAACAACTCAGGTAGGTACGGAAGATCCACCTCTGAGATGTCCAAGGGTGTGCATGGCAATCCTGTCAGTAATAGCTCCAAACTGGAAACACTCAGATGTCCAGCAACAAGAGAACAGATGGAAGAACTGTGGTGTATTCCACCCAGTAGATACCACACAGCAACGAGAATGAATGACCTATCGCTACACACAATAACAGGATGGGTCCTGCAAATGTACTGGATGAAAAAAGCCAGATGCTAAAGAGGGCATAGTCTTCATAGAATACCATTTAAATAAAGATTTAAAAAGCAAATAAAATTAATCAATGGCTGTAGATAAATGGCTGCTCTAGGGGGTGGCTGTAACTAAAAGGGGGCACCCTGGGACTCCTGGGGGACTGACTGTGTTCTGCTTGGTGCTGGCTTGATGGGTGCCAGCTTGATGGGCGCCGGCTTGATGGGCATGTTCACTTGGGGAAAAGTCATCAAGCTGCACGCTGACAATTTGTGCAAGATTTGTATGCATGCTTCTGTTAAACCAAAAAACTTACTTAAAAAGTCAGCTATAGGATCTGCCCCCAACGGGGAGCTTCTGAGAACACTGCAGGGTGTGTCTCCTGAAGTGGGGCACTGGAGGAGGCAGGGAGTGGGAGGGATGGCCTGGGGAGGTGCCTTCGGAGCCACACCTTGAGGGCTCTGTCTCCCCGAGGGAGTGGATACTCTAGTTCTTTGAAAAAGAGTGTCATGTATACAGCAGTAACAAGCCTGGTTTCAGAGTCGGTCACACTTGGGTTTAATTCTGTCACAGTCATTTCCTAGGGCCCTTAGTGACTCAGTTTCTTCACCAGCAAAATGAACATAATGATAGCTCATAGTGATATAGATCTAACTCCACACTGCTATTCTATGTACTTTAGAAATACTGACCCACTTAATGCACACAGCACCAAAAAGGTAGGTTTGTTATAATCCCCATGAGGGACGCTGTGAAGATAAGGAGCTTCACAAAGCCCCAAGACAGAAAAGGGTGAAGGGAGGTCATGAATCCAGGCATTTGGCATCTCGTTCCGCCATCTCCAGGGACCATGATGTGAATTGAAAGGAGAGGGTGTATGAAAAGCTGATACACAGCCCAGCTCCTAAAGAGCAGCTACATTCCCCTGCTCTACTCTCGAGGTTTTAAACTGGGAAAAATGGAGATGGCCAGAGAAAGCCTTGTTTAACCAAAGTCACAGGGTGGCAGAACATTCATGATCCTCATTACCAATTCCCTGTGTTCCAGGCTCAGGGCAAGCCACTGGCAGGAGGCCAGGTTCAATCAGACCCAGGCCCTGTCCTGAGAATTTCAACCAGGAGGCCAGCCCCAGCGAGTCCTGAGGTCCTTTCCACAGCGGGAACTCTGTGAGCCAGCCCTGCACCCTGCACAGAAGGGTTCTCATGGAAACCTCCAACTTGCTGGGTATCAGTAGCTCCTATGGATCTGGAAGCTATAGGAAACGTGTGTGTTTCCAAATCAGGTCCATTTTCATTTCTCTCACTGTGGTGTTGGTCCTTGGAGGGCCAGTTCTCAGGAGACAGATGGGAACAGCCAGAGACAAGCAGGCTACAGCAGGCCACAGCCCCTGCTGGCGAACCCCTCACCTCCGGAGGTGGGACTAGCCTCTGCTTTCTTCATGCCCGCCTCCCCCAGTTCTCCCCTCCACTGGGGGCTGGTAAGGGAAGGACAGCCTTACCTTACCATCAGCCCGGGCCTCCATTGCCCCATTTATCTGTCTTCCAACTCTGTGACCACCCCCGTCACATACATGCCGCTGTCCTTCAAATTACTCAGAAGAGCAGTTCTACAACTTGTTCTAATAATAGTAGATAATGTCATTTCTTGGGCACCCACCATGTGCAATGCACAGTGCCTGGCACATTACACACATTGTTTCAATGAATTTTTCTAATGATCTTGCAAAATTGAGTGAACAATCTCTCAGAGAAGCTATGGCAGCTATTCCAAGGCAGCCTATCTCATGACAGGCAGAGTTGGATTACGAAACCCAAACTTGTTTGGCTCCCAAGTGCCCGTTCGTCCTCCCCGTCTTTCACCATGTCTAGTCCTAGCCCTGGGCTTGAGAGCTGTCTGAAAGCCAACTCGGACATCTCTCTAAAGCCTTCCCATGCAGGGCCTCCCACCAGCTCAGACTGGCTGGCTAAGGGAGGGCAGTCACCAGAAGGTTTAGCACTATGGCATTTAGAGAGGTGGAAGAGGACATGGGTTGGCCAGATGGCCAGATAGTGAGGATACACTCCGGGCTTCTTGCGAGGCTGCCCTTTTTCTGCGTGCAAAATGCACATGCCTCCTGGGAAGAGATCCGGGGTCCTGGGAAGGAAGATTTTAGTAAAGCCACCTACAGCGAAATAGCATCCTATTCAGCAGCACGGGTTTTAGAAGCAGAGAGACCACAGTGACTTGTAGGTGGAGGAAAACTCCATCACCTCGGGGCTCTATTGCCTCTCCTATAAAATGAGAATATGAGTGTCTATGTCATAATGTTTTATGAACATTAAATAAGATAATGTATGTAAAGTGCTTGGCATGCTCCATGCACACTTAAATGGCGACAGTTTTATTACCTGCCTTTCAGACTCCCTGGACTGCTTTCCAGGGATCCCTTTCCTCCAAGAGTTTCCTAGACATCTAGTGCATCAGGACAGTGTTTTAGGGTGTGGGAGGTAGGAATTTTCTCCCCACTTTATGAAGGAAGGAGATGGAAGTGAAGTGTCTTTGTAAGGAGTATCCAAAACAGTTCCTCATTGTTGCCTGCCACCTTCCCCAGCCCAAGCAAATGCTACTCTGAAACAAGACTTTCTTTATTCACCAGATGGTTCTCTAATTTAGTTGAAGTCTGTGAGTATAAAACTGGATAGTAAATTTTAATTGTAACCCAATAGGTTAGAGTTTAGGAGCCAATGATAGGTTGAAATTGGGAGTGGAAGATTGCTCTGTATTTTAAAGCGTTGCTACATGACTAGTGCCTGGGAAGCACCTTTCTTGAAGGCCTGGATTTAACCCAGAGAGCCCTACGTGAGGCGGCTGGGTGACCTCCCCTCCAGGACAGCCTGAAGCAAGAGAACACCTCCTTCTTCACACTTCCAGAAGTGAGCAGGAACCCCAGTGGCTGAAAGGGTTGGGAAATACTGGTTTGGATTAATCAATGACTTGTTTCCATATTCAGAACACCAAGGGGGAGAAACTACTTCAGGGGCAAGAAGGGGTTGGAAAAAAATAAGAAAACAGTGATCCACACACAATCCCTGAATTTCACATAGAAGGCTGGATCTCACATAGCTCCAGGCTAATGCAGGTCAGTAAAAGTTCTCGGAAAATCCAACTTAAAAGTTACATCTTTAAAGGAAACCTACTTAGATTTGGAATTCTGAACTCATGAAGAAAGGAGAATAACATTATATACTCGTCCTCACTGCATTCTTATTTAGATTATTCCATCCCATCCACAGAGTAGTATGGGAATGTTTAGACATAATTTCCCTTCCTACAACCCCATTTCCACCTTAACTCAGCCAAACACACAGACACTCATTTATTCAATCATTTACCACTTCCCACATGCCCACTATGTGCCAGGCACTCTACTCTGCTGGAAGTTAAAACTACAAAGATAAATAAGGTACATGCACAGTCTACACATCCAATCACACATACACGTGTGCACACAATGGTCTTATCTTCTTGTCCCTCTCATGTCTCACTTTAAACAGGAATTTGCATACTCTCCAGGGCCCTAAGAGAATCCTGGTAATTTGAAGCAAACAAAGGTGAGGCTGGAGAAAAATAAAAGGAAGGGAAAAATGAGTGGGACTGGGGGAGGAGGAAAGACCAGGAGCAAGACGAAGGAAATGGATGGATAAAAGTATCAGGATACACGTTATGTTTTTATTTATGCATGGGATACATGTATACATGCATGCACACATACATACATATAAACAGAGAGAAAAGGTACCTTGACAATGAGGACATAGAGACCGTCACCTCCAACTTCTGAAAGTGTCTCTTGGTATCTATCAGCTGAGGAGCCAAAGGGAGCCTCCTCCAGATAGAAAAGCCCATGCCCTCAATATAGAAACACACACAAGCGCATGCTTCACGCAACAAGCAAGTATGGAGAAATGTGTGTGCCACAAATGCCCCTCTGGACTTCTCACATTTGCTGCAGAGGTACACAGCCTACTACATTCCCTTGGAGAGCCCGCTTAGACATTCCCTCAGGTGTCGGTACCTGCAAACCCACATAACTCCCGAGTGATGAGTCTGTTTTTATTTTATGGACAATGTAAACCTTGGAATTAATCTTAGTTTGCATTGTTGCTTTGGCTGTAGATTTTTGATCCATCCACAGCTATAAGGCAGGTCACTGACATAGCTCCCCAGAAGTCCAGCACTGAGGCCTGTTGTTGGGACTGAAGACACTGACATCAAAATGCCTGAGCTCAAATCTCCCTTCGGCCCCGACCAGCTCTGTGGTCCCAGGCAACCACTGAACTCTGGCCCCTTAGTTTTATCACCTGTATAATGGCCTTACTTACTGCAGAGGCTTCTTGGGAGGTGAAATGAATGAATGCATGCAAAGTGCTTAAACTGTGCTAAGATGTTAGTAACAGTCAATTCATAGTGATTACTCCTTAGGATTATTATTCTGTCCTGGTCTTTTCTCATTTATATTTTTCACTTTTCTCTGGTATTTATTTCTGTAAGCCATTCCAAAGCCCTTTCAGAACAAAGTATAATATGAATAGACACATAAGCCAGATACCATGCTAGATAGTAAGTGGGATAAAGTGTTCAAAAGATGAGGTCCCTGCTGGTAGAAGAGAGGGTTATGATTTCTCATTCACATTTCCACCTCGCTTCCCAACGCATCGTTTACCTTTTCCAATTAAGAACTAAGTGGTAAATCCTTTATATATTGAGTACCAACTACGTGAGTCAAATCCCCTACTTCATGGACCCTTAACCAAAGGTCCCTGAGGTTCCCCAATGTATTTGCCATGTTTCTTGTTTCTGTGCATATGTATTTTTTTCTGGGGAGAGGGACATCAACTACTTCCATTCAATCCTGAAAGGGCTCCATGACCCTCTAAGATCCGAAGCCCTACTCACATCTCTGTTCCAAGGTTTCCTGGCTTGGCTCCACCTCTTCCAGAGGGATGGGCTGATGCTGACAAGCTGGGGGACCTTGAGCAAGTTGTGTCCTCTCCCTGGCCTTAGCTTTCTCACCTCTGAAAGAGGGGCTGGACTTGAAGATCACTAACACACTCCCCTGCTCTAACGCCAGGACGGAGCACTGCTTCTCACCTCGAGGTCCCGGAGGACAGGGTGGTCTTCAATTCCTGGGAACAGCACCCGCATGGTATAGGTTCTGTAGTCCAGGAAGGGAATCCCGGCTCCATCCAGGTCACTGGTCAGCTCATGGATGTCCGTCTGGAGCTCGGCAAAGGCTGGCACGAAGAGAAGCCTGTGAGATGGCTGGATGGGGAGGCCCCAGGAGTCGCCTCCATCTCAGAATGCTCAGAACCCTTACCCAAGCCCCTAGGAGACATGAGCAATGGACCACGATGGGCAGGAATAACTGGAGATGCTGTTTACTTAGCTGGGATTGGGATGAACTGCATTAGCATGGGAGAAAGATGTAGTGCAAGAAACCTTGTATTGGGGCTAAAACCTTTCCAAAGTGTGAGTGATGGGGGATGGTGGGTGAGGCTGTCCACAGATCTGTGCTGCTGCTGGGCCAGGAGAGACTCCCCATCTGAAGATGAAGGGCTTTGGTTTGCAAAATATGCTGGGGAGGGGGATGTAGAGGGATGAGTAAGAGAAGAGAGAGGTACCATGAGTAAGTGTCCATTCCTGATGCTGTGTTTTATAATAGATTTCCTTATAAGATGACAAGAACAACTTCTGATAAAGGAAAACAAGTTTAAAGACACAAGTCTGGACCATGCAGCTCATGAGAGCCATCAAACCTCCAAATGGGGCAGAGATGGAGGCTCAGCCACACTCATATAGTCCTTCTGTATAAATAGGCAAGGTATTTCTCTGCCCTTCCTTCCTCAAGGTGATGCTACTTGATGGTGAATTATGACCTCCATATGGGCACTGCTGTGTGTGGTGGCAGCTCAGGTATCCAGATGAACAGAGTGGCAAGACCCCCCAGGAAAGTGAGCATGCAGTACAGCCTGAGGCTGTTACATAGCGCCAAAGCTGTCACCATACTTCGTTCTGAGAACATCCTCCCCCAGGGCCACCCCCTGCCACAGGGGTACTCAGGGGTGAGGCACCCAGCCCTTCCCTGCTCTGCCTTTCTCTTTGGTGTGTGTACACACACATATGCGTGCATGCATGCACATGGACAACCAGGACGGATTAACACATGCTGGCAAAGAACAGCCAGTGGGCATTGACTACTAAAAAATATTTCTTTCTATTTACATAATCTCAAAAACAGGGAGAAAATACTTTGTGAACTCAGAAGGGATGAACAAGCCCAATGTGGTTCTAGAGCCTCAAAAAGCAAGCCCAGCGCCCACTGAGCTGTGATGATCACAGAAACACAACACAGCCACTCTAGGAACTGTCTACGGGGACCCCAGTCTCGCCCTTGCCCATGAGTTGGGTGGAGCTCCACCCTGCAGAGCAGACTTCAGGCCCTCAAATTTTGACTTTCTGTGCCAGGAGAATACCAAGACTGCTTGTTTGAGAGAGCCAAGAGGATGCCACCTAGAGAGGCCTCTGCAACCTCTCCTGCTGCTCCTCTCTCCCTGCACCCCTGCACCTCTGCACTGACCACACAGACACAGGGGTTCCTGATATGTAGCCTGACTTCAACAGTAGAGAACGCAAATGCATCCAAGTGGAGCCTGCGCCAATGTGTGTGTGCTTGTGTTTTTGGCATGTGCTGTCACCAGAACCCCTGGCGAACACTTATGTATGTCCTGAGTGAGGAACATGGGTGTGTATGCTTATAGGGGAGCGTGGGAACATGTGCATGAGCATAGGTGTGGGTGTGTGGGCACTTGTCTGAGTGTGTATGTCAGGGAGTGTGAGTGTGTGAGTGTGACAGTGTGTGAGCATGTCAGGGAGTATGTATGACAGTGTGTGAGCATGAGTGCATGAGGGTGTGTATGTCAGTGAGTGTGTAGGCATGTGTGAGTGTAAATGTCAGTGAGTGTGTATGCATGTGTGAAGGTGAGTAGAGTACATGGGTGTGAATGAATGTATGTCCATGAGTGTGTATGTGTGTGAATGTGAGTGCCTGCGTGTGTCTCAGTGTGTATGTGTGTGTGACTGCATGAGTGTTCATGCATGTCAGTGTGAGTGCATATGTGTGTGTTGGTGTGTATGCAAGTATGAATGTGAGTGTATGAGTGTGAGTGTATGTGTGTATGCATGTGTGAGTGCATGAGTCTATGTGTGCAAGCACTTGTGAATGTGAGTGCATGAGTATGTGGGCATGTCAGTGTGTGCATGCATGTGAGTTGAGTGCATGAATGTGTGTGAGTGTGCAAGTGTGAGTGTGTGAGTATATGTCAGTGTGTGTGTATGAATATGAGTACGTGAGCGTGTGAGCACATGAGTGTATGTATGTGAAAGCATGAGTGTGTGAACATGTCAGTGTGTGTGGGCATGTATGTGAGTGCACAAGTGAGTGTATGTGAGTGTGCATGCATGTGGGCATGTGAATGTATGTGTTAGTCCATAAGTGTATGCCAGTGAGTGTGTGTGGGCATGTGTGGGAGTGTTTGCAAATACATGGGTATGTTTATATATCAGAAGCTCAGGCCCATGAAGGGCCCAGCTGGGTGTCTTCTGAGTTTGTGTAGAGGACATCCTGGCTGGCTGTGAAGTCTTCAAGGAGATCCCTTGGCTTGGACCAGTGCAGCCCTGTAATCGTTCAGCAGCCGGCTCTGGGCACCCTGCAAAGTGTTTCCGTGGCTAGTCTGACAAGTCCTTTGCTGTAAGGCCCCCTCTTCCTACGTGCACAGCATAGCTTGCCCCTAAAGTCTGAAGCCAAGGTTTCCTCCTGGGGCCTCAGCTGACAATCCTGGGCGGGAGCTCCCCTCGGCTGCCCCCTCCCAGTTGGGGTGCTCAGCCCACAGGGAGGAGAAGGGGGGGTTGGCTTTTTATCAGTCTGCAGCTTTCCTTTAAGTCACCAAGCGCCTCCAACATTCAAAGCAGCGTGCCTGCCACACATAAAAGAGATTCTAATCACTACACCTAATTAGAGGAAAGAGTACATTGTGGAGAAAAAAATTAAGCAGCGTAAATATAATAAAAGGCAGTAATTAACGGTCCCACAAGACGGATGCTGTGTTGACAGCTGAAGGATGTAGAGAGGGGATGGAATGGATCCACTTCCCCATCAAAAAGAGCTGTGGCTGTCCTGGTGGGAATCGGTGTGAAGTGAGAGCCCCAGGTACGGGGCCGGATTTACTCCATGTATAAATCTACAGCAAAGAACTAGCTCAGATCCTCCCAGGGTGAGTCACAAAATGATATCCTGGGGGTTACAAGAGTCTGACTCCTAAATTTCCTTCTTGGATTTAGTGCAGCTGATTTCACTTTATGGTGGTGTTTGTAATTTTTTTAATACAAGCTGTGAAACACCCTTCCTTCTAAATCACAGATCAGCCCTACAGCCTTACCTGCCTGCTAGAGGAAGAAAGCTGAAGATTGCTGAAATGTGTCATGTTGAGACACCCCCAGATCTCCCCTTGAGTAGAGTGCAAAACCCACTCAGCCAGGATTCCAGGTCTGGAGGCTGCTCTAGTGGGGTGCAGAATGATCCTAATCTGACACCTTCAAGGAGAGGGCAAGGAGACCTTGGCCTCTCTGGTGTTGCCAGGATAGGGCCTGCTTGGGTATGGGTGTGGTCTGGGACACAGGTATAGGAACTATAGAGTGAGAGGCTTTGCAGGTAGGATGCACAGCCCCCAGCATTGCCCACAGCTGCCTGGCCTGCTTGCTTGTAAATGAAACACATGCATACATACACACACACACATGCATACATACACACACACACACAGCCTCCAGCACTGCTCACAGCTGCCTGGCCTGCTTGCTTGTAAATGAAACACATACATATACACACACACAAACACAGCCTCCAGCACTGCTCACAGCTGCCCGGCCTGCTTGCTTGTATATGAAACATATACACACACATACACAGATGTGCACACACACACACATGCACACAGACACATACACAGCCTCCAGCACTGCTCACTGCAGCCCAGCCTGCTCGCTCGTATATGAAACATACATACACACACAGAGGTGCACACACACACATGCACACACACATTCACACAGACACACACACCGCTAGCCTCTAGCACTGCCCACTGCTGCCCAGCCTGCTTGTTTGTATATGAAACATATACATACACATACACAGATGTGTACACACACACACACAGCCTCCAGCACGGGGCCATTCAGTACCTTCCTTGCACTCCAGGGCCACACGGGACTCCAGGTTGTCCATCTGCATCTGCAGCCGCTTCAGCGTGAGGTCACTTTCGCGGGACTTGCGTTTATAGGCGATGAGTACGGCCACAATGAAGATGATGAGGAGGCCGCCAGCCACCGCGATGCTGACGATGGCGGGCAGGCTGAGCGGGCTGTCCGGGGCGATGTACACCATCCCCGGGGAGTACTCCATGCCACCGACACGGGCCTGGGGGCACACCGGGCAAGAGGGAGCTGGGTGTGGGGACACAGCAGCTTTGGCAACAGTCCCATATCACCCAGGAACTGGTGACCGGGGCAGGATGAGGGAAAGGAGACCAATTGGTGTCAAAATAGACAAGAGGACATGGGGGCTGGGAGCAGGGACAGACACAGCTTAACAGAGCTCACCACCAACTGGAAAAACCTCACCTCCTCTTATTCAGGAGCGAGTTTTGTCATCTTCATAAGAAAACAGCACACAACTGGGACCTAAACACAGTCTGCCACCAATGACCAGATCCCCTAAGATTTATGCCCATTCTAAGGGTGGACAACGGAAGCATAGAACATGATATTAAGATATTACAGACTTCCGTGGGCCAGCAACGGCCTTCTCCTTGAAGGCTTTCTTGTTTGTTGCAGATGATTTAGCAACTATTTAATGCTGTTTTGCATTTTTCTTATTGTTGCACCAGCCAGCATGGAAAGAATGACAATACAGAAGAGAGAAGCTCAAAAGGGGACATGAAGAAAGAACTTGGGGTGGGGGGTAGCTAGAGGAAAAGTTATTTGTGGGCCAGAATCCCCTCTTGGAAAGCCCTGGTGGCCTGAGACAGAGCTGGGCCGCTCATATCCACATCCCTAGTGCCCACTCCATCCGGGATGGGGTTCTCCCAGTCTCACCATCACTTTGTGCCTGCCGATGAGGTTGGGGGACTCGCAGAGCAGCTGGACATCTGATACGGTCACGGTGCACGGCTTCTCCCCAACCAGCACAGTGTAGTTCAGCTTCACGTTGCCCCCAGCCACAGGCGGGATCAGGTTCTTGCCCTGTGCACATGGGAAAGCCCCAGTTCCCATCCCAGAGTGAGGACCACAGCTACCAGCTGGCTCTCATGTCCTCCCACCTGGAGGTCCTATCCTGCTGGTGAAGAAGCCACCTTTGATAATAAGTGCAAAAAGTATTCATGGCACGACTACTACCATTGCCTCTTCCTCCCAGTGGGTAATCAGTTATCAAAGTACTCCTTTCAGCTTATCCCAAATGCAGCCTCAGAATCCTTCTCGATGCAGAGTTGGAGTCAGTCACTACCGATTGATTCAAGTTGTCATGAGCTTTAATTAACTTGTGACCCATGTTCCAAAGGAGGACCTATGCTGTGGTTCGCACAAGGCTGCCTCAGAGGAAGCAGTGAGCCTGACCTACCAGTACTTGGACTTTCAGGACAATAAAAGCTTGAGAGTCAAATAGCCAAGGTGCATCTGCCTTCCCTGGATAGAACCGGCCCATAAAGAGAGTTTTCTTCCCAGTACAAACTCAGAACACTTATCACACTCTGGGCTACACTGCAACCTCTGCAAGAGATGCTGGTTGAAAAACGTGACTGGAGTCTGCGACTTGAACATCCCCTTCCATGCAGCAGCCCCTCCTTTCCCCACCCCCACCTCCTACCACTCTCACTCCACCTTTAGGATGATGGGCGTGCCAGGCTTGAGCTCCAGGATTCCTGAGGGACCAAAGGCCTCAAACACTGGGTTGGGATAGTAGGTGAAGTTGGTCTTGTTGAGGATGAGCAGAGACTGGACGTTGTCCAGGATGAAACCAAACTCCTCGGGCCTCTCGGTCAGGTCTGACTGGTGGTCAGGACCCAAAGCAAGGGCGGGCGCCTGGCAGGTCATCTCAGTAGCATTCAGAACCTCACAGATCTGTGGGAGGAGCCACAGGGCAGAGCCTATGCAATATCTCCACATACCCACAGCCCCAGTGCATGTACCAGGCCTCCCTGGATGTCATCGGATAGCATGGGGTTGACAAGAGGATTAGAGATGAGTCAGGACCACACAATTGGGCCCTCAAGGAATAGGCTCTATAGCTTGCACCCAGCTCCGGTTTTGTCTGTAGTGGGTGTGGCAATGGCTACGGTTGGAAGAATGAAAGAGTAAAGGTGTAAAACCCCGGGAACCCCAAAAGTAATTGCTCCTCCATGCCTGTACCCCAAGAAGTAAAAATGCCCTTACGTCTTCTCCCCCATCCCACTATCCGAGTATTCAAGGGTGTCACAGGCTGTGGGTTATCAGTGTATGGGCAGGAAGTCACCTCAGTACTTGGGAAGACCCACACGTTCATGTAGGTAACCTCCATGAACCCCGTCAGCCCTGCACTCACATTGATGTGCTCCTTCCCTCCATGCTTGGCACGGATCTGGGGGTTCTGTATGAGGTCCAGGTGGGTCCCCCATACGGCGATGGGTGTGTTTCCACTGAGCAGGAAGAAAGAAGGAGGCGTGTAAATCATAAGTTCAGGAAGAGCAATGGCACACTACAATGATGACTGACTGAGCTACAACAATAAGGACAGTGACAACCAGGCAGCAGGGTAATGTTCATGGGGACAAGGATGACAAGCTGACTGCATAGTAATGAGGATGAGCATCTCGGCAGCCAAGGGGAGGACAGTAATGACCAGATGTCTGTGGCCATCCTTTGCTGAGTTTGTTTGGAGCATGGACCCCTGTGGAGGCCCAGTCAACAGCACAGCCCCCTTAGCTCTCCAAGACCTTTTGATTTGTGCCAGCTGCTTCTCTGCAACCCCTTGGTGTCTCTTCCTCCATCCTTCCCCTGGACTTGCCAATCTTGGGACTTTTTAAACATTAGCTTTGGCCTCATGAAAGCCTCGCTCCAGATTGTCCCCACCACATCCTCCAGGGGCTGAGCACAGTCTGCTCCCCCAGGGCAATCATTCTACAAGTTTCCATGTTGGAGGCTTTGATCAGGCTGAGATCTGGGAAAGGCAGAGGGTCCATGAATGCAAATGTGAATGCAAGTGAGAGATGCTCTGGGACTTGGGTCTCCTGCACCCTGGGGTGGCACAGGACCACTGACAGGGAGGACACAGGACTGCTGACAGGGAGGGCTTATGAGCTTCATCTTGTGTCGCTTTTCAAAAGAAACCTGGACATCAGTGCCCATCCTTAGGGCACCTGAGAAGTGGGCATAAAGTGGTGGGCAGTACTGTAGTGGACTGTGTCCTCTGGGGGGCTACTCAAAGAAAAATGAGAAATAACCTGATCCCCAATCAAAGGAGCATCTTCGAGAAGAATCCTGCTATCTAAAACAGGCTTTAGCAAGTTAATTAGCTATAAGTTGATGAGTAAAGAATCCTTGACACACACACCCACATTCATTTCCACCCATCTATCCATCTGCCTGTCTTCATATTGCCAGTTGCTTCCCCCTCTCTCCTTGCTCGTATGCGCGCGCACACACACACACACAAACACACGTGTGTACATACACAGAGGAAGATTCCTGTGAAACTTGGAGAGGCTCCTGCACACGTGACAGTGCTGTAGATGACCTTCCAGTGTATAGCCATCTTCCCAGTCCTCTCAATCACCAATTCAACACACATTTATCAAACGCCCACCATCACTGTTCACAAGTAACCCAGGTGGCTCGTAAGAGCAGAGCCTCACCCCATCCTCAGACTTGATTAACTTAAAGAAAAGCCCTGGAGCTGGCTGGCAGACCCAGAACATGTCTGTCTCCATCCTCCCTCCTAGTGGGAGCATGATGCAGGAATGGCAGCTGAGTGCCAGGAAGGGTGACACCTCTATTTCTATGAGGATGACACAAAGAAGAACTGAATTATACCAGGCTGTGAATTTCACAGAGAGTTGCAAAGTTTGTTGACCAAGTCACAAAGGGCTGCATCAACTTCCTGGGGCCAAATCCTGGTATGGCTTTCTATAGACGACCTTCCCCTCTGTGCCTTCTGGTCTTCATCTGCCTTAAGGTCATGGCTAAAGCTCAGAAGGTTTGGGCCTTACAGAGTAACTGCTGAGGACGGCCAAATCTCATCTCAGCAGGCAAAGGCTGTCTTTCTTTTGGGCTTAAGGCAGGGGGTGGCAAGCTCTTTCTGTAAAGGACCAGATAGTAAATATTGTAGGCTTTACAGGCCATATGGTCCCTGTCGCAGTTACTCAACTCTGCTGTTATAGTGAGAAAGCAGCTATAGACAATACATGTACGAATGAGCATGGCCGTGCGCCAATAAAACTTTATTTACAAAAGCAGGTGGCTAGCCAGATTCAGCCCACAGACTGGAGTTTGCCGATCCCTGGATTAAAAAAAGATTGTTCCCTGGACTGGACACATTCCTGCTCTCTGCCTCAGCCTGGGGAGACCACTTCTACATGTACTTCCTGCTCACTCCCCCAGCCCCACACCCCTGAGAACTGAAGCAGACAGTGAGAGGCCTGGACCCAGCAGGGGGCAGGGGGAGGGGGCTAAGCCAGGCACTGCCCTGTGCATGTGCATCTCACTTCAGTCTCTCAGCTGCCTATGCGAGAGTGGACAGATGAGGGACTCTGGCCCCAGGGAGGTGAGATAACTGTTAAGGTCACTGGGCTGGTAAGCAATGGAGCTGGGCTGAGACCCTTCCCACGCTGCCCCTGTTACAGTGATTTCCCAGTGATCTCTGTGAGCCTTGCATGGGGTGCCCTCTGTAGCATCTTCTCATTCCCATGTGCTATCCAGGGCCTGGAAAGGCAGACTCATGCCATGTGCCTACCCCTTCTCCCCTGATGGGAGACATACCACTCCAGGGACCCTAGAGATCCTGGGATTTCAAAATCCCTGGATGAATCACTGAATAGGCAGAGGCCTAGGAAGAATACCAATTTGCTCAAGGTAAATGAAGGTCCCCAAGTCCCTGCCCCAGGGCCTTTCTGTACCAACATTCCAATGCCTGGTCCCCTCCCTCTGAGACAGGTGTTCAGTGCATCTGGCTGGGCTCTGGGAAAAAGCAGGGAACAAGACCTAAACTCTACCCTTGAGGAGGTTGCAGCAGAGGGGAGGAGAAATGTAAGCAGGCAGCCAGGAGCAGAGAGGATGGGTATCTGGATGGGGCCTCCAGGCTCAGGACACAGCTTCCCCCATGTAAGCTGACTACAAGGAGTAGTCAGGCCTGATCTAACTCCTTCTTCCACACCCCTCAGCCTGAAGGTGGGACCAGGATTAGCACCTATGTCTACCAGAAGTGAGAAGAGTAGCCTGGCACCCCCAGCAGTCACTGCAGCATGGGGACATGGCCTCTAGCACAGTGCCTGTCCCAGAACTGGGGAAGGTGGGTTCTTGCTGTTATAGGAGCTTGGCCTCCAGGCTGGGTTTGGCACAGAGTTGCTCTCAGTGGAAGGAGGGAGCCACAGTAGGAAGGTCTGATTTGGGGGTATTTGGAACCAATTCCAGTTTATCAGTTCCCCAAGTAGAACTGGGCCCCCAGAACTCTCCTTGGCTTTTGAGAGTCAGGGAAGGGAAACAGAGATGCAGGAGCATTAAGGTCTACTTGGGCCAGCTCCTACCTGACGATGCTCCATTCTGGTTCAATCCGCACGATGGTGGGGTCTTCCACATACTGAAAGACCAGGTCCTGGTGGATCTTGGCCCTGTCCACCTGCACCGACACCTTCATCTCTAGCACCTCATCTGAGGACGTGGTGTTGCAGACAATGTAGGATGGAGATCGCCTGGAGGGCAGGAAGACACAGCATTGGGTGCCTGGTGTTAAGGAGGACAGAGGTCCTGAGTTAGGGCCCTCCCACACTGCTCCCTGCATGTCAGGGTGCTCAGAGGCCATGGGTGGGTGCTCTCAGATAGAAAGCTGGAGATCCGGTGAAAAGACTCTCTCCTTGGCCAAACTTTAGACAGGTTCCTCTGAGCCCTCTTTTCAACCAGGCCTCATCCCTGGTCTGTCTTTGGCCTGTCTAGCCTTGTTTTTTAGCAAGAATCTGGCTAAGTCTGTTTGGGGAGAATCCTCCCATACTTGATA
Source organism: Colobus angolensis palliatus (assembly GCF_000951035.1). Taxonomy (NCBI): domain Eukaryota; kingdom Metazoa; phylum Chordata; class Mammalia; order Primates; family Cercopithecidae; genus Colobus; species Colobus angolensis. The sequence goes on from NW_012115154.1 coordinate 163,350, forward strand.
TCTGATCACCCTGGCCTGCCTTCAGCAAGAATCATGTTAAGTTGGTTTAGCAGGAGTCTACCTACCTTGATGTTTCCTCTTAGTGATTTTTCATTCACTGAGCCCCTTATTCTGCTCATTGGCTATAAACCCCCCGCTGTCTTTGTAGTCTTTGGAGTTGAGCCCCATCTGTTTCCCCTGTTGCAGTAGTCTTGACATCAATTGCAATCGTCCTAAGTCTTTCTCGCCATTTTAACAAGTGTCAGAATAACTGTTTCTTTAACACTACTGATGCCAGGCCTGGCCAGGTCTGACTTGGGAATTGTCACAACCCTCAGCATAGCTCTCTCAGGGAAAATCCTCTCTCTAGAGAATCTTAGGCCAGCTGAAGGAGCATCTCCAGCCACTTCGCCTAGTGTCCTTCACTGAATGCACCTCCTGCCTTGCTCCTACCTCCTAGGCTCCAGTTCACGGCGGGTGTGCCCTTCTGGGACTGCACAGTGGGACCAGGGGATGCAAGGTCACCTGGCCTTGTAGGCTCAACCTCAGACACTGGGTTGCTGTGCCTATCATCTCTGAGAAGGTCCAGCTGGCTCTGCAGCTCCCAGAGTGGATCTGACCCTGGTGAATGGGCTTTAGTTGTAGATTCCAAATTGCATTCTGGGGTATCCTAGGGTTCTGCAGAGTGGGTGCTATGGGGTCACCAGGGTTAACTGATGGGCCATGAAGCATATGGGGCCCATCCAGGGAAGGGAGGGCAGACAGGTCTCCAGACTGAGCCCAAATTCTCTCCCAAAGAGCATATCCACTTTGTTAGGCAGGAGGAGTACTTCCAAGCCATAAGGTGATTGAAACCACCTTTGCAAAAATTATGGCAGTGAGGAAAGTCTGACATAGAAAAATTATCACAGTACAAGTCTGACCTAATGGACCCTATCTTGCTTTTCACCTCCAAGCTACCCTTGTCCATTCCTAGGCACAGATCAAGCTAACTATAGGAGGAATTTAGTTTATAGTTTAACTTTGTAACAAAGATGATAACAGCCTTTTCCTTAAACAAACCCCCTCTTTGCCCGGGGATCAGAGAGCCCACCTTTGAAAAACTAACAAATTAGCCACAAGATCAAAAATGATGACACAGGAGGCACATAAGCAACCAGAGGCCACGAGATTCCAGATGCTCCCAATTGCTCCTATGGATAACATCACTGTTGTAAAACCTCAGATCACTGTTGGAGACACTTTTCAGATCCTGAATTCTGATTGACAAGCTGGTACCACCCAGACCAGTAATGTGGCTCAACTAGTTCTGCGATCCCACCCAGGAACTGAAGACAGCAAGAAAATCCTGGTTCAACTTTATACAATTTCATCTCCAACTCAACAAATCAGCATTCCCCACTCCCTAACCCCCTGCCTGCCAAATTATCTTTTAAAAAATCCTAGTCTCCAAATTTCCAGGGAGACTGATTTGAATCATACAACTCCCGTCTCCCATTTAGCTGGCTCTGTATTGACTAAATTCTTTCTCTATTGCAATAACGCTGTCTCAGGAAATTGGCTCTATCTGTGCAGCTGGCAAGAAGAAACTGTCAGGCGGTTACACCCTCCCAACTCTCTGCAATAAAAACAAAACTACCCTGAAGTGATTTACCTGTCTAACCTTTCCCCCTCTGGTGCTGCAGAAAGGGGCCCTCTGAGTTACCTGTGGAAGAGACAGGGCTGCTTCCCGAACATCACCACCACATTGCTTCCGGCATTCAGGTTGGTGCCTGTGATGGTCACTTGGGTCCCCCCGGACATGGGCCCCCGGCTGGGCTTCAGATCTGAGAGAGTCAGTGTCTGTGTAGAAAGAATGTGGCCTGAGACACAACTGGGAAGGGGTGGAGGAGGCTTCTGGGCAGGCATGAGGCAGCACCCCACTCCCCCAAGCTGCTTTCTGGAATCTTTGGTAATAGCAGTCTCCCAGAGAACCAGGACAGTTTTCTTAAGCTTGTATGGATAGGTAATGTTCCAGACCATGAGAGTTTGCATACCTGCCTTAGTACTAATAATACTAATAGTTGCCATGTACTTATTTTTTAAGTGTCAGATTGTATGTCTTCATAATTATACATGTATGTGTATATAGGGATATATACACATACAAATATAATTTATATATTATAATATGTATATGTACACATATTATATGTATATCCCTATACACATACATATATAATTTAATCACCAATCAATTCTATAAAGTAGGCATTATTATTTTACAGAAGAGATTTAGAGATGTTAACTTAGGTTTCTAAGGTCACAGAGCTAAAAAAAATGGCATAACTGAGATCTGACCCCAGAGCTCCAGTTCTCAACCCCTTTCCAACCTACAGCTCTGTTCTTGGGTGGTAAACTGTCTCTCCCACAGGTCTCTACAAAGAGCTGCCCAAAGCACCCAATGGCAGAGCAATGGGAAGTGAGAGCCCCAGGGAAACTCAGAGAGAGAAGCAGAAAAGAGTTGCTTTCAAGGGCTGCCCCCAGCCCTCTGCCAGAATGGGACCAGTGAGAAGTCCGGGTTGGGGGCGGGCAGGGCAGAAAAAAGCTCTTGACAGCTGGGGATTTGGAGTTGCAGTTTGTTCTTTCATTAGCATTTTAATGGAAAAACTTTCCTCAGTCCCAGGTGAGAAGTCTGTATCTGCATTTAAATGAAGATTTCTCTCTCCCTTCCCCAGCTACCTCCTCCTTAAAGAATTCAGCACCAAAAGTCAACCCTCTCAGTTCCTCAGAGCAGGCTGACAACCTCCCCTTGGAGATGCTTTGATAGGGAAGCTCCAGAGCTTCCCTATCACCTGGCACATGCACCTCCAGGTCCAGGATCAGGGCACACAGGTGGGGAGACACACAGACCACAGTTCCTGACCTGCCTCACCAGGTCCCAGCACCCTGTCTCTGGATCCCAGGTCTAGCATCCCTGTAACATGGGCCAAGCCAAGGAATAGCTTGTCATTTTGGCTCAACTGGAGACCAGGAAGAGGGTGGGGTGAGGCTGCGGAAAGAGCCCTCCTTTCTCAGCTCTGCCTGGATCTCGCTGTGTGACTCTGGACAAGACATTTCACCTCTCTCGTCAACAAAATCAGGGGGCTGAGCCAAAAAGTGGTCATCTCCAAGGCTCCTGGGAGTTTTCTTGTTCTGTAACTTGCAGTACCTCTTCAAACGGTACTTGTGCCCCACCTTAAAGGAACCCCACCAACATTTCCCAGAGAGGAAAGGAGAGAGAAAGAAAGAGAGAGAGAGAGAGAGAGAGAGAGAGAGAGATTGTACACACAGGCTTCAATGCAGGGATGGTCCTAGAGAGATAGAGTTGAACTCAGGGAAGTTAAAATAGATGGGGATTGGTGCTCCCTGGCAGCCTGTGGGTGAGGGTTCTTAAAAGCGGTGGAAGTCAGTAATTCCTGCAGGTGTTGCTGGGGCACTATCAAGGGGCTCACTGGTGGGGACAGGATGTTATGGATACATGTTTTAGAGTTGTGAGAAGCTATTAATTATTCAAGCCATGCTTCATAAATATTTCACGGTGAGTTTGCATGGGAAATCAAATTTTGCATTATTTGCCACCTCCTTCACTTGGAATGGAGGTGGAGGGAAGGGGGAAAGCATTCCCTGCATGGAGACCTTTAGGAACAGCTAGTGACAGCCCAGAGTGCTAATCTGGGGCCCCTTGGCCTTGGCATTTGGTTTTTGGTGAATAAACCCACACATTGGAATCTGGCCTGATTGTCGGAGAGGACAAGTCTTCCCTCTAGCCTTGGTACTAAAAAGCATCTCTCCAACATGCCCCAAGTCCTGGGGAAAGAGTTTCCTGGCTGTCTCAGAACTCCAGAGGAGCTAGGGACTTCTGTGTAGGGCCCAAAGAGTACACCTGTAAGCTTCCTGGTAGACGAGAAGGTCATGAGGGCTCAGAGACTCTGGAAAGTGTGATAGACGGGGTTCTGTCCCTTCTCAACCCCTGCGGAGACTCATGGGGACCTCTGTCCCTCACTCCCACCTGGAATCCCTAGAAACTCTGTGCGAGGAATGGGGGTAGGCCTCAATGATGCAACCCTTAAATGCAAGGGGCCAGAGAAACAAACCAAGGTCCCTAGCACTATTTCTCCTCCCTAAAAGTCTTCCCAAGTGAACATGTGGCACCAGAGCCATTCCTCAAAGATGTCCCTTAAGTAGAAAAATAACACAAATCTTTCAGCTGCAGAGATCCACCAGACCAATGCATATTTGCCTGTGGCAACCTCTGTCATCTGTTCTGACTTGCCTCTGCTTCAGCCTCTCCTCCTCACCACCCACCCTCTTCCCTCTCCCTCCTGTTCCTATCTTTTGGTGTACTACCTTGTCAGACCTTATGCTGGGAACAGCCTCCCACCACTTCAGATCCACATGGAAAATTGTATTCTATTTGTATTATACAAATCCCATCTTTCCCTCCAGCTTCTTCTAGGAAACCTCCCTTAATACCCTAAATTCAATCACACCCCTCTGTAGGGTAGGAACAATCACACAGGCAACACCGGACCCTTCCTGAGGGCAGATGGGACTTTCCAATGTGTAGCACACAGGCTCATTATAAGAACAAAAGCAGGCCGGGCGCGGTGGCTCAAGCCTGTAATCCCAGCACTTTGGGAGGCCGAGACGGGCGGATCACGAGGTCAGGAGATCGAGACCATCCTGGCGAACACGGTGAAACCCTGTCTCTACTAAAAAATACAAAAAACTAGCCGGGCGAGGTGGCGAGCGCCTGTAGTCCCAGCTACTCGGGAGGCTGAGGCGGGAGAATGGCGTAAACCCGGGTGGCAGAGCTTGCAGTGAGCTGAGATCTGGCCACTGCACTCCAGCCTGGGCGACAGAGCAAGACTCCGTCTCAAAAAAAAAAAAAAAAAAAAAAAAAAAAAAAAAAAAAAAAAAGAACAAAAGCAGAGAGCTGAGTGCATTGGCACACGAGAGCCACACAGGAAACGCCCTTTCTCCTAGGTCAGGGGGCCTCAGCTCAGCTTGCATCTCAGAATTACCCAGGATCCATAGCATTGGATTTAATTAGTCCTGGCAGGAGGCAGGGAGAGGTCCAGGGCGTTTTGTTTAATGCCTGTCCCGCCCCAGGAGACTCTCCTGTGTCGGGAGGTTTAGTGCTGCCTATGCACTGTGGGGCTCCCAAAGAAAGGAGGGTCCTGGGCTGATCTTTGATGGAGTCTCAGCAGTGGGGGCCTGGCTGGAAATGCAGAGCACAGGCAGAGAGTCTTAAAGGAAGCATCAGCTTAATAAGGCAGAGGTGACTTTCGCCCTGTCCACTGTGTCCTCCAGGGACCCTGCCAAGGAACCCTGCTCTGGGCAGGTGGCTGGCCAAGGCAAGTAGCTCCCAAGACAGATTGGTTTGATAAGAGGAGCAGGGCGCAAAGAGGACCCCCTGAGTGGTGTGATGCAGGTAGATGTCTGGAGTCCCAAGAAGTGGGGTGGGGCGCAGGGCCTGTGGGTATCCACAGCTCAGGCCTGTGCATTCACAGACCGAGGACGGGGTCCCAAGCACAGCTTTGACAAATAAGGGGGATACGGCTCGTGCAACCAGGAGGAGACAGAGAAGGTAAGGTGGCAGACAATGCAAAGGCTGGCAAAATAGGATTGAACGGGGAAGCAGATAGAGGAGCCTGGACAATGTCTTACAGGGAGGGGGAGCCTTGGCTCTTCTTAAGGTGGAAGCTGACATGATGGTAGATGGATTACAACAGAGAAAAGCAAGGGAAGGATTTAAGGAGGCCATTGTTATGGCAAAGAGAATGGGAAAAGGAAGACTCCAGGACATGGTGATGGATTGATGTCAGGAATGAAGGGATGCTGAGCCACAGCCCAGCAGGATTGCAGGCCTAGGGGATGGACCACTGATGGGAATGGGCAAGAGAGGAGGAAGCACTGTTTATGGGAGCTGACAGCCTGGGTGGGCCACATGGAGATGATGGCTGGACAGCCAGGTGGTGGTGGCCTTGACTGAGCCACAGGAGTGAGGGGCCTGACTGGGGATACAGGGCAGAGGCAGCTAAGGTTCAAAAGAAGCATCAGCTTAATAAGTTGGAGGTGGCTCTAGCCCTGTCCACTTCATCATTCAGGATCACTGCCAAGAACCTCAGGATGGAAAGCTGCTCTGGGCAGTGGCTGGCCAAGGAAGTCCAGTGCTTGCTTTGGCCATGCAGCAGTTTCCTCCCATTTTACTTTGGCTGCCAGGAAATTTCAAAGCCAGATTTCTTGCCCAATTTTAGGAAATACCTGGCGAATGTCATCCCTCCTCTCTCCATCTCTCTCTCTCACTCTCCATGTCTATATCATATGCTACATACATACACACACACACACACACATATACATACTTTATATACAAATATATATACATTTCTCATTAGTTGTCTTAATGTCTACTGGGTTCCCCTTGGAAATTCTGTCATATGCTTTCAGGAGAAGGTGGCGGGTTCAAATCCTAAACATAAGGAAAATGACTCTTCCATGAACCCCATTGTATGTGCATGTTATTCTCATTTTATGAATTCCCATGTACATTCAGTGACAGCCAGCTGCATCCAGGGGGTGTTTGGCCCTCAGAGAGCAGAGGTGGAGCAGATGCAGCTGCAGTCCCAGTCATGGTGCCGCACTACACTCATGTTTCTCTAAGGTTTGGCCCTGACCACATTCAAGTCTGTGTCAAATACTTGAGCTCAGTTGCTTTCACCTCCCCTTCTAGACTGTGGGCCTCCTGAGGGAGATGCTGTGTTGGAACTTATTCCTCATCCTAACCCCCACAGCCAGAACCATCAAGTCATAAAATCCAACTCAATTAAACAAGCACTCATTAAATAATCTAGTGAGAGGCATTGTGTAAGGCGATCAATGGCTGTCAGTTGAAGAAGGAAGGAGGAGGAGGAGGAAGGAAGATGAGATAAGTAGGGAGGGAGGAAGGAAGGAAGCAAAGAAAGGAGGAAGAAAGGAAGGGAGGGAGAAAGGGATCAAGGAAGGAAGGAAGGAAGGAAGGGAGAGAGCAAGGAAGGAGAGAGAGAGGGAGGCAAGGGGGGAAAAGGAGGAAAGAGGGAGAGAGAGAGGAAGGAGAATGAATGCCAAATTCCCTGTGATGTATTTCAGGGCATTTGATGGCCAGGCATAAAATCCATCACTTCAGGCTTCCAGCTTCCAAAAGCAGCTCAGAATCATGAGGAAATTATACCACTACAGCTGTCATTAATCTGAGAGGTTTAGTTTTTAAAATGATGGGTGTGTGCGGCAGGGAGTATGTTCATGTCTCCACCATCTCCATAATCACAAGGCTGAGAGATTCCAAAAGCCTCTGTCCCATAGAACTACTTGTCAGCCAGCCTTTGATGAGAGGTTCCAGGCAGGAAGGAATTTAAGGACTGGGAAGAGATCCTCAGAGAGGCCATGGAATGGGGAAGGGGGTGGTAGGGTGAGAGAGGTGGGGGCAATGGTGTGGGTAGAGGGAAATGCATTGGGTATGCAGGTAAGTGGTGGGCAGGGGTTAATGAGGTCATGAAATAGGGATAATGGTGAGTGGGTGCTATGGTTTGAATGCATCTTCCAAAGTCATGTCTTGAAAGTTTAATCCCCAATTAAACAGTGTTGAGATGTTGGACTTTTAAGAGGTGATTAGTTCACAAGGGCTCTGCCCTCATGAATGGATTAATGTTACTATCACAGGAACATGCTTATTATGAAAGAGGGGGTTTGTTATGAAAGGGAGTTCCACCCTCTCCGCTCTTGCTCTCTTGCACGTAGTCTCCTGACTTTTCACTTTCTGCCACGAGGTGATGCAGTAAGAAGGCACTTGCCAGATGCAGCCCCTAGATCTTGGACTTCTCAGCCTCCAGAATAAGGAATCAAATAAATGACTCGTCTCTATCAATTACCCAGTCTCAGACATTCTTCTATAGCAGCAGTAAACAGACTAAGACATTGGGGTTAGGGAGAAGTGTGAGGGCGATAGGATGGCACATGAGTGTGCAGGGACGGGCCAGAAAATGGAAGCAATGGTGGCAACCACAGAAATAATAAAACAAATGATACTAGAAGTCATAAATACATTGATGAAATTTTCCACAAGATCATGGGGTTGATACTATTATTATCCTCATTTTATAAATCAAGAAACTGAGGCAAAAACAAAATGTTGAGCAATTTGCCCATGTTCACCCAGTTAGTAAGTGGAAGAGCCAGGAATCAAAGCCCAGGAGTTGCCTTGTGAAGTCCAAGCTCTTGCCTGCCTACTGTGCCACACTGCCATGCACCCATCTGGGGACTCTGGGTCCTGAGAGCTAAAGCATCTTACCTGAAACCACACAGCCAGGCACAGCAAAGTCTGGATTTGAATCCAGGTCTCCCAGACTTCAAAGGCTGTGCTCTCACTCACTAACAGACAGGATTCTCATGAACTGAGGGAGGTTGCAGGGCAGGCCCTTGCCCTGCGTTTGCCCACAGAGCTCTAGAGGGGCCCAGAAATCATGGTAATGAGCTCTGTGGCCTTTACCCAGCCAGATCACTGCTGGTCAAGACTCACCATGAAGTAATAGAGCTGCGAGGACCGGGCCATGAATTCAGGCCGACACACAGCCACGCAGATCTCCACAAAGCCTGCGTGCTGGCTGGGCTTGGCCTCCCCCATCTCACACACGATCCTGCAGGGAGGATAGGAGAAATTCCATGGGTTACAGGACTTCCAGCCAAGACCCTGCACCCCACAGCACCTACCCAGGTCCCTTTCTCCACAGTAGGATCTCAGGGATGGCCAGGTAGGGAAGCAAGGAGAACATATCCTAATTCCTCCTAGCAGGGTCTTCTCCTTAATCGTCAGGCAGTGAGGAAACTTGACCTATGGGATCTCCTTTGAGCGAGCCTAGAAGAGGGTCCCTTTGTTATGACTCTAGATGTTCAGTCTCTAACTCATGATTATCTACTCAGTTGTCAACTAGACTGGCGGGCATGTTCTAGCCAAAACCCTTGGGGAATAGGACTGGCACAGTCCAGAAAGGCTTACCCAAGGGCTGCAGGAAGTCAAACCAGAACTTGGAGCGACCTAAGGTTTTCTGGTCCCCACCTGAGAGCTTTCTGCTCCCAATGATTGGGCTGCCTCATTGAAGTGCTTTTGCTTCCCAGCCAGCCCCAGGTTCCAGGCCGGGTGAGGGGATAATTGAGTGAGTATGTATATGTGTGTGTGTATGTGTGTGTGAACTTTTTCCTTTCTAAAAATTTTTATTGCTTTGATTACAAAATTTGTTTATACCTTTTTAAAAATAATCCAACAGTCAAACAGTACAGAGTATGGCAGTAAAAAGTGAGTGCCTCATTCTTCTTAAAACTTAAAACTATATATATACTTAAAATTTAAGTGTGTGTATATATATATATATATATATCTTTGCAGACATATTATATAAATATATATGTGTATATATATCTATGTATATATGTATATGTATTCTTCATTTTACAAATGAAGAAACTGGGGCAAAGGAAAGTTAGGCAACTTGCCCAATATATATCTTTGCATACACATACACACATATACATACACACATATGTATATTTATATTTGTATTTCATATGCAGGCACACATAAGCATAAATGTGTTTTTACATATATATACAATTACACTTGTAAACATACATACGTAAGGAAAGATATATGTGTTTTTTAAAATAAAAGCAAAACATAACATATCCACTGCTATAAACACTTCCATTTTTGCTCAGCACAATAGCGTGGACCTTCCTTCCCATCTCTATAGACACAGCTCGACATTTTTCTTTTCAGCAGCCTCACAGTGCCTCCTCTGATGATTGCACTATCATTTACACAACCATCTTCCTATTGATGAACGTTTACTTGTCCTGATTTTTCTGCTACTCCAAATTATTCTGCAAAATGAACCAACTGACACACACATCCTTAGGCACTGTATAGTAGGATAGATTTCTGGAAGGAAACTGTTGGGTCAGTTTGCGTATTTAATATTTGGTAGGTAGAGCCAAATAACGTTCCAAGAAGTCTAGACTATGCACTTCTATCGATGGTCTGCTCTTTCGCCAACACCAGATATGAACAATCCAATGGCGGGGGGTGGGGGGATCTCATTTTAATTTTAATTTTTATTTCACAAATTATGAGTGAGGTTTTATATTTTTTCACATGGGTGTGTTTTTAAAATCTCATATAGCCTTTCCTTTGACTTTTCTGGTGAAGCCCTCTTTCTTGCTGATAGATTGTCTGAATTAGGAGTATTAACTTTTGTCTGTTATAAATATTGCAATGATTTTCTCCTTGCTTGTCATCTTTCAACTGTGGTTCCAATGTCTTTTGCCACACTAAAGTTTAAAAGCACTTGTGTGGTTAAGTTGGTTGTTCTTTTACTTTGTGGCTTCTATGTGTTATGTTTCTCTTAGAAACAACTTTTGAGTAAGGTTCCAGAACAAGTAATACCTTGCTATCCAGATCACATAATTATTGCATGTTTGGTGTTTAAAAAAAATAGAAAGTACGTGAAAGCACTTGTCATACTTACATAACCCCCAGTTGCACCATTGAGAATGTAATTTTCCATAAGACCATGGGGTAGATGCCATTATTATCCTCATTTTATAAATGAAGAAACTGAGGCAAATAAAATGTTGAGCAACTTGCTTACATTCACCCAGTTAGTAAGTGGCAGAGACAGGGCTCCAGTCCCAGGAATCTCCTTGTAAAGTCCAAGTTCTTGCCTATGTACCATGCCACACTGCCTTGTACCCACGTGAAATATCCAATGTCAACGTTTAAGACTGTAGTCAGTCTTAATTTTCTTTCACAAAACTGATTCGAAACTCTATATTATGCTTGTAACCTGTGTTCCAAGAACCTGTGTTCTCACTTAATATACTTTGAGTATATGCCTAGTCATGATTCTTCATAATATCAGATTTAATGGCTGTGTAGTTTTCTTTCCTGTGCTTATACAATAATTTACTGAATTGATGAATTCCCTGTTTTTACACATGTAAATCACTTCTGAGTTTTTACTATTATAAATAAGGCTGAAATAAGCATTCTTAAAAATAAATAGTTGTGTATTCTGGTTATTTAGAGAAAGTTCTAGAAGTGTGATGGCCAGGCTAAAGGCCTTGGACCCACATTTCCAAATCTCCTTCCAGAAAGTTTGTCCCAATTTCCCCTTGCACCATGAGTGAAGGAGTCAGCTACTTCTCACGCCTCTCCTGCACTGGGCATTAACTTTCACTAACCACTCCCTAGTGTTTTAATTTGCATTTCATTGATTACTACTGCCGTTAAACATTTATTTTTCGTATGACTTTTGGTTCTTTTTTAATCTCATAAATTGTATGTTCATGCTCTTTGATCATTTTGTGATCTTTGCCTTTTATTTATAAAAGCTCTTTATATATAAAGAAAAAGTATTTATTAACTGTAATAGGATGTAACCAGACTCCCAGTTTATCATTCACATTTTTATTTTGCTTGCAATGATTTTTGATGCACAAGTTTTAAGGTTTTAAGTACTCAAATCCCCTAATCTTTTTCTTTATAATTTCCTCTGTTGCAGTTATACTTTGCACAAGTTCGCCTTCTTGAAATCAAGTAAATTTCCACCTGCATTTTCTTCTAATCCTTTCACAGTTTCATTTTTTAAACGTAACTCTTTAATCCATCTGGAATTCATTTTGGTGTATAATGTGGAATAAGGATCTGCTATTGTACTTTTTCCAGGGAGTTAACCAGCATCAATTATTGAATGATCTTTCCTTGGGTGATTTGAAATATCACCTCTATTACAAACTAAATTTGTATGCATCAGCATTCTTTTTCTGGGTCCTCTATCTTACTTTACTGATCTAACTGGTATCACATTATTTTAATCATGTGGCTTCATAATACTTTTGATATCTGGGTATGTAAATCCAAAGTCGGATATTTAAAAATTCCTCAAATCACAATATATTAGCAGTGGCCTAGTTTGGTTTCATTCCAGAAAGGTGTCAGAAAGTTGAAAGAGCCATAGAAAGATCTTTTGGTAACTAACTGATGATGGACCAGAGAGGTGAGTCCTACCAAGACTAGATCCTTAAACCATCTGATCTGCTATGAGCATCTTGGGGAGACCTCATGGAAATCAGGAGGAATTGAGGATGGCGGTAGTGATGGTTCAGAATCAGTAAACCTAGGCAAGACCCAGGAGCAGAAATGGAAACTGTACTCACATACCTAGGGGAGGCCTTGTGAAGAGTCAATAATTTATGCATACAGCACAAGTGACAAGATTTCACTCCAGGAGGTGCAACAAAGACGATATGGAATATAGATTCTATAGTGCTGGTAAACATTTTCATAGTTGTGTTTGTTGGGCTGGAAGATGGTGCTTACTTATTTACAAGGCCATGCATGATTCACGAACCTCCTCTACTAGATGGGTTACAGTTCAAGGTCATTTGTTGAATGACCTATTCAGTGGGCCAGCAGACTTTCAAAGAGAAAAATAACCTAAGGCACCCACAAGCCTGAGAGTGGGTGTGAATTTCATTGTCAGTTTCCACAGAGAGTAGCACAGGATCAGTGCTGGCGGGGTGGGGGAGGATGTGAGTGGGAAGTTGGGGAGAGCAGAAGGAATTGGACTTACACTTCTCTTGCAGATTTTCGTTTTGTTTTGTCTCCCTTCCTTCCATGCAGCCTTATACCCCAGGTAGGTAACAGTCACCTTTCTCTCCCAGCTATTTCTCCTTTTCCTCTCTACACTTTCCCCAGTATGGCAGCTAGCTAGCTGAGCAGGCAGGGACTTGTGGGAGTCCACCCTCCAACTCTAGAATATTAGGGTGATTCTCCCCCACAAGCTCTGACTTGCACCTAGTTGCTGACCAGAATATCCCTAATACTAAGCTATCTTCCCTCCCCTGTTCCTCCTGTGCTTTGGGCAACTTCACTTACTGTTCTGCAGGGATGTAACCATCCACCAAAGGGCTGCACTCCACACCAGCCACCTTGACATGGGAGGCGATGTCGCGAAATTCCAGGCCCAGGTTCTCCCCTCGGATAGTGACCTTGGTGCCCCCTTCCCGGGGGCCTGTCACTGGGATTATCTAGAGGGAGGAAGAGAAGTAATTAGACAGACACCAAGATACTGCCATCACTCACTTGTTGATGAGGCCAGGAGAGGCTGCTGGCTCTTCTCTCGTCTGCCCCAGAGTTCCTGAGTGGCTCGAAGTCCCCAAGGGCACCCAAAGCCTGTGGTAATCAATGCATAGTAGCTTCTAGGAAAACAGTCCGTGTTTGTGTGTGTCCCTAGGAGCAATATCCAAAGCCTATGGTACATCTTCCCATTTCATAGAAGAAGAAAGGAGGGGATGGAACGTAACCAGCAATGCTACTGGGTGATTCATAGAAAACTGGGACTCATGCCTTCTAGCATTTGCTTGTGTTGGTTCTACTCTCAAGGAAAATAAAAACCCCTGCTATCCACCCAGAGCCCTCTACGCGTATGTGACCCTACCCACCTCTCAAGATGCTTCTCAAATGACACAGCCCCACAACCCTGTGTTCTTCCTCTCTCCACTTAAATTCCAAGATACCTTCTTTGTGACACTTACATGGCAACAATTCTTTGTGCCTGTCCCTCATCCTTCCCACCCCCAACGCCCTCCTCCTCTGATCCTGAGTCTCTAGGAGCAGGTCTGTCTCACCCCTCCTTGTGGGATTTTCAGTAACATTACAATCTTCATGTCTTGCATCGTCACTGTAATAAAACCTACAACTGTCCAAACATCTTTCCGGAATTATTATCAGCATTTGTCACAACTCCTTTGCCTTTGTTGTTTGGCCTGGTACCACATGGATTTAGGTTTAATTTAAATTTTATCCTCGTACACAGGTCAAAGTGTACTGGCTTTCTCTCCTAAATCCATGTCAAAAACCCATGATTAAAATGTGAGGACTCAACATCCAAGTGCCTGCTTTGAGGTGGGGGCTGTACAGTTAACACAATCTCATCCTGGCGTTTCATGGGCCAGAGAAGGGCGTGCTTCCATTCCTGGCGCCTGTGAGCACCAGCACCTGGACCTTAGCCAATGTCAGCAGGATTAGAATGGAAGGAGCTCAGAGATTCTCTCTCTATTCCTTTCCAGCATATCCGACTCTCCTCAACCCTGCAGGGCCAGAAGTGGGAATTCCAACCCGGGGTGAGGGTGAAAGGAGGGGGAAGCAGAAGAAACTAGGCTGTGCTGCCCTCCCCACCAAGTGGCAACTTCTCCAGGTGAGACGGCTTACCTGCCACAGTCTAGCTATCTCCCACCGCCTACACATCCCCGTGAGGGTGGGTGTGATTGTGAGTGAGCGCATGCAGGGTGTGAGCCTGTGTATAAGTGTATTCCCATTGCAGTGGAAAAACAGCTTCCCTGGAGACATAGGCCCATTTCTATGAGAGGGATGTGGACAGACATGGGGAAGGTTGGAGGGAGAGTCTGTGTTCTTCCCATGTCTCCCTGGCCAGTCCCCAAAGTGCCACTGGCACTTGGCAGTGGTGTCCCCATGATATTCTAGCCCTAGCTTGTCATACTGAAAAGGAATTTTATCTCTGGCCCACTTCATAGTTCCCCGGGTTCCCCTAGGGCCAACACCAGTATGGAGGCAGTAAATAGCCTCTGTCACAGGGAGATTTGTTTAATTTGCCATCTCCTCCCTGTGATTTTCTTGGACCCAGGCCAAGAAGAAAGCAAGTTCCACCAATAGCACCAGACACACTGCCGTACACAGCAGCCCCCCGGGTTGGTTTCTTGTTGAGGGCTCTGGGAGGAGCCGTTCCACAGAGGAGGCGTGAGGGTGAGGGGTGGGGACTGGGAAGGGAGGACATGGGCCCCAGTGTGGGGAGAGGAGAGGTCCAGCTGTCCTCCTATCCTAGATCATTCTGTAGGTTAATTCTGCAAATATTTCTTCCAAGTCTGAGAATCACTGTTTAGATTCCTACCGTGCAAGAGACTGAAGTGGGGACTGAGAGAAACTCTCAGAGCCTGTACAGGCAGGAAGGTGGAGGATAAAGGATCTGAAGCATGGGGCACATTTTGAGGGCCACCCCAAGGGGCTGCTTTGCTGGGTGAGGCTGTTCATCCACAAAACCCAATAATCTTGCTTTCACACATCCCTGGTGCACATGCACAATTTGTGAGTGGGGGTGTGAAGTCTCACCATTGTAGTGGAAGAGAACAATAACCTAGGAGAACATTACTCAGGAGACCTGGGATTCAGGACCATGTTACTGACACTTTGGTTAGAGTATGTGTGCCTCTCTGAGCATTAGCCTCTGTCTAGAAGAGAATAATAACCTGATGATAACCCTGGCCTTGGGAGACATTATGGGTTTGAACTGTGATTCCACCAAAGTCACAGGGAGAAGTCCTAGCCCCAGTGTCTCAGAATGTGTCCTTATTTGAAGACAGGGTCTTTACAGAGGCAATTACATTTGAAGGAGACCATTAGGATGGGCTTTGGTACAATATGATCTCATGAAAAAGGGAAATTTGGCCACAGAGAAATGCACAGAGAGAAGATGATGGGAAGCCACACAGGGAGAAGATGGTCATCTCCAAGCCAAGGAGAGAGATGGGGAACAGATGCTTCCCTCACAGTCCTCAAGAGGAACCGACCCTGCTAAAACCTTGACCTTAACTGTCTACCTCCTGAACTACAGGATGATCCATTTCTGTCATGCAAGCTGCCTAGTCTGCAGTACCTTGTGACGGCAGCTCTGGGACTCCAATAGAACAGGTGGTTGTTTGGACTGACAAGGTATGGGGTATAAAGGTGCGGTGCAACTATTAGCCATCACACATATATATGGCCTTTATTTTTGCCTGCCACTGTTAAGTGATCACGTACTGTGTGTATTTGTGAAACCGTGCACAAAGCCTGGTACCAGTTCGTCCTCACTGTTCACTGAGGCAGAGACTTGAGTCTTTATCTTCTCTCCTTCCCCCTCTTCCAGCTGCTTCATAATCCTGACCAGCATCCACAATGGTAAAGAGGTATTGAGCACCTACTGTGTGCTCAGCCCTGAGCTGGAGGCACAGATGCTATGGTGCCACAGATGCCATGGTGCCACGGGGGAGGAGCATGTGGAGAGAGAGATGAAGTCCTCTTTTTTATTTTAAGAGGGAGCAAGGGACTCCTGCCATGCTGGAAGAGTAGAGGAGTTAGAGGAGAAGAGACAGGACTACTTAAATTAACTCCAGGGGCAGTGATTTCCTTGGCTTAGACATCCCTGGGAATGATTTTATCAATGATGATGAGTGAGGAGGAGCCTGGTGAGATCCCCATGCGCTGGGCCCGGAGTGAGGTACCTTGCCTGCAGGTGCGCATGAAATTCTTCCAACTCCCGTGTAAGTGGGATGCTGAGGCCCACCACACATGTGAGGAAGGTGAGGTGTAGAGATAGTAGCCACACCTAGGTACCCAGCAAACAGTTGGTGGAGCCTGGATTCAAACCCTGTTCTCTGGGACCCAGTGTCTGCATGTTTAGCTCTTCCCTGTGTTCCTCCCTGGGTCTTTGCTCCATGGCCTGTGTCCCATTGGTCCCCCTAAACTGTGCTCCATCTTACAGCTCAGGGCTTGTTTTGGCGGAGTTCGAAGGCCTCTCTGTTGTGACCTTCTTCACCTCCCCAGAGCCGGGCTGTGCCCCAACGCCCATGCAACCGCCAGTCATGGGCTGACACTTGGTGAGGGTGCCACCAGTGGAACTTCAGGCCTTGCCACCGAGGCTTTTACAGACAAAGGAAGGGACTGGCAAGGACTGAGTCCTTCCTGACCCAGCTCCTTGGAGATTCCAACAGGACAGTCGAGCCCCAACAAGAGTCTCTGATCTAAGCCTAAGCTTCCAGGGAAGCCATGAAGGAAAACTAGGGCACCACCCAGCCAGGAGGAGCAACCAAGTCCACCCGGTGACCACTGGGTGACCGACACCAAGGCTGGGCAGAGTTTCCACAGGGTGTGGCGCAGCAACCTGGAGCCTGTCCATTTGGAGCAGGAGGCCCGACCCCGGCTTACCTCTGTGATGCGGGGGTTCGTGCACTTGCTGTTGGCACCAGACAGCTCCAGCCACCGGCTCTCCTGGGCAGGGCAGTGCTGGCGCAGGGTACACTGGCCTGGACTCTGGCACCAGCCACATGCGAAGTCTGGGTCAGCCTTGAGGCACAGCCCGCAGCTCTCTCGCATGGCTCCACACTTATAGAGGTGAACTGCAGAGGGGAAGGGCAAGGGCAAGGGGTGCTTGGGAACGGCAGTGGGGACAGGAGGGGCCCAGAGAGGGACAAAGAGTGCAGTCCCAGCCTGGGGCAATGGGGCACAAAGGCAGCTTTGCCCCCTTAGCCGTTCTGATGCAAAAAAGAACCAGAAAGAAAGTCCAGACCAGAGCAGAGGGACTGAAATGGGAAGCTCTGGGAACTCTGTTCACACAGCACTCAGCAGCCCTTCCCAGGAAGTCCTCTACATGCCACCTCCTCCCAGAAGCCACCAGCTCAGGTCAAGCTGTACAGAGCCCATGCTCAAGAAGTAACGGAGAAGCACAGATGCTGGAGAGGCTGTGAGGGAGGGACTCAGAGGGAGAGGGACAGCCACCAGGAGGTGGGGGCAGAATGACACCTGCGAGAATGCAGAGCAGCTCCTTCCCTCTCTACCCCATCCCTTCCCCTCCCTCCCCTGCCAGGCTCCAGCCCTTCCACACCTTTATTCTGAGCTGGGTTGTCAATGTTGAAATGCCCATTCCACACGACTGTCAACTCCACGGGCAGGTTGTTGATCTCCATCCCTTCATAAGAATACTGCAGCCAGGTCGGGGAGGAGGAAAGAAGAAAGTGGGGTCACAGAGAGTTCTAGAGACGGCCCAAAGGATCAGCCTAGGGCTGTTAAGAGCTCATGAGCTAAGGACTTGCCAAAACTGTGCCTGTGTCTACCCGTGTGCACACAAGTATGCGCAGGCACATGTGGGTACAGGTGGGGAAGTGTGTATTAGAGGGAGTGGAAGACAACACAGGGGTGGGCCAGGCCTCCAAGCATGCCCCTGTGGATGCCAGCTCAAGGAGCAGATGGGAGCAAGCCACTAGCTCATCTCCTGTGGGTCACAGGCAAGAGGCCTGTTCCCACCCCCTGGGCTTTCCTGAGAGGTAAAACTGAGGGAAGAGTCTACTTCCTCCCGGGCTGCCCGGGGAAACCCTGGTCCCTAGGCCCTCCCAAGTCTGCAATTAGGTTGGGGAACTCTAATTTCCAGGAAATGTCCAGGATAGGTGGATGCTTTTCCAAAGACCTGGGGAGGGGTGATCACTTCCCAGGCAAGATGGTGGTTACAGAGACTAAGAAATGAGGGGACTACACCCTAGGGGCATGAGAGGCAGAGGTTAAGAGAAAAGAGGACTAGATGGGAGCTTGTTGGTGAGGGGGGAAATCCTGAGGATTCTGGAGGGCAAATATGGGAATCTGGGCCTGGATGCTGCAGGTAGTCACTAGCTCAAAGCCAGGCTCACGCCCAGATTCCTGTTGTGCTCCTGTCCTTGGAGGGCCCCTCAGGGTCCTGCTCCCCTGCCTGGCTAAGAGATAGGAGGTGAAGGGTGGAGAGAAGAGGGAAGTGCTGGCTTGAAGATGCTGGTGGAGGGGGCAGTCCCCAGGCATGATGGCCCCTAGTCTGCCTTCCCATAGTAGACCCATCTCAGTCTCCAGAGAAAGAGGGTTAGCAGAGGAACCTAGAGCCCACCCTGGGCAGCAATTTCCAACCCCTACCTGGTGATTTTCTCATTATTCCACCCGACTCTGCTCGCCACATGGGGTGGGATGGAGGAATGGAACTGAGACAGATTTTCTGCATAGGAGGGGCTGAGGCCTGGCAATTTGTTGAAAGAAGTTAGTCCAGAGGACCAGGTTTGAAGTTATGTTTGCAGAACTCATGGGCTCTTTTAATTCAAATTTAATTTGAATTAAAAATTTGGAGGGCTTCGCTAGGGTGATATTGATGGGTATCACGGGAGGCTGTGGAGGCTTCCTCCTCCAAGTTGGCCATGGCACCTTCATGGAGAGGGAGGGTGGCCACAGGTAATGGGAAAACACATCTGAGAAGAATCTCAGAGGGCTACTGTCCACACCTCTGCCTCTGGGCAGGGACAGGTCTGCACCCTGTTTGTAGGAGCTTCTAAAGGAGACGTTATAATCCTCAGTGCAGGAAATCACCCTAAATTCCTGAGTTATGGAATGTGCTCCCATGAGAACAAACTGTGACTTGACGTTGCCCTCATACAGCAACCGCAGGAGGACGTGCCTCCAGTCACTTCTGGCCCTGCCCCAGTGTCCAGAGTTCTAACTCCCTCCCTGGCGACGTGTGCCGTGGCTAGAGGGCCATGTTCGTTGTTTGTCCCACAATGGATGCACTGCGTCCCCCTCGTTGAATCTGTCTTGTGAACAATGGCTCTGGGGCCAGGGCCAGGGTCCAAGCTCACAGAGTAAAGCAAAGGTTCCTAGCCCTGCAGAAACCACAGTGGAGACTTTGATCATCATAGAACTCAATCATCAACTCCCCAGAGGTTGTCTCTGCAGCTAGGTCAGGCTGGGTGGTCCTACGTTTCCTGAAAACCTCTTCTACTTTAGACTGGTGGTTCTTAGTGTGGTCTATGGACTCCTTCATCAGAACCACCCGGGGCCTACTAAAATGCAGATTCCAGGGCCCATCCCAGATCTGCCAGACTGGAATCTCTGGAGATGGGGAGCATTTTGAGAACTACCCTGTGATTCTGGTGCTGATTAAAAAGTTAGAGAATCTCTGCAATCTGTTAGAAGTAGGGAGGTAGATGGACTGCCCCTGTGGAGGGAGAAGGGTATAAGAGGGGGATGACCTCCCTCCCTTCCTCCCTCCTTCTGTGTGTGTGTGTGTGTGTGTGTGTGTGTGTGTGAGTGAGTGAGAGAGAGAGAGAGAGAGATAGAGAGAAACTTTCAGGCTTCCAATTCCCTCCTCCAGCCACATTCAATTTCTTCCCATCCTTCCCATCTCTCTCCTTGAAGGTCCCAGTGGGGAAAGGTGATCCCCACAGGCTTCAAACTGCTGTCTGGACGACTCTGGGCAGGGCTGGCTGTTCCACCCCAAGCTGAGCACCATTTGATCACCTGGAGGCAGTGCTGGGGCGGGCAGAGCTCTGACCTTTAGGAGGGATACTGGCAGTGGCTATGTCAGAATGGGAGCCTGGCTTCTGCTTTCAGGCCTGGGTCTGGCCAGGACACAAAGTGGAAGCAGCAGGTGGTGACCAGGAGTGTGTTAGCCAAAGATGAATAAATCCTCAAGCCCCCTCTCAGGAAGGACCTGACATCCCACAGAGAGGAAGGCAAAGAATCCTACATACGTATGCATGTGAGCATCTGTGTACACACGTGTTTATGTGCCTGCTGACTTGAGAAGAGGTTAGCACACATCTCCATGTTATGTGTCCATAAATGCACATGCACATAGACACACAGACACACACAGTTCCACAAAGTGGTTCTGCCCGTGACCAGCTGTGTGAAGTGAGCAGATAATCCACGTCTTAGTTTCCCCATTGGTAAAGTGGGAATTCAAAGCAGTTCACATCTCCTTGGATTGGGGTAAGGATTCAAGATCACGCACAGCATCTGAGCATAGTATCTGTCACATAGTCTAAGCACTCAAATGTGATTTTGTATTTTAGTCTATGTGCATACAGTTGGGGATGCTATGCAAAACTATATTCGTATTGCTTATGTTTATGTTTGTGCAGAAAAATAATAGCAGCCATGCATTGAGTGTTTCTGTGCCAGACCCTTAATATGTATGGGATGTATGCAGATGAGAATGCTTATGTGCTTATGTGTTCTGGTATGTATGTGTGTGTGTGCATGTGTGCAAGCATGAATTTTCTCTTTGAAGAAATTGAAAATAAAAAAGACATTAGGATCACATGTGCTGGGCATTTCTTTCTCTCCCCCAATCCTGGGATCACAACTATGAAATATTAGAGAAATCATTAACCCCATGTGCTCCCCCCAAGTCCCCCTCTGTCTCTAGGGAAGTTTCCCTTGTTCCTGGAGGCTCTCTCTCTTGCGGATGACCTGCAATGTGCCTGGGGCAGGGTAGGGGAAAGGGGTGGGCATGGCAGACGGAGCCTCTCTGCCTCTGCAGACAGCTGGGAGCCTGGACCGCAGGCTCCCATCCCCCAGGATCCCCCCATCTCCACTCCACTTAGCATTTATATAGCTCTCTGTAATCAGCGGGCATTTAATCTGCACAAAGCTCAGAGCCCGGGGAGGACAGGCTCCAGGCTCCTGGAGGCTGGGAGGTTAAGTGTCTCAATCAAGGTCTGGCACACCATGCCGGGCTAATGGATGACTTTCCCCATTACCTTGGGAAAGTGTGAACCTCAGCTTCTACTTCTAAAGTAAAAATGAGACCTCGATATAACTGAGACATTCTTTCCTCCAGCCAGTCCCTTGTCCCGAGATCTGAGATATTTTGCCAGAAAGTTCTATCATTTGGGCAAACAAATCTCAACAACCTAATGCTACACAAGAAGCTGGTATGTACCCTGTGTCCATCTCTAGTCCAGAGGGCTCTGCTGACCCCTTTTCAGCTGTGTCCCAGTAAAGTAGAAAGGGGGCAAGTTCTCTTCCTGTTGCTCCCCTATCCCTGTTTTGCACGTGGTAAATGAAGGTGCCAAGAAAAAACCAGAGGCCCACATGAGTCCGCGGAAGCTGGGCCTGGCGCCGGCCCTCAAGACCAGCACTTCAGCCAGCCAGATGCCCTTTGCAGCCCACTCACTGGCGTGATTGGCAGCCTCTGAGAGCTGGTGGCCATGCACTATTATTAGCAGCACTTGACATTTTCCTAGAGCCTTGGTCTAAAGTGGGCCACGAATACCTACAGTTGCTTCCCCTCAACTGCTACCTGTGAGTCCGCTCTGTCCTCCTCCCACTAGCCCCTGGGGGCTGCAGCCATTGGCTCAAGGCCTGTCCCCGCATAATGGGGTTGGAAGTGGCTCCACCACCCCAGCCCAGTGTCACTCCCACACTGAATTTTCTTCTTTTTTCTCTGCTCTCCTCTGAGACTAATTTATCACCCACCTCCTTCTGCCATCACAAACTCATGGATTTCTTTGTTAGATCCCTTGTCCAATGCTGTTTTGATTGTTCATGGATTTAGGAAATGAAATAATTTCTTCTTCCACACAATCCTCTTTGAGGCTGATCAGACCATACTCCCAGGAATAACACCAAAGCTGGGGTAGAAAGTGCCCTTCGCTGCTGTTCTTTGCTCAACCTGTGATTAGGGGTTATGTTATAAAACTGGATTCAAGTTCTCAATTTGTGCCTTACTTGCTATGTGATCTGGAGATGGTCACCTGCCCTCTCTGGGCCTTGGAGACCTCATCCATAACAGGATTAAGTAGATACTCTCTCAGGTCTATTCTTGCCTGAAGGTACCCTGTTTTCTGTAACTATGGTGGGGGAGGGTTGCTCCGATCATGACTGCAAAGATGTTTGATGGAAATCGCTTGATGGCAAGCAGCAACCTGACCCAGACCAGCATTTAAACTGGGATTCCACTGTCCCCCATGAAAAGAGAGGCTCCTGGGAAATGGCAGAGCTGAGCCCTCCAGAACTATGTGATTCCAGTGGGTCCTAGGAAGCAGAGGGGACTCCTCCTACATTCTTCTATCTGAGGGGTATCCCTCCTGTTGCCTCACTTTTTTTTTTTTTTATCAGACTTTAAAATGGTAGAGAAATCACCTCTCCTACAACTAATGGTGTCAAAATTAAAAAGTCATGGAGGCAAAGTCAGCTGAGCTGCTTTGGAAGCAGTGACCTGGGGGCACCTACACCTGGCCCATGGTGGATGGGGAGGCCACAGCTCTGAACTCCAGAGGGCCAGAGCACAGCGGGAGCTCTCCTCAGGTCCCGAGTTGGGGGCAGGGCACAGGCCAAGAGCTTCAGTCTCAGGTTCTCTCCTTGGCGAAGGGAATCGCAGCTTCCAGGCCTCCAGCTCCAGTGCCAACAGGGGCTGGAAGTAGAACTGACCACTGTGTCCTGGGATATCAGGCTTCCAGATGTGAAATTCCCAGGGGTGGAGCTATGTCACTCGCTGATTTCTTGAGGTCCAAGGATTCAACATCTGACAGTGTGCACACTGGAGCCCAGTCGTTCCCTTCCTTTTCCCATGGGTGCCGACCAGGATGCCAGCACCAGGTACCCCATAGGGACACCATGAAGGAGGAGACAGCACTCACCTGCCTGGCGCTGCTGAGACCCTGTTTGTGCTCTTGTTCCCAGGAGGCTCTGATTTCGCACCCATGTTTGGGGAGTTCCCTGTGATGGCTAAGGACTCATTTGGTCAGGCAGCTCTTGGCCTGGGAAATGCTGAGGACATTTCAACACAATCTACTTCCAATTCTGGCAGTCAACAGAATGGCAGAGGGTCCCAGCGAGCTTCTTGGAAGCTAAAGTTAGTCCCCAGGGCACAAAAGAACTTCTGACCAAGGGGTCTAGAAGACAACTCACACTGTTGTCTGGAGGATCTTTGTCTATTAATGGAGTCAACCAAAGCCCAGGCCATGGGGCCCAGTTTTATGACACCTGTGTCCCTCTCTTGGGGAACTGAGGGCACAGCCATCTGAGGACTGCAGGCTCTATCCACCCTCCTGACATCCCCAGATCCTTGGGGCAGCTTCTCTGAAGAAACAAGGCTGTTTTCTCCATGGTTTGAGATCCTCACCAGCCTTCTACAGAGTCAAATGTGAGGTCCAGATGCAGGTCTCTTTCTATAGGGAGCATCTTGTTTTGGAGAGAATGACTTGAGCCAAACGCTTGGGGCTGATCTGCTTGAACTCAGAATTTATGGGGAAACAGGAGGTGTTTAATATCTCCTTTGTTTGCAGATTTAATCTGGAGTGCTGCGGAAATCTGAAAAATAGCTTGGCCACCAGGGCAGGAGGGGGATGGGCACACGGGATGCCGTGGGAACAACATCTGGGGTTTCAGAGGTTGTGAGAGCAGCGACCAGCTCTATCCCTGTAACGCTGAGTGACCTAGGGAAAGTGTGTAGGATTCTCTGGGCTCCATTTCCCCCTGGACTACTTCCTGCAGGAAGAGTGGGGTGTCCCACGAAATCCTTTGTCTGGGACTTTCCTGGTCACACATCACATCTCCAAATACAGACACTGTATGTAAGTGCCCAGGAGCAACTAGAAGAATACATGGGAAGCAGTGTGACACAGGAGGGGCCCTCAAATCCAGGCCACCTCTGCCACTCACTAGTTGTGTGACCCTGAGCAAGTCACTTACCTTCTGGCACATTTTGGGATGCATTACCCCAAAGTGAATAGAGCTTCAGCTTCTGGGCCTACACTCGCACACACAGCCCCTTTTAAGGCCTACGTATCTAATTTTGTACTTATTATATTTCAGTCTTAAAGAAGGTCTCCAAATGGTATGTCTCACCCCACAAATCTAGATCTGCCCCTGCTTCCAGGCCTCCACTTTCTCTTTTGTGCAGTGAAGAAAAACTTTAAAGTTTCTATGACTTGAAAATGTTCTGAATCTATGTGTCTAGTATTTGTCTCTGAGCATCTGGGCACAAAGAAGGTAGCCCAGAAAGTCAGAGAGAGACCAGAGCAGTAGCTGGAAAGGCAACATGGCAGGTGCGAAGGGAAGTGGGCAGGAAAGGTGATACACAGGTGGGGTTCACTGTGGGGTACCTAGGAATGAGGTAGACAGCTGTCAGCAGCCTGGGGACTGCTGACCACTCATTGACAGGGCTTGGGCTTAGTGTGGATTTGCTACACATTGGGCAGGGTTTGTGCTGATCTAAGCAGCACGCTCCTGGCCAGCTCCTTCCCTTTTGTTGTTTCCTCCTGCCAATGCTTGGTCTGTCTCAGAAGCCTTCTCTGCTGAAAAACAGCCTCTATGTAGATGTGAAGGTGGTGGGATGTCTTTGGGGCTTGTTGAGAAGGCAGGGCACAGGGCTTTCAGAGCTTCTCAGGAAAGAGGATGGACATGAAGGTTCCTGGAGCCCAGCATCTGCCCACAAACAGGGCTCACAGCTCCACAGCTGGTCCAATATCCCTTCTAATCCTGTCTTGCACGGACAACCTTTACAAACATTTACAACTACGGCCAGGCCCTGGGTGACCTCAGAACCCAGCACGTTGCTGGGGCAGGTGTTGTGGCGCTGGGATGTGCCAGCAGGCATGGCGGAAGCAGGTGGCAGTTTTGTGCATGTTGAGGAAATGACTGCAGGACTGAGCTGATTTGGCCCCTAGAAAATGACAGGGATGTGGGCGGGGCGGGGGCCTGGTTTGGCTGTGGGCAGGGTTGGGTGACTCACAGAGGTGTTCTGGCACTGTACGCTGGAGCTGTTGAAGCGCAGGGCGGGCACCCGCTGCTCGCTGCCCTGGATGTTGAGGATGCATTCGTAGCCACGCTGCCCAGACTGGGGCTGGGGGAGGTTCTTGGCCTTCAGCGTGATAGGCTTGATCACCTCCACAGGCACCAAGATCTTGTCCACTCGCAGCAGCTGGGGGCAGTCCTGGGGACAGAGGGCATGGCTCAGGCTGGGCAGCCAGGAAACCAAAAGAGCAAGGACCTCTGCAGACATAATTCAGATGTTACCTGTCTCCACCCTTCCACGGACACACCCACAGGTGACCCCTGAGGTGCTCGTGCCCACCCAGTGGGCAATGCACTGAGGACAAAAATGAAACTGAGGAATCTGGGGTCCTAGTGTCATATCTTGAGGTGGTCCCCACCCTCTTTGGGTTCCCTGAATACCTTCCTTATGCAATCCGAATTCTCCGACACTCCTGTAGCCTCCTCATGGCACCCTTCTACCCTACTAGAGACTGCCTCTGCTGGCTAGGCCTCCCCCCGCCACTGCGGACTGATTATCTCTTTGCCTGCTAAGTTCCAGGCTGTCAAAAATTGGGATGGATAGACCATGTGAGAATCTCCACAGAGAGGCAAAGCCTTGGGCCCTGCTCTGTCCCTGGAATGTGAGTCTTGACTGCAGCAGCGGGGCTGGGAGGGCCTTCCCTATGTGGGCTGAATCTGATGTTTGAGAATGTTCCGGAATGGGCCCCAGAGGCTTTATAAATCCAGAAGCTTCTGACCAAGCTTTAGGATGTCCTGGCCCCAAAGAAATGCCTCTCAGAGTAGAAAAACTCTGAGCTCTTTCTAGATGCTAGCAATGGGCATACTTAGCCCTGGAGCCACAGGAGCCCAGATGGCCTTTAGGATGGAGACAGTGAATCACTGGGCCCCTTTTTCCTGGGGCTATTGGCTTTGTCTAGGGAGGACTAGGGACATAAGGAGGTCAGAAGAAGGAGGGTGGGTGCTCTGCCCGGTTGAGTGGTAGGAGCTGGTGTGTTGCTGTATTCTCAGGAGCTGGGTGGAAGAGAGTCAGTATTGTAGCTCCTGCTGATGGATGTGGGCAGGCGTGAGGCCTTCCATAACACAAGCATGGCCTGGGCACCCCCTGTGCCAGGCAGGTCCCACTATCCTCCAGGTTCCTCCATCTGTGGCTCTATCTGGGGCATGCCAAGACAGATGGTTCCTGGGCAGGTTGATCATCAAAAGCATGATGCACATGTTCTTTCTGAGGGTGCTTTGTCATGGGCTCACCACCAACTCTCAGCAGAGGCTTCTCTCCCCCACCTTAACACTTGTCCTTAGCAGAGTAAGGCAGAAAGGAAGCCACTGAGGAATGGTGGAAGGGAGGGGTTCCAGGTAGTTAGGCAACTGGCAGCTGTCCCTCCCAGGTCCCAGAGCAAACATGAGCCAAATATCTCCATGCCATTACGAGCTACACCATAACAAGACTTAGGCTCAGAGGGAGAAGGCTTGAGCTAGCTCTAGTACCCCTGAGCTGCTGATGAGCTCTGAAACTCTGAGCACATTTGAAACTCAATTTCCTTATCTATTAGTTGAGCGGGACTCCAAGGCCCTGTTTATCTTAATCCATCATGATTCCATGATTTGTAGTGGTTGTTCCCTCTATCCTTTCTGATCATCCAACAAGAAAAGAGGAGGGAGAGAGAGGCAGGGGAAATGGAAGCAAGAAAGGGAGACAGAAAGCTATAAGAGAACCTAGGAGACAGAGAAGAAGCTGGAGGAGCAAGACCATGGTCCACAGATGGACCAGCAGTGGAGCCTTTCTTCATGGGAGTGTCCCAGGCCCATTAAACTAATCCTTCCTCCCATGCCCCTACAGGCTGCTCACACCTTTATCCTGAAGTACAGCTAAAAGAGGAACTGCAGATCCAGAAATTCCACTCCTGGGTTTACATGCCCAGAGGAACTGAAAACAGAGACTCAGAAATCTGCACACCCATCTTTACAACAGCATCATTCACAACAGCCAAAAAGCAGAAGCAACCCAGGTGTTCACTGAGGAATGAATGGATAAACAAAATGTGACCTATTCATACAATGGAATATTACTCAGCCTTGAAAAGGGAGGAAACTCTGCTATAACATGGATGAAGCTTGGGGACGTTATGCTAAGTGAAATAAGCCAGCTACAAAAAGGCAAATACTGCAGGGTTCCACTTGTAGGAGGTCCCTTGAACAGTCAAATTCATAGAGACAGAAAGTAGAATGGTGATGTCTAAGAGGAGGCAGGATGGGTAGTCGTTTGACAGGAACACCACCTCAGTTGGGGATGGTGGTGACAGCTGTACAACAATGTGAAATGTACTTAACGCCATTGAACCGTATCCTTAAAACCAGTTCAGATGGTAAATGTTATGATATGTGTATTTTGCCACCAAACAATGAAGAGAAGCAGCAGGGAGGTGGGCCAGCAGGAAGAGAACAGGGGCCTTGGTCTTAGCCTTCACCTTGCATGTGGTCTGAGGCTCTACAGCGTGTGGGTCTCTGGAGACGCCAGGTAGCCACCTGTGGAGAGTCTTAGCAGCTCCATCCTGTGCCCCTACCACAGCCGCTCCCTCAGTCCCTGCTCTAGTAAGGTGGGAATGTGAGACACAAAGGAAAGAAGTGATTTGTGGAAAAGATGGACATCAGAGCTGGAGTAGGAAGAGAGTGATATTGGCAGCTCGAGGAGAGCAGATCCTTGAGAGTGGGGTTGCTGTGAGTCTAGGCTCCACTTGACTGAGCCCTGGGCAGCTTCTCCTCCCTGAAGCAGGAAGGAGCCTGACTCTCCCTCCTGCCACAGTCCCTGGAGGGAGTTGGGTCTGGTCGCACTGGGAGTGAGAGCCAGGAGGCCCCAGAATCTCTTCCCTCAACCTCCCGCATCCACATGTTGCCACCCAGAAATGAGGCACTGAGGGTACTGGAATCTCAGAATCCTCTGACTACCCTCATGGACCCCATCTATTTTGCAAAGGAGAAACTGAGGCGAGGAGAGGCAAAAGAAGGGCTCAGTATCAGCAGATGAGCTGGTAGCTGAAGAACTCAGATGCCAACTGCCTGAGTCACCAAGTTTCTGCCCTTCATGAAAGAGGCAAGTTCCCAACAATGGGCAGGACCACCTCAGGATGGGCTGGTCAGTCAGCCAGGGTCCCTCTGAAGTCCAGGGGACTTGGAGCTGTGAAACCCTCCGGAGCTGGGCTGGAGCCCTGCCTGGGGGCTGGACCAGTCTTGTCCAGGAATGGGCAGCAGCAAATGCCTCTCTCCCATGTCCCCTGTAAGATTTTTAGTGAGACTTGTGATGAGTTCTGTAATGAGTCCTGATTATCAGTAGCCCCATAAAGGCCTAGTTTGCATATAAAAAGGTTGGCAGCTCTGAGAGTAAGTTCATTAATAATAATTGGAGAGGCCCAGGGCTGGGCTGGGCACATTTCCCTCTAGTGGCGCTGCTGATTGACCCCAGTGTCCCTCCTAATTGAAATGTAAAATGGCAATTTCTCCCTAGGCAACAAGGCATGAAGGGACCACTTCCACCACCCTGCCCCTTCCTCCCACCCCAGCATCCCAGATCCTGACCTGCCTTGTGCTGAGATTCCAGATACAAAATCACCTACAGATCTGACACTCCAGGGAAACTTCAGAGAAACTTTCATATTCCTCCAGGGCGTGAGCCTGAAGCCCTGTTTCATGGCCCAGGGACTCAGGGCAACCAGACCTTTATCTTCACCTTGAAGGCTCATCACCCAGCAGGAGTCTGGCTGGGAATCCTGTAACTGTGAGAGTAAGTCTGTCTCCCTCCTCCCCCTCTAGTCTCAGAGTCTTGAACAAGTCCTGTCATCATTGCTTGGCTTAACGATGAATAGGGATTGAAATTCCTCTTCCAAATGACCATTTTGGGGATTCCATAGACTAACACATATAAAGCATCTGGCCTAGAGTGAGCGGACATTCATCAAATGTTTGTCCTTTCCTCCCAACCCAGCCGGCATCTTGTCCCTCATCTGCTCCCTTTTCCCACCTCATTTCCAAAAGACCCATCTCCTTTGCTCCTGCCTCCATGCAATTTTCTGCAAATACCCCAGCAGTTCCCACCCAACTTATTCCAGTCCTCTGGGCTTCACATCTTAGGATAAGTCTGCCTAACTTAAATAGCTCTAAGTGTCCCAAACACCAGGGGGACTGGCAGGGAGGACCCAGTTCGGGCCACTGCTCCCCGAACAGCAGCCTCCACTTCTGGGAAGTGACATCGTAAAGTTGCACGTTCCATGTGTCCTGAGACAGGAGATCTGCCAGCCATTTGGCTTTGGGCAAGCCCCTCAAACCCTCTGGGTCTCTTTACCCATAAAATGAAGAGGTTGGTTTGGATTGATGAATTGTGTAGTCCCTGGAATATTGTGACATCAGAAATATATATTGGGTCTTTTCCTCTGGCTGCTGGTACGGTGCTTCTAAAACCTTTGGAGTTTTCTGAATGACTGGGGGAAAAGGAGCATCTTTTGTTATTCACAGTATGCCCTTTTCCACTATACCTGAATTTATGCTCATGAGGTGACTCCTGGAGGATGGGGGTATGTTGCCAGAGGATCCACACATGCAATTAGAGGGTGGCACTTCAGCCCTCTCCTCTGGGGAAGGGAGAGGGGCTGGTGACTGAGTTCAACTGTCTACGTAAAGCAACCTCCATCAACACCCTAAGTGAAGGGGTTTGGAGAGCTTCCCTGGGGGTGAACAGGTGGCGATGCTGAGGGAGTGGTGCCCAGAGAGGACAAGGAAGTTCAGTGCCCCTTCCCACACCTTGCTCTAGGCACTGCTGCATCCAGCTGTTTATCTGTATCCTTTGCAACACCCTTTAAAAGAAATTAGTAAATGTAAGTAAATGCTTCCCCAAGTTTTGTGACCTGTTATAACAAATTATCCAATCTGAGGAGGGGATTGTGGGAGCCCCTGACTTATAACTGGTGGGTCAGAACTGCAGGGGACAACCTCAGACTTGCAACTGGCATCTGAAATGGGGACAGTCTTGTCGGACTGAGCCTTTTAACTTGTGAGAGCCAATGCTCACTCTGGGCAGGTAGTGTCAGAAATGAGTTGAGTTCTAGGCTACCCAAGTGGTTTCTTGGGTAGCACCGAGGATTGGAGAATTGCTTGGTGTAGAAAAAAGCCCCACGCATTTGCTGTTAAGTATAGAGAAGAACAGTTTGTTTTCCTTTTAGTCCCAGTTCTATTAATATCCCAGCTGATAATCTGGGATATAAAACTGTATGATCTTTTTGAAGCTCAGTTTTCCCACCTCTAAAATGCGGATAATCATACCTGCAAAACTAGCTCGAAATGTGGCATTCAATGAGCCAATGAATGAATACTGGAGGTGTAGGGGAAGTGGGCCTCTGAGGGGTGGCTCTTCACCTATCAGCAGGGACATGTTTTAATATTTTAATAATTGGTATGTTGCAACTTGGTATAGTTGTCCAGTTGAGTAACTGGCTCTGACAGGCAGCATGGGATACTGCTGTGATTCTAATTGACATGGTTAAGTTGGTACAAGCATTCAATTCAGTGTCAATTCCACTACCTCCATCCCCTTCCACATATTTTCCACGTACTATATTGTTTCAGACACACACACACACACACACATATAAGATCACTCCCGTGTTCTAGATAAAGACACTAAGGACACTATTTACCTCACTCAGTGCCCATGACAATGATGAGCACAGTATTTTCACCCAATCACCATACTGACCTTTATCCACAGATGATTATCCAGCTTCCATCCAAAACTCCTCAAAAACATACTGCCCTTCTCTTTTGAAGGAGGACATTTCTCTGAACCACCATTTGAAAGGGCCAACTTTTGGAGGATGGAAAATACCTGTATTTAACAAGATTCTTTGGAGACACATGCATGCTAGAAGAACCTGACTCCCTCGGAGGCTGTTTTGCCTGTGGCTACATTCTGCAGTTCTAAGAATGCAGGGGTGTGGGAAGTGGCAGTGGCTTGAGGCACAAGCATACCTTTAAAGGCCTGGCATTCAGGAGGTGACAAAGGTCAACTGTCCAGCCCCATGAACATTTTGGTCTCCACTGATATGCACACAAAATACAAATCGCACTGCTAATTGCAGAGGACAGGAACACGAAGTCAAAGTATAAACGCGAGAACAATGACTTTCTATCCGCCATGTCCAGCACATTAGTGACTGCTTTATACAGAGGCTTCATTGCATATTTAAATAATTGAACAAGGATATAAAGAATGCAGCCTAGCTGGGAGAGAAAAGGCTGCCTTCAGGGCTGGTGCTGCCTGCAGATGGGGGTGATAGGCCCTTGAATTTATAGCCCTCAGTGTGTTTACAAAATGAGGGCTCTAATTCTTCTATTGTTACAGCAAGACTGGAGAAAACAGAGCTCTAGGGAAGAACAGGGACCTGGTGGGCAGCTAAGGAAAAAATGATTTACAGGTCACCTATCCTCCGTCCAAGTCACCTCAGCCTTCATTAGTCCCAAAGACAAGCCAGCCCTAACCCCAACCAACCCCCCAAATTTATACTCACCTTCTCAGAACCACGGTGCCCAATACAAAAATGTAACGCATCATATATTTTCTTGCTGTTCCCCAAGTTTATAATGCCATTAGTGTGATCTACGACAGGCTGGTTTATAGAGAGAGCAAAGTAATAATATAAAAAGGAAATACCCATAACCTGAAGTGGGGAGGGGCAGGCAAGATTGATGGAAAGTGCAGTTGTCTGGAGGAATGGCAACCCAGTAATTGAATACCTGGAGTGGGGGTGGTGCATGGGTGGGGAGCATGTTCTGTAGCTGGATTTGCTTTTTTTTTTTTTTCCACAGGAGGGTGAAAGGCACGGCAGGCGTGGTTTTGTTCCCTTGGGTTGGATCCCAGGAATGCCTTCCCTGCAAGAAGGGAAGCAGAATTGCTGACAGAGTAGGTTGGTGATTTCCCTCCAGAGTCCAGTCAGTGGGTCAATGCCCTTGCTGTGCTCCTGTTTCAGGGCATGGGGCTTATTTCAGTACCAGGGGCAAGCAGCAGCCCATGAGCTAGGACTTTCTCGGTCTTGTTGGGTCTTCAGTCCTGGAGAAGACTTGATCCTTTTGATACCAGATTTCATCCTGGCTCTGAGTTTCTTTTCAGGAGTGTTGGGGTATTAGGGGATGTTGGGAGAAGCTTTCAAACACAGTTTTGCAAATCAAATAGAATTCATTTTGCCTCCTCTGATCTTACAACTATTCTCTGGAGTAGGCAGGCTGGTTGAACTTCAAGAGGAGAGGCATTCCTGGGAGCCTCCTTGGTGAGCCTGCATACCTGGGGGCCAGATGTGCTTCACCCTCCTTGCAAAGCCTCTCTAGTCTGGTGCCCAGAGAATACAGCTTCAGCAGCAGCTCACTTTGCTTTTCAGTTTAGATGAGAAAAAACAACAAAATAGTCCATCAGGGACAAATTCTTGCCAATGGATTTGCTTTTGCAAGGAAGTTCACCTTTGTTCCTCAAGCATCATCATTAAGTGTGTGTGCCTGATGGGAGGTCCAGGTTGGCCTGTGGAGGAGCTGGGGATGGATTCTGAAGCCAGCTGGGGACCAGTGGCTGCTCCTGCTCAGTAGAGAGGTGGGCATAGCTTTGTTAATGGCTACCCAAGGCTCTGGCAGCTGATCTGAAGGCCCAGGGCTGTTATCACAATGCCATCATTAGTTGAAACAAAATCATTCCTTGTAACTGGAATATAGTTACCATAAACAGCATATGTTATTGGGCATTCTATTTCTAATAATTGTAATTATGGTGGAATACTTGCCATTAATATAATAACAACAACGATTGACTAGTTCTCTGTTCCAGACCAATAACTTCACCTGAACGCATTCTTTGTTCAGGGAAAAAAAAAGGTAATTCAATATCCCTGATAGTCAACAAAGCTACTGTTGAAATGGAAGACACACAGATGAAAGCATTCCTGAGATGCAAGATGGTGCCGGGTAGATGAAAAGCCACCTGTCAGCCTCACTCTTAGCTAACAAAAGGACACTGTCTGCATCCCCTCACTCAAAGGGTAAAAGGAAATGAAAACCCCAGAGACTTCCAGAAGAGTCACCAGGGCCTGGGTACACCTTCATTTCAAGAGGGTGTGCCTTGGGCTGGATGTTCAGTGGAACTGCAGGTCCTGAGGGTATAGGTCACCCTGTT
The DNA here is from genome assembly GCF_000951035.1 of Colobus angolensis palliatus. Taxonomy (NCBI): domain Eukaryota; kingdom Metazoa; phylum Chordata; class Mammalia; order Primates; family Cercopithecidae; genus Colobus; species Colobus angolensis. The sequence goes on from NW_012115154.1 coordinate 196,985, forward strand.
AGGTAAAGATGGTTGACCTAAGCCTTGACTTGACAGTCACCCTATAATTGCCAGCCCCCCTGACCACTTTTTGGGCATGGATTTATCTTGGGGACTTTCCAGTTTCTTTCTACTTACAATGACAGAACTTTAGAGATGATGTAGACCAATGGCCTAATTTTACAGATCTCTAAACACAGATCTCCATAGATCTTCTTCACCTTTAAACCTCTCACAATGCCTTGAGTATGGCTGAAATGCTTAGGGTAATGAAGAATGAACAGTTAAATCATAACAAAACTTCAGAGTATTGTGCTGTGAGTAAGCTCTTCCCCTAGAGTAGTGACAGCACACAGGTTTCTGGAGGCTTCCACAAAATCACCTTTTCATTGGGTAGTTTTCTTTTTACCCCTTACTCCTGCTACTATCTCTTCCCAGAAACATATATGGTAATGTTCCACATAAGGATGCTTCAGTCAATGACAAACTATATATAGGACAGAAGTCTCATAAGATTATAATACTGCAGTTTTACCATGCTTTTTCTATGTTCAGATGTGTTTAGATACCCAAATACTTTCCATTGTGTTATAATTGGCTGCAGTATTCAGTACAGTTACCTGCTGCACAGGTGTGTAGCCTAGGATCAATAGGCTAGGCCATGTAGCCCAGGTGTACAGTAAGCTACAGCACGTAGGTTTGTGTAAATATACCCTATGATGTTTGCACAATGACAAAATTGCCTAATGACACATTTCTCAGAGGGTATCCCCAACAATAAGCAGCCCATAACTGTACATTGCTAAAATAAGTACATGTAGAATGTAAAAATAGAGCAAACAATCAAACAACAACATAAAAAAATCCTCATATTTACACTAGCAGCCAGGAACTGTCTTTTGAGTTCTGAGGACAATGACCTCCTTTCACTGACCCCAAGTGGCTGGAGTCAGTCAGGAGTCCACACATACTTCTTTACTTGTTTCCTCTTTGCCACATTCACTAGGAAGATGCTACAACAACCATCACCAGGTGGCCAACTCTGGTTTACCTCTATGCTCACATTCAAAATAGCCCTGGGATTGAGCTGGGTAGAATGCAACCTCCAAGCCTGGACCAGAAGCACCCCAGTAGAGCTTCCTTTTCTTAGAATAAATAAACATCCAAGGTAAAGAGGAGCCAAAATGTATTCCATGTGATAAAGGAGGCATGGGCGATTCCAAACTACCCCAGAGCCGCTCCCTGCCATGGCCTGCCAGGCTCACCATACCATGGCTCACGGGAAATGGAGAGGATGTCAGTGTGGCAGCAAGAGCTTAGTACATACAGCTCCATATCCTTCTCTGGGCCATTTCCTCCAGACTAGTTCCTTTCTCTGGGGCCCTGGCATCCCATCCTCTGAGATGCTGTGAATCCGTGGCAGTCTTTGCTTGTGTCAGGTATTCAGGGGTGTCCCAACTGCCTTGGAGTCTGGGTACTTGAAGCCATCATTCCTCTAAAATCTCTGCATTGCCCTGGGAAACACGGTGGGCTCTTATTTTATTCTTCTTCCCCCACCCACTTTTTTTTTCTTTTTTTTTGGAAACAGGATCTTGCTCTGTTGCCCAGGCTAGAGTGTAGTGACTTGCTCGTGGCTCACTGTAGCCTCAATCTCCCAGGCTCAAGCAATCCTCCCATCTCAGCCTCTCAAGTAGCTGGGACTACAGACATGCAACACCATGCCCAGCTTACTTACTTACTTATTTTTATTTTTTGTAGAAAAAAATAAAAATATTTTTCTACTGGGAAGAGTTTACTATGTTGTCTAGACTGGTCTTGAACTCCTGGGCTCAAGTGATCCTCACACCTTGGCCTCCCAAAGTGCTGGGATTACCATGCCTGGCCTTATTTCATTCTCTTCTGGTTCTTTTTCCCTCTTTCTGAGCAACAGAAGGAGGCTCCTCTTCCATACTTAAAAGAAATTTGGTACAAGAAGAGCAAACAAGAAAGAAAAAGCAGAAATTCAAAAGCTTCCTGCAAGGTAATTAAATGATTAGAGGCCTTCAGAATCCACCAGCTAGCTCAATTGTTTTTGCTTTCAGTTTACTCTTGGGCCTGTCCGCACATAGAACCTCTGCCAAACACGGCAGTCTGGAAAGCTGGAGAGAAGCTGAGAACCACTTTGTCTCAACTCCCATCAAATTATTTGCAGGTTTCAGACCAGAACAAGAAAAGGATTCTTTTCACATCCCTGTCCCCAGCCTTGCTGGGTCAACCAGTCCTTCTGCTCATGAAACCACACCCCAAGACAGGCCCAGCCAGGCTGATGAGACTGTACAGCCTTTTATCAAGGACATTCCCTTGCTGTCTGACTCACATCGCTCTTATTACCTTTATATCTGTGTTGTCTTTTTAAAGTAGAGAACTGACACATAAGTATGAGATTCACACTCCTACATAAAATCCAAGATGCAACCACTCTCCTCCCTTTCCCTATAAAGGGACAGGGTCTCTTTTCCTGACTGTGAATCCATAGTAGCCATTTCCAGGCATGAACAGATTCCCATGGAGAGGGAGTTGGTCTTTTGTCTGAGGCTTTCATAATCTCTTCTTATTTCTGTCTGAAACTTGCAAGGAACTTCATGGGAGCTGAGACAGAGGTTTTCAGCCTCTCACCAGCTTTCCAGACTATTGTATCTAGCAAAGGTTTTATCTAGCAAAGAAGCCCAAGAACAAAATGCAATCAAAACATTTGAGCTATGTGGAGGCTTCCAAAGGTCCCTAGTCATTTTATTATCTTAAGGAAGGTTTTCCAATTTCTACTTTCTTTCTTTCTTGTTTGCTCCCCTTGTCTGTTACTCAATCATGACCATCCTCTCCCCTGACAACGTCTCCACTCCTTGCTTTTACTTCTAAAATGAATCACCTTTCTTACTGTCCACCTATAGAACTCCTGCTCAGCCATCGAGACTTGGGAAAAATGGGATTTGGGCCTGGATTTTCTGATGGCTAAGCACAATGCAGTCATTCCCACCGTGCTAGGGGAGCCCCATGCAGCAGATGTTAGCATGGGTTGTACATTGACCTTCCCTTTCAGCCTCAGATAAAAGAGAGCTTCTCTCCTGCCATGAGGGTTTGGCCAAAGGTAGGATTCTTAGTGGGGTATGAGTCTGGAATGGGGAGGGCATTTGATGGGCCTGTATGTTCTCTCAATGCCCCTCTTGCCCCCTCCCCCCACCAAATCCCCTATGCTTCCTGCACCTGGACAGGTCCCTTCTCTCACAGCTGTGGTGCTGGCCACATGGTCATGACACCTGTGTGGTGTGTAAAGGGGTCTGAAAGATACACCCAAGACTAGGGGTGGGGGTGAAGGTGCTGGAGCCTGCTGAGTCCAGTGCTGGCTGAGAGAGTGCAAGAAACACTGTCATGTTTGAACAACAGACTTTTCCAGAGGTATACCTGTTATCCCTGAAGTCCTTGCCCACACTCTGACATTCTAAGAGAGATAACAGCATAGGCAGAAAGTATTTTTGGTGCAGTGAGGATGAATGTTCAAGAAGAATACAACTTCAGAGGAAATAGAAAGGTCACATTTTAGCCTACAGTATCTCAGTGATTCTTCAACCTGGTCCGAGCATCAGAACCACAGGGAGGGCCTGTTGAAGCCCAAGTTGCTGTACTCTGCCCCCGGAACTTCTCATTCAGTTGGCCTAGGCTGGAACAGAAGACTTTGTATTTCTAGCAAGTTCTTAGCTGATGCAGATTCTGCTAGTCTGGGAACCATGCTTTGAAAACCACTGCTCTAGCTCACAAGTTGACCATTTTTTTATTCTCATCTCTCTCCCTTTTACTCAACTTGCCCTCTTTGGGGGTCGCAGTTCTCCTCTGTCAACAGTGCCCTGAGGAATAGCTGAGGAGTCTGGACACAGTCCTGCTGTGTACCAACAATTATTTCTAGGACACACTAACACACCCATCTCTTTGGAATCTTTCTAGGACCCATCTGGTGTGTAGAGGATCCTTCTTGCTGGAATGACCTGGAATACACCTTTGTCTATAACAGAACCTCCAGGGCTGATCCAGAACCCACAGTCCCAGCACAGAGTTTGGTGTATTTCCTGCTTTTATAAAGTGGACCCTTAAGAGCCAGGAGGAAGGGGTTGGTCCTGCACGGTTTTCCTTTGGTTTCTCCTCTTAAGGGAATGTCTCTCTTCTGTGTCCCATGCTCACAACAAGAGGCACTCACCACTCTGGCTGCCAGGGACCTACCTCGGGCAGCTTTACTCGGCCTTCCTGGAAGGAGCAAGTCTTGGGATCATGGGTGCAGACATGCCGGTATTTACACCAGTGGCAGCGGTATGGACTCTCCACGCAGGACAGGCACCTGGGCACAGAGGAAGGGAGGCACAAATCTAAGAACCTGGATGAACCCAAAGCAGAGGGCCTGAGTCTCTAGGATCTAGCAAAACATTTTTAGTATTCAGAGAAACCGCAGTGAAATGCGCAGCAAGGGCAGATCTTATGCACATCTATCCCTTTACTCCCCAAGACCTCAGGAAACTAATGGTCTCTGGTTTCCTTCCTTTCCCATATGTAGCTGACAACCCTGGTTCCCCAAGGCCAAATTAGCCCTCCTCCATCTCCAGGGGATAACATCCTCCTTTTCAAAAGAGGGAATGATAAGGTCTGGAGCAGAGGGCTTGTGTAGAGAGACCTAAGAGTTGGGGCAAACAAAAGATTAGGTTTGTATTCAAATGGACTCTGGGTCTCTGCTGCTAAGAAGCCACCGGGACCTTGCCTCAGGAGGAAGTGACTGAGGCTGCTCACTCACTACGATGGCTCCTCCGTGGTTGGCAACCCCACCCCTCACCTTTACCCCAGGAAACCAAGGCAATTTTATAGGAGCTCCTGACTGCTTAAAAGCCCAACATGGTTCCTCTTTCCACAAACTCAAATGCCTCTCCATATAGGCTATGTCCTTCACGGTGTCGATGACCCCTGCCCCCAATGCAGGTTTGTTGCTTTGGCCATGAATAGGCCACACTTTCCCCACAAGCCATCCCTCCCTCCAGAGCACCATTTCTTCTTTCCACCACCTGACTACCTGCTTGACCAAGGAAGAGCTGGTCACCCTGGGCCCTTCTGTAGTGAATCTCTTGGCTGAAATCTCTGGGACCGTCCTGGCCATCTTGTGTCATATCTCACCATTACCTGTCCGCCTCCTCTACTAGTCCACGGGTCATCAACTCCTGGAGGGTAAGGATTGAGTCTTTGTGTTGCATTGATTTTTGACTCCACCGTTTCTAATGAGTAACACATTCCCTTGCACATAGGAGATGCTTAAAATCATTTTATGGGCTTAATGGAAGCTTCACACATGATTTCACCTATTTACTCTGCTTCCCCAGAGAGGAAAGAGAGGATGGAGGGATTAGGCCACCGAATGGTAAAGACAGGGACAGCTCTGTCTGGTAAAGACAGGGACAGCTCTGTCACAGGAGGCAAGAGGAGAGTCCCAGGGCTAGAGCAACTCATTTTTGTCTGGGAAGGCTGGATGCCCTCTTACTCGGGGCCCCAAAGAGAGCTAAGCTCTAGACTCACAGCTACCATAAGCAGATCAATAGACCCTAAAATTCCACTAGCCTAGATCCCCAAAGTGTCTCTTGTCATGTCATGCATGGATTGCAAAACAGGAGTGTGTTAAAGCAAGCAGGGTTTTTTGAGGTCAAGTTCCACAGTTTGCTCTGTGGAACTCTGGGGATGCCATGGAGCTCCTTTGGAGAATGTGTAGTTTTGTGGGGCTCCTAGAGGGGTTCCAGGCCCCCCAACCTTTAATTAGAGAAGCTCCTGCTTCCGTCTATTCTATATATTGGGCATCCACACCTACTTTCAGTTTAGGTTTCTATGGTGAAAAGAAAAACAGGCTGGCCCATTCACAAAGTGGTCCAACCCCATCATTTGATAAAGAAAAGATAATCTAATAATAGCAAGAACACGTGTGGTGCCTAAACACTGGGCCAGACATGGCTCTAAATGCTTCTCCTTAGCATGGCCCTTTTACCCCTTGTGGCTGTCCTGTGGGGTAGGCAGAGCTGATATTCAGGGCTAGCAGCCAAGCACAGCATCCCAGCCAATGACTGCTCTGATGGGACAGTGCTCCTGCCATGTCAGTTGGTAAATATTTGTGTGACACCCTTGGAAGGAGCACTACAATTTCCCTGTGGATAGAGGACACTGGGGCACAGAATGGTTGACCTTCCCAGTTGGTCCGGCTGCAGAGCCAGAGCCTCTGCCCTCCCCACTTGCCATTGGAAGTTGGATGCTTAAGTCAAACAAAGCTGAAGCTGGAGTCAGTCTTCCTTACCCCTGAGCCACAGTCTCCCAACCCCATACCTTTCTGCCTCCCTTTGGCCCTTACCAGACTGTCCCCACCTAGCCTGAGGGGCCTGTGGGGAGCTGAGCATGCGATTGAGTGGTTAGACCACTTGCCCTCATCCTGGATACACATCAGGGCCTCTCTCCCTCAGATCCCTCCTCTGCCCATGCAGCTTGCTCTCTGTTCTTCACGTGGGATGCACCATCCCACAACAGATGGTGGAGATGGAATTGAGTTAGAATGACTGATGTCAGGGAAGATATATGAGCTAGGGATGTGGAAAGCCCCACTCCCTAAGTTCTCACTCTCTGCTCTTCTAGTCTCTTTCCATTAACCCTGTGGGTACCAGAGGAGAGAGGGTGAAGGAGGTCTCCTCTGGGGCTTCTAAATGGTGATTCCCTGGGAACAGTGATGGGGTTTTCTGATCTTTGGATGAACCTTGACCCCAGGAACAGGAAGTGGGATAAGGCAAAGGCCACTTACGAATTGTGGACGCTGCAATTGTAGAAGACAAAGCTGGTGCTGGCGAAGGTCATGCCAGTCTCCTTTGACTTGAGCTGCAGCTGTACGACATGGTGGTCCCCTACAAGGAGAGATGGCTGAGGGGTCGGAGAATGCTGAGGCCCCAAGTCAAGGATTCCCTGACCAGTGACACATGCTGGAAAAGGGAGCCTGCTCCCCAGGGTGCTGTTGGCTTAACAGGGCTCTGACCCAGCAGATCCAGTCCCAGGACAATCCTGAGAGCAGCTGCAGAGGGCAGTTCTAGTCTATTCTCCCTGCCCACCGTATCACTTCTCCTCTTCCACGTGTACACACACAGATGCACACTGCCAGGAATTCAAATGTGCATTCACATGCGTGATATCCTGGCCAGACTCACAAAATTGATTCATAACCAGAAGAAACACATATGTAGACTTCTAGGAATGCTGCCACAATCTGCACAAGAGGTTTTGCATGTATGTGTGTGTATGCATGAGCTCATTCCCCATCTTTGTAAAGAGAGCCCCTGTTCTGACACTACCTCCTCTGGGGGGGCTCAGGGTTCCACCGGGGTGGGAGACCCTGGAATCCTCAGCTGGCGCCAGGGAGGAGCTGCAGCCCATGTTTAATTCACAGCCCTGACCCTAGGCCCCCACTTCAAGCCTTGTTCTTTGCCTTCCCTGAGAGCCTCATTAATCAATCAGCTCCGAACAAATGTGACAAGCCCAAATGGGAGGGACAACATGGAATCAATCTGCCCAGGCTGGGCCTGTCCCTCACCAGCATGGAGCCTCTGCCCACTGCTGTCTTTCCCAGGGCAGCTTGCTCCCAATAACAGGAAGCTCTGGGGAGACCCGGGAGGGCAGAATAGGGAAGGCAGTGGTCCAGGGTCAGAGACCGGCCACGTGAGCATCCCTGCACCTGCTCAGTGGCCTCCTCCACTGACCTGCCAAGCCAGTGGAGCAGGTTGAACTTAACCGCTGTCCTGGCCTGCCCCTCCCCACCCTCTCTGCAGCTGCTCCTTGCCCAGGATGAGGGTGACTCTTGGGGGCTAAACTAGGGCTGAGACAGAAGGGCTGTAACAGTCAATGCCAAGAACAGTGGAGGGAGATTTCATCCCCCTCTTCCCATAACACACCCACCAACCCATGCCCCTTCCTCTGACCCTCCCCTGCCTGTAGGCTCCCCCAATTCCCCCACATCTGTCCTGAGTTCTCCTCATCTAGCCAGGAGGAAGACGTGCCACTCAGCTGTGCCTCCGGGATGCTCACCGTTCTCTGTGATGATCCGGGGCACCTCCTTGGCTGCAGGGGAGTAGCACTGGATCTGATTGCCCACCACCAGCCCATCCATCTCTGACAGGTCCTCAAAGGTGCAGTTGACGCCAGCTGACAACTCCGGGACATTGTAAGTCTCCAGGACCAGCTGTGAACAGCCAGGCACGGGGAGAGAAGGAGGAGGGTGAAATGGGAAAAGGACAGGTATGGCATAAAAAAAGAAAGTGAGAGAGCGAGAGAGATCACAGGCAAAGCAAAGACAAGCAAGAGGCAATATTAACATGGAGAAGAGACTCAAGTTATTAGGAGAGCAGCACAGAGGCCATGGTGAGATGCAAAGAGACAGAGACAAAAGAAACCTCATTAGGATCGAAATGGATTTGGCCCCAGGAAACAAGAATGCTGAGGGGATTTTCGTGGTGAGAGAACATTGGGCAGGACTGAGGTGTGGCTGATGGAGCACCTCTTCCATTAGGCCCTATTTTGGAAAAACAGAAACACCAACCACCAAGTGCCCAGTGCTAGAACTTGGAAGTCACCTGTGCCCCTTTCTCTCTCTCTACATGCATCTTTTCCATTTTATAGTTGAAGATATCATTCCCAACACGTTTTGTCACCTTTGATCATTTTTGGTGCTGGTGCTTCCTGCCTTTCTACACTTTATGAATAGAGTCTCTTCCGCAATAGTCCTGTCCCTGTCCCCCTTCTTGCATCCCCCCATGGACACTTAATTCTTTGATATCCTGCACCCTTCTCTCAAGCTGCTTCTGCTGGCCAGGCTTGGCCCAGTCCTCCAGAGAGGCCTTGGGCTAAGGCACTTTTTGGTAGGAGAGAGTTTTCCTTGCATTCCTGGACCCTACCCCAACCCCCACAACCCTTACCAGCACGTTGTACTGAGAGACGGAGATATTGTTGGGATGGACCGTCAGCCGGACACACTGCTTCATCTCTGAGGCAAACCTGCGGGGCTCCTTGGACCGCTCACACCGCTCCTTCCGGGTGCAACTAGGAAGGACATAACCTCGAGTTACTCAGGAGATGGCCACTTGGTCCAGGGAGGTCCGGATGCTGAGGTCAGGCATTTCCAGCAGCTCCCAGTATGTGTCCAAACTCAATGCGCCCGCAGCTAAACTTTTTGTGTCCTTCCTCAAGCCTGGTCCTTCTCCATCATTCCCAAATGTAGAAAAGATGGCAATTCCAATCACTTCTTGTCAAAGGCAGAAACTTGAGAGTCATCCTAACTCTACTCATCCTCTCCAAACTCATATAAGGAATTGCACGGTTCTGTCTATTCACCCTCTCTGCACATCCTTAGGCCTTGCCATTCTCTTCCCCTCCTTAGGCAACCTGAGATTTGTCTTCTTCACATAGAAAATACACCTCCTTGCCTTTGAACATGCCAGTTCTTCTGCTGGACTTCCCTCTCCTCACTTCTCCACCTGTCCAGTTCCTACTTTTTCTTCCAGTCATGGCTCAAGATGCACCTGCAATCTCTCCTTCCCACCCTAGGCAAAGTGAAGAGCTTCCTCCTAGGATCTCATAGCACCTTGGAGTCTCCTACTTTAAGAAGTCTGGAACTTCTTAGATTATATGACAATTATTGGGCTAAGTGTAGCCCTCTTCTACCAAGTAGGAGCGTCTCAAAAAAAAAGCAGCTATGTTCGATTTATTTTGGAATCCCCTCATGTAGGCAGGTGGGAGAGAGGGAAGGAAGGATCAAAGGAGCTAAAAACTGTAGTTAAAAGCTTGCTCTGGATCAGAATCCTGGCTCTATCTAAGGTTTGCTGTTACTCTTCAGTGCTTGTACAAAGTGTGTGGTGTCACAGGTGGACCATGACCAGTGTGACCTTGCAGTCCTAGCTGATGAAGGTTTGTGAAAGATGCATATGAAAATCATGGACCTCCCCCAAATGCAGGCATCACTTGAGGTCACCGCATGGAGGTATCTGAATTTCAGGGAGCAGTATTTAATCCAACTCAGGTAAGCTTTGTGGACATAGGGCTTCACCAAGTGGTCATGATTTGGAAACTCTGGACTACAGATTTTGTTGTGGGGTGGGGTCAAGCAGGGTCCTCAAGAGGGACAAGATGAGAGAAGATGAGAGCAGGGAAGTCACTCCAGAGTTGCTGATCTCTTTTGATTAAAGAGATAAGATTTTGCAGAGGAAGGAAGATGTCAGGAGCTGTTGTAGGGCAGGAGGGAGCCCCAGGCAAGGAGTTTATTAGGACACAGAACAGTCAGGGATAGGGAATCTACATGGGGAGGGAGCTTTGGGGAGGGAGACTTGGGGAGGGAACAACTGTCTCAGGAAGCAGACAGGTGTGGTGTGGGGCAAGGAGATGAGGGAAGGGGGCACCTGGATACCCTGAGCTGCTGTTGGGGTAACTCAGGCTTAGGGAAAGTTATGGGGGTTTCTCCTCCCACTTTTGGCCACAGCAAGAATGACAGCCTGGGTGGACAGCCTGAGAGGAGAATCTAGCAAATGAAGGAAAAATCACTGAAGGCCAAGGACTGAAGCTGTTCCTCTAAGGATGGGATAAATGGAGGGACACAGGGACAGAATACAGGACTTCAAAGTAGATTGGATGTGCAACGCGAAAGTGAAAAACAACCCTGAACAGTACATTTATGGCTGCGAGGTACGAGCGCTTATTAATAGGCACATGATATGGGGTTTACATTGCCTAGCGTTTAAGTCTCATAACAATGCTGCAACAAACCCCACCTTGTCAGGACGTGTTGGGACACAGACGCACCCTGCAGTCTGTGCTCCACTATGGAGCTCTACCTCCTGAAGCTTCCAGACTGAGGAGTGAGGGGCAGACCCTCTGCTGCAGACTAAGCCGTTCTCCTCACCATCCTGGTGCCCTCTTCGTGTCCTTAGGGCAATTCAAACATTTTCCCCTCGATCTTTTTGTCTAGGCTAATCGCTGTTTTTGCCTGGCACTGGGATGCACTTTGAGTGTTATTGCAACTTGTTGGATGAAGATAAATTCTCCAGGGTGCTTCTAGGAAACACCCTCCCAGGAGTGAAGGATCAGGCGTGAGTGTAGTCACCCCCATGGCACTTCCTTGCTGCTCCAGCTGACCAATGGCAACAAGAGTGTCTGCCTAAAAGACTTGGAAGTTAATTTACCAGGCCAGCTCCTCTGCGAGGACTCCATTACCTTCAGCCATTAAGCTAATGTTATGGACTTTTCCAGAGTGTCTGCACTGACATCGCTATTAATAGTGTTATTACTCCCATTAACAGCAGACCCAGAGAGCTAGTACGGGCTTAAATTATTCACTGACTCCCCAACTTTGAAGTTCCTATTTCTAAGAGCAATCAGTAGGTCTGAAAAATGTCTTTGATTAAATTATGAAGAGAGGGAAAAGCAGAGCTGTTTCCAGGCCAAACATCACCTGGAGTTACCAAATAGAGGTTCGGATAGAAAAGACAGGACTCCATCTCTCTTCCAGGGGTAGGGAGGGAGGGGTGGCACACAGGTGTTTGCTCAGGGGATCTCAGGACAAGTTCTACCTGCATTGCTTGCTGCTTCCAAAGTTCATGTGGTTGCATCTTGTCACTGCTCCTGAGAGCGCCAAAGGAACTACTCATCACCATCCCCCAATTTTAGGTTTTCTAGAGAAGCCACCTGTAATTTACAATTTTAAATATCACATTTAACTGTATAATCTTGGGCAAATTACTTAACATCTTTGTGCCTCAGCTTTCTCATCTATACAATGGGGACAAAACAGTAACTACCCAATAAGGTTATTATGAGGATTAAATGAGATTATGTGAGTAAAGCATTAAGGACAGGGCGTAGCTCATAGTAAGCCCTCATAAATGTTAGCTAGTATTATCATCTTATCCTTTCTCTGACATCCTCATTTGACCTCTCCAAACTGTAGCTGATGCAGAACCACAGATTTATTTGATTTTATTTTTTATTTGTTATTTATTTTTAGAATGAGTGTTTTTTATTTTTAGGGTCTGGCTCTGTAGCCCAGGCTGGAATGCAGTGGCATAATCTCAGCTCTCTGCAAACTCCACCTCCTGGGCTCAAGCCATCCTCCCACCTCAGCCTCCCAGGTAGCTGGGACTACAGGCACACATCACCATGCCCAACTAACTTGTATTTTTTTGGTAGAGACCGGTTTTACCATGTTGCCCAGGCTGGTCTCAAACTCCCGAGCTAAAGCAATCCACTCATCTCTGCCTCCTAGAGTGCTGGGATTACAGGCGTGAGCCACCATGCCCCGCCCAGAGAACCACAAATCTTCTCCATGACTGGCCCTTGGGGCAAATAAAGGAAAAAAGAAAGGCAGGACTGCAGTACTTTTCCTCTTAATAAAGGAGAAGGACAGCCCAGAGACCAGGAGGGAGAAAAGACTGAAAGAATGGTCTGGATCATAGCTCTGTTTTCTTAATAGCTGTCAAAGGGTATTGAGAACTCAGCTATCTTAGTGGAAAGTCAAGTGTAAGGTCAGAGCCAGAGATGTTTTGACATTTCTACTATCCTCCAGGACTCATGAGGGTGGAGGCTACAAATGTCCAAAAGCACAGACAATTGACCATAAATATGATAGGATAATGGAAGGGGAGGCATGAATTCCTGCTGGTTTCTTCTGGGGTCTGTCAAGGGAATGGACTTCTGCTTTTCTAGGACTGTGATTCCCAACAGCCCAGACCAGAGCTGGAAACCAGAGCAAATTGTTATTTCATCACCTGAGAGGCAGGGGTAGTGGCTTAGATGTTTCCTTCCAAGAGGCTTCAGGTACTCCTAAAGCATGTCCCTCAGCTCCACTGTGCGGGCCCCTTGACATGAAGGAATCCCCTGCTTCATCCATTTCCCAGGTAGGAAAACAGGAGCTGATACGAATTTAGATAGTGCATATGCTGTGTGACTTGGAGTTTTCTGACATTCTTCTCTGCATGCCAATGTCACTCCCGCTCCAAATACAAACCTTCAGATGGCCAGCAGGAAGCTGACCCCAAGACGATACATCAGACCCCCAGAGCTGGAGTCCCTCCCTGCTAACCTCCTCTGACCTCTCTTCCTCATTCCACTTCTCTGCAGTTCATCTTCTCCAGTCTTAGATCAAAGGTGCAAAAAGCCCTTGGGGAGAAAGGCCCTAGGGTCCCTGGAAGGGGTTATTATTCAAGCCAGTGGTTCCAATGAGATTATCCTCTCTAATGAAGCAGCTACCTCCGCCCTCCCGTAAGCCTGAACTTTCACTGCTGGAGAATTCCCAGCCAAGTGGAAAATTAGAAGGGAGAGGAATGAAGGAAGGAAGGGGGTGAGGGAGAGGGAGAGAGGTGGTGATTAAGTGCTCTAGAAATTAATTCCCAAATACAGCGATAGAAATATTAACTCCCAGTGCCGCTGGCCAGGCAAACAAATTTCAATTTGGAAACAGGGCTATCTGTGAGTCCAGCCTGAGTGAGCTTCCAAGCTTGGAGAGGCCGATGCTGGGTCGATCTTCCTGGGCTCTCCAGCACGTGTTTACCAGGCTTAGACATCAGAGCTTGCTCCTTATTTCTCCCTGCGGATGATCCCCAATCCTTAACTTTTCACATTGGCCATGACCTATGCTTAAGGTGCACCATCTGTGCTTAGAATTGAGAAGATTGAAAAAGAAGGGGGTAGGGTGAGGGCCTTCCCCAGCGGACCTAATAGAAAAGTTAAGAGAATTTAGAATGCCTACTCAACTAGGAGATTATTGGAAGCTTTGGCCATTGTCATCACATCTGGGGACACTGACAAGGGAAGAGACTATAATTCCTAATTCATAATCCTTGTCCTCCTTGAGAATGACCACAGTAATGGATAGATGTGCGTGGCTTGGAGGAAATGGAGTAGCTAGTACAGGATCCTTCCTAGGCAGGTGGATGTGAAAGAGGTTCCTTATATGTAGGGGTAAACCAGGTGAGTCCTTTCAATGTTACAATTCTAGGATCCAGTGACTGACACCACGGTCTCATGGAACTTGAAGTATTTGGGTTGTGCCATGTAAATAGTTAGGATGAATCCCAAGATAGGAAGCCCAAGATTCTACTGTAATTTTCCCTCTGCCATCAGTTGCTGGCAAATGGACCCATGGTCCTTTGCCATCTCTAAAGACCCAAAATTAACCTAAGAAGCACCTGAATCAGATTTATCCATGCCTCCCCTACAGGAGGAGGGCATAGAAGTTAGCAGAAACCAGCAGGTTCAGGGGTTAAGCGGAGGCCCAAGAACCTTTCTGGGCTTATATGGCAACCAAGGCATCCTGTCCCACCACAATTAGCTCAGATGCTGGGCTTGCAGCCTGCATTGAGAAGCCATGTTCTGCCCTGGGTCCCTGACTGGATTCTGACCTTGGTAGCCATGCTTTGAATGAACAATCTATTGAACAAAACCTTAGATGAGAGGTAAAAAGGACCTGGAAATGTTCATTTTCTCCAGATGATCCCAAACCAAACCAAATTACATGTAGCAGTTGCCAAAAGAGAAAGTGAAATCGGCTTGTCTTTCTCTTTTCTTCCTCAATGGCTAGCTCTATTAGGGCCTATTAATTTTCTACTAAGGTTGAGGAGAGGTTAGTAAAGAACAGGTGTGGAGCAGAGCAGGAGTGGAGGGAGGGAGAGGGAGGGAAAGGCAGGAGAAGGGAAAAAGGAGACAGCAAAGGCATCGCCACAGGTGAATCCATTCTCTTTCTAATCTAGTCAGTAAAAAGGAGAACACTGCCTATTACCAGAGACACATTCCAACGATGACTCCAGTTGATTCTCATCAGCTTTACACTATACTTTATCCAACAGCCTGGTGTCTTCATGTCCATTAATGTCACCAAGTCCAGTAGGCTTGGTGCAGGGAAGCACTCTGCTCTGTGCAGGCTGGGCTGCTCCATCCTATGTGGCCCAGTGCAGCGTGACTGAATGCAGTGTGTGAATGCTGGAAGATGGGTGTGGTGTGTATGTCTGGAGTGAAGCCTCACAGGTAGGCCAGCTCCTCAGGTTGCCCACAGGGATCCAAGTCATTAGACTGGGAGGGACATTGAGAGCTTGAGCAGACCACAGGGCTTTTTTAATTCATATGGGAAGATGGCATTTTTAACTTATCATTCTCTGGTCATGAAACATGTGTTTTGTGTGTGTGTGTGTGTGTGTGTGTGTGTGTGTATTGGGGGCTGGGGGTGGCAGGGGGCATGTCTAAAAAAGAAAAGGCCCATTTCCTTAAGTCATACTATGTCTCTGCTAAGCCGTGGAGAGGAAAATTCCAATGTACTAGTATCTAGTCTAGGATTCATTCCTTTGGATCAGAGGCTGATAGTTTTTTGGCAAAGAGTCAAGGAATACCTCCTTGCACAGACTGCAAGGAGTTTGCTGGGTGGAAGTGGACATCAACCATTCCTCATGACTGTGTAGGCTCTGTGCAAGCAGCCCTAGGAGAGATCATTGACCTAGAAGATTAGTGTTAAGTAGCCTTTGAATATAGGTTTAAAAAAGGAGACAGCAAGGCTGTGAGATATGCCTGGGTGAAGCAAAGCAGGGCTTGCATTTTGCAATCAGCTTGTGTGTCATTAAGTGGACACTGGCATGGCTGGTTGAAGCCTTCCAAGGGGAGGAAGACTTCCCAACAGTAGGCTGGCTCCAGCACCAGCCACAGCCCTCCAGTCCTGGGAGGGAGAGGAATGGAAGGGAGGGGGGCCAGGAGGAGGCACTGGGGTCCAACTTCAGCCTCTGCTCCCACAGTCATGGCCACTTAGGCCACTTCAGGCATGAGGGCCTGCTGCATTGTAGGCCCAGCAAGAGGTTTCATGCAGGTCCTCTCCCTTAATTTTCATAGCATGGCTATGAAATTAGAGCTGAAGAAACTAAACCCAGACTGGATCTGTTTATAGACAGGTCCTTAGTTGTAACTAAGTTGTAACTCTTCTTTTCTGCTCTGAAAAGCAGTGCTTTTCTTGTCTTTCCACTCTCACCATCTTGGAAGAAACCATATAGAAAAGAATAGGAATGACTCCTGAAAAGTAATCCCTGCCAGCCTAGCCAGAGGAGGGCATTCTTCCAACAGAAGAAATATGGGAAGAGGCAGGGTCATGAGGGGGTGAGACGGAGACTTTAGAAAAGCTGATCTTATCCTTCCCCTGTGATGTCTTGGGTTACATGAGCCTCCCAGGAGTGATGCTGATGACTTTTCTTAAGAAAGGTAACGTCTGGGCCAATCGATGAGGCTGGGTCTGCTGGGCAGGATCTCATTACCTGCCGAGACTGAGACAGGCTTCTTTGATTGGGCATGAAGCCATGGGAGGGGAAGATGGAGGAGGGGGTTGGGGACCTGCCAAGCCTGGTCACTGGAGAAAATGTTTCTGGCCCAGGACAAGAGATAGCTGTGATAGGGTGAAGGCTTTCCTTTACCTTCACCCAAGTCAGAATGGGTCAGCTCAGGAACAAGGAATAAAGGCTCAAAACTCAGGGCCACCTCAATACTCAGCATTATTGAAGCTGTCATTGCCATCAGAGATGGGCAAGCCTGTGGGCCGGGGTCAAGGGCTGCAAAAGAGAGCGACTGAGTGACTCTGTGTACTACCAGGTTGGCAGGTGAGTGCTTCATGACAATTGAGAGTAACAGGAGAGAGGATTTAAATTACATGAACCTTTCTTAAGCATATTTTGGGCAACCCACCTGTGACCTTGCTGCTACAAACAGCCCATTCAGCCACATGAGCCACCTGTTTACAGAGGCCCTGCCCTTGCACAGCTCAGTCACATGTGCTCACTCTCAACCCCTCTCTCTGTCTTTTCCCTCTTCCTCTCTTGCTGGCTGTCTGTCTCTGTCTCTCATACACCCATCTGCTGCCCTTCTCTTCCTGATGCTACCACCACCTCACTCCAACCATGGGGAAAGTTGGCAAAAATGACTGAGAAAATGAATTTCTCTTGACACCTCGAGGAACCCTTTTCCTGCTGTTCTGGTCTTCCTGAGTGAAGATTAGGCTTGCTGAGGCCACTTAGCAAGTGACTGAGTCACTTGGCATGGGGTCTTGCCCATGGTGGGGGCTGAACAAATGCACTGATTCCAGCAAACTCCCACCCTGGATCCAAGGCCTGGTTCCACAAAAGCTTTAGGGCAGAGATGACCTAACAGAGTTGCCTTCATATCACTGAGCCTGGCACACTGCTGGGCATGGAGGGAGAAGGGCAGGTCTGAGAGATCTACGGACAAATTTGTGAGTGTGGACACAGCACTCCCTGGAAGCAATTAAACCTCCCACTCTTTCTACTTGACTCCCTAGAAAATTGATGCCTTTCAGAGCAAGCATCCATAGGCTCTCTCTGGCTACCCTCAGTCTCCTGCACTGAACTGCCAGCCACCAGCCTTCTCCTTTCTCTCCTGCTGAGTCCACTTCCTCATGTGTCTCTCCAAGCCATGGATGTCCAGTTTACTCTCACAAAAAGTGAAAGGGAGGGCAGATAAGGAGGAGCAATATATGGCTTTGACCTGAACCTGAGGAACTAGGGAAGAAAGGCCCGCTGGGAAGAAGAAGGAGAGAGCTCTCTGGATAAAGAAAGTGTTCTATATCTTGATAGACATGTGGATTACAGGGGTGTTGTTTGCCTTTGTCAAAGCTTTCAAGCTGTACACTTAAGATCTGTGCATCTGATTCCATCTAAATCAAAAATTGTACCTTTACTAAAAACATCTTAGAAATCCAGGGACCTACTCTACTTATCCATGACCGGATTTTAGAACCTGGATTTCAGGACCTCAGAAATCCATACCTGAGGGATTTCAGACTTTCCCATAAGGAACTCAAGGACTCATGCCTGAGACTGCCACTCAGAGATGGGGAGGGTGCCTGCTCTCGTAGCAAGGACGTATTCGAGTTTAAGAGGGTCTTTTTAACTTTTAGAGGCACTCTTCGCAAGGGAGCGGGGGAAGACAAGATTCTTCTCCCACCTTCTTACAGTATAAAAGGATGTGGCCCTATGTGAGCCAGGCGGCTCTTCTTGGTCATAACTCCGACAGGGAGGGAGGATGGATTTACTGAGTGTCTCAGCGGGCAGGCAGCCTTGGCCTGTGGAGGCTCTTGAGCTTTGTCCTCCTGGAAGAGTTGGGCTTTACCAGATACGTTGGTACAACTCTTATACCTGTGTCTGCCTTCATCAAGTCATGGACATAACCAGGAGGCTCAAGGTTACAAATGACAGCACCTTGCCCTGGTAGAGCATCTTGGAATTCTGTAACATCCTATATCACTCACCTCCTTTTATCCTCGTGCCACCACTGAGAAGGTACTATTCTCCCTCTTTGAAACAAGGATGCCAAGTTTCTGACATACAGAGTTATCGTGGAATCTTCTTGCAAATTCAACTAACTGCTAATGTTTATTTGTGACAAAAATCAGTACCTGTGGACGTGCACAGGGCACTGAAAAATTTGAGTGATCTGGCACACATGCTGCCAGCTGAGGTGGGACGAGGCAGCCTCAGCTTCTTGTTTTAGCTCTCACTCTATAAACAAGTGTCCTCTTCAAGCTCTACTTAGTGCCACATTTTTCTAATTTTGCAGGTGATTTTGCTGTTTAAAATAGTACCCGAATGTAGTGCTGAAGGGCTGTCTAGTGATCTTGAGTGCAAGAAGGCCATGGTGTACCTTATGGAGAAAATAGCTGTGTTGGATAAGCCTTGTTCAGGTATGTGTTACAGTGCTGTTGGCAGTGAGGTCAACCTTAATGAATCAATGATATATATTAAATAAGATGTCTTTAAACAAAAACACACACAAAACAAGGTTATAGATGGATTTGTTGATGAAAATGTGACCAGAGGCTCCCAGGAACCTAACCCTGTATTTCTCCTAGGAGCAATGGCTTGGTATTCACTGTGTGTTCCGGCGACTTTATGGAACATATCTACCATGTGCAATGAGAACTGACTGCACTTGCTTAAAGCCCTGCAACAAGTTTCCAAGGCATGTGAACTTGAGTCCACTGATTTCCACTCCAGTAATCCTCCCAGTGTCCCCCAGTTCTTCAACTCACTGGCTCCACTGTGGCTTCTTGAGCAAGGAGGTGCCAGCAGCAGCAGCAGACAATGATGACCACAAAGAGAGCAACACTTGCACAGCCCCTACCTTCTGAGAGCCTGTGCTTAACAAGGGCTGGTGCTACATGGAAACATGAATAAGACATGCAAGTGTTGGAATAAAACATGGCACCAGACTAAAGGGGTGAGGAGGATCTAGCAGGAATACCCACCATTTAGACAAAGGCTGGGAACGCCCCAGGAAGAGAAGCATGCAGTTAAAGTAGAGACATCTGGAAAATCACCAGGGATCAGCAGAGTCACAAGAGGCGGCCATCACGAGCTCGCAGTCCTTCCCCAGCCTTGTCAACATTCCTGCCCCACCCTACACTACATTTCCCAGTGCTCCACAGCCCACTAGGCATTGGTCCTCATACCATCTCATTTGATTCACCAGTAACTCAGTGAGGCAGGGGAGATAGGCATCACCATGTCCAATTCACAGAGGAGGAGCTGGGATGAGGAGTCTGGACTTGGGGGCAGGTGCCCAAAATTCATGTCCGTGGCTGTTTTTATGCCGTGCTGAGAATGGAGCAGCTGGCTTCCCCATGCAGGCTGAGGGCCCCTTTCACAAACCACCCAGACCTCACTTTGGCCTCCATTCATCGCTGTTTTCTTCTACTTGACAGGAGGCAGGTATGATGTTACAGAAGGTGAAACTGAGGCCATACAGGAAGTACTGTCTTCTACCTCCTCCTCTCATGTCTGCTTACCTTGCAGCCCTGGGGGTGGGAGGTAGGGGTTCTCACAGCCCCTCTGGTGCCTTCTCTAAGCTTTGGAGCCCCTCTGTTCACAGGGCTCCGTGCTCTGTGGGGCTGGGACAGCATTGTGGGCAGAGACCAAAGCTGACATGGAAACTGCTACTGGGCATGGAGTGTCAGGGAGGGACCAGATTTTCTGATTGCCTTTGAAGTATACCAGGTAAGAAAGCCCCATGCCAGGACTGCAGAGCTGTCCTCAACCAAGCAGAAAACAGGGCAGTCAAGGCTCCCAAGTAAGGCAATGAGTTTAGAGCATAGTCTCTTCCTGAGAGGCCTCACTGGGTGACACAAAGAAAACTGTCCCCTGTCTGCCTTGCAAGGTATCATTCAGGAAATTCTTTGGGTCTGATCTGAGCCAATCTGCATTCTGAATGCAACCTCTGCCATCCTCTTCTATGCTGGCCACTCCTAGGATCCCCTGCTCTGTTACCATGCAACCTTTCTATACACTTGAGTGCATAGTTTCTGATCTGTCTGTGAGTTATGTATATTTCAGACAAGATCGGGCACACTCAGGGTGGCATGGCTGTAGACTGAGTTATGTATACTTCAGTGTAGCTCAGTGGTTCTTGACTTTTTTCTACTATAACTTACCTGAGGGATGTCAGACCTTCCCCTAAGGAACTCAAGGACTCATTATGCCTGAGACGGCCACCCAGAGATGTATTCGAGTTTAAGAGGGTGTTTCTAACTTTTAGAGGCACTCTTTGCAAAGGGGAGGGGAGAAGACAAGATCCTACCCCTATCTTCTTATACTTGAAAATTATTGGTAAATGTTATTGGTCACATGTAGTTCAGGTTCTTAGTAGGAAGAATAAAGTTTTTCTTCTTAATTTATAATGTTTGGATCCAGCTTACAAAGTGGCACATTTCAGGTGTTGGCCAGAAACAACAATAGCTGGACTGGAACCAAATTTTGTCAGAGTGAGGTCCAACCATTGTTGGCATCTCCAGGTATTAATGGCAAGGGTCTTCAGATCCCCAAAGAAAAGCCTTCAGCTTTCTGGTTGTTCGAGCCCTATTCCTGCCCCTTGGTTTATTTACCGTTTACCTCCACTATAATGCCATTGCCTTCTTCCCTCTTCTGCAGAATAAAATGGAGCCACACAAAAGGAGGCATGTTGGCAAGTGGCCAGCACTCAGGCCAGGCTTTACTGACCCAGTGACTCTAGCCCAAGTGCACTCACAGCCAGCTGATGGGTGTTTGACAGCAGTGGGAGGGTCCTCAGGTGCTACACACTTTAACTGTGGATCCAAATCAGAAAATCCTATAGAGATGTTGAAGGAGATGTTAAGGAGATGTGGAATCACTAAAGGGACAGCATATATCTTGTTCATGATTTCGTGGCCAGTATGAAGCTGGAGAAAAAAATATCCAATGCCTTCTTCCTGGTTTTCAGTCCTGGAAAGTCAGTCTCCAGCCCAGCAAGCCACAGTCAGGAAAGTCCAGGAATCCTGCTTCTTCCCGCCCTCCAGTGTGTGATTACCCAGCGTGACAACTATATCCTGACCCATCATCATTCCCATGCCACCATTGCCATATATTTCTTAAGGGAATTTGGCAAATTTAAAGAGAAGTCAGAAAGAACAAAGGAAGGGAGATAAAATTTGGAAAGGATGCTAGGAAGGAAGAGCAAGGAAGATGAGGAGAAATGACAGATCAAAGGGAAAGGCAGTGATGACAGAGAAGTGGAGGAAGGGAATTACCAGGAGGAAGTGGGAGGCAGGAGGCAGCCTCCCCACGGTACTCACATGTTGTGTAGCACACACCAGCCACAGTGGGGGTCGCCCGAGCCAAGGCACTCGCCGCAGCTCCGATACTGACCACAGGACTCCACAGGGACTCTGGTGAGCTAGGATAGCAGGGCAGGGAGAAAGTGGTCAAGATCTTGCAGAACACCCAGTAGTGTACCAGAAGAGATGCTGCTCTAAATATCAAGTGGATCACCTGAAATGTTGCAGGAGCATGAAGGTGCTTGGAGCCCAGTGTGGGAAAGGACCTTGAGTGATTATGTTTGAGTAGGTGGCCACATATGCATCCAGGGAGACAAGCAGCCATATTATTTTCTTAGCAGTCTCCATGAATATAGACTCCATACAGTCCATACTAAGTTGTTAGAAAAGATATTTACAGCGTTCGTTTCAAGTTTTCTACCTCTGAAACCCCCAAATATCTCTACAAATGGCCAATTCATCATGTATTTGTTTCCTATCAATTTAATAAGTGCAAATGGTCATTCTCACTCCTCATCATTTCTCTTTTTCTATAGTGTTTCCCCTTCTTTCCAGTCCTCCTTCATGTTTCATCATTTTTGCTGTTCCAGAGAGCATTTAGCCTGAGACCAAGACCCTTCTCTTTCTCTTCCTCCTTGCCATTTACCAAGATATCATAAGCTCACTCTGTAGCTGTTACTTACCCGCTCTTTCTTTCTCATAATGTTGGCCAACTGGCTCTAAAAGCTTTCACTATGGTGCTTTCAAAGAGCATCTGCTGCTATTTCTCCTCCTACCCACACTCTTTTCATGACTAGAGGCTTCCTCTCCAACCCAAAACTTTATATTAGCTTTCACCAGCCGCCTGCTAATGTAAAATGTTCCACATGACATTTTTGCTTAGCCCAAATGCTTCCATTTCCTGCATGCTCTTAAATATCTTTTGAATTTCTTTGTTCTCCAATGTAGCTTTGCCTTAATGTCTCTTTACATGACTTGCCAGCACCTGCTACATAGTAGGTACTCAATAATGACACACTGGATCAAACAGAGTTTTTATTTTCTTTTTATAGCCTTGGTCTTTATTCTCTGTTTTGCCAGTTTCTTCTTTACAAAAAGTTTTTTTTTTTTTTTTAATTTTACATCATCCTTTTCCATTTGGGATACCTTTTCATCTCAATGGAGAATCCTACCTGATGTTTCAGCTTGAGCTAAGAGAATTTGATGTGGCCGTCCTTTTTAATTTCTCGCCACCAGACAACAGGCACAGAAAACTATAAACTGCGCTGACCTGGCTGAACCCTCTCTGTTACATGAGCAAATGCAGAGGCAGTGTTTCCCCTGCTGTTTTATGGGGCATGTGCCTCTGTAAAATGATGTCCGCTTGGCAGGGGCTACTTGTAACTCACACACAGGCAAACTGGCACCAGAGCTGCTCAATTAGTCTCCAACTCTCTTTTGGAATTAATTAATAATTAATTCCAAATCCCACATGATCTCTTTTCCCTTAACTTTCTTATTCCCTTTATGCATCTTTTTGTTCTCCAAAGTACACACTGAGAGTTCTTAATGACCACACTGAGTTTTCACTTCTTTCAAGCAACCTTTTAGCCTCCCTCTCACATTCTGACGGCAGTGACCTTGACCTTGGTGGCCCTTCCTCCACCTTCTCAGATGTCTTTTTTGCACATTTGGAATTTTATCTTTTCTTTTATTATTGCTCATGTAATCTGCATGGGCTGTGCCTGGAGTCTGCCTACATACGACCTTCCTATCCTACTAATTAACCTTAACAATTAGTTTCTTATGAATTACCCACACTGGCTGCACACCAGCCAAGAATTTGCCCTCTTCCTGTTGTGTCTTTAATTTCTCTTCTTACTCCTTAAGTGAGCATAGACATGCTAGTTATGTAAGCATATAAATAGTGACGCCTAACCCAAAGTACCTGGACTCCTAGGAATTCATGAGTGGTAATGAGGTCCACAAGCTATTTTCAGTATTTCCCAAAGCCTAATGGAAATTGAATTGTTGCTGTTTTATGTTTTTTATTCATATTCAGTGATGTATGTCTCATATTAAAAATAGGAAATATGTTATTACTTAATAAATGCAGTTTGTTTAGTAGACAGAATCTTTCAAAACATAATGCACAGAGGGAAAAAATAATAAAATGGGCCATAAATGGTGAAGGTTGGGAACCATAAGTACACAATAATGTTTTCATATGTTCCAGCTGCTTGTCTAGCACTCCATATTTTGCATGGGCTTAAACAGAAAATCATGCCTTGCTCAATCAAAAACATTTTCTTGCTTTAAACTTAATTACCATCCTCCCCAGTTTCTCCTATTGACAAGTTGTATAATCCACCTTGGATGGAATGTGGCCGCAGGTTCCGGAATGTTCCACATCAATCAAGAGCCAGCTGCTTGGTGAACGTGAAATTCTCAAAAACCTTTGCATTCAGATTCTTAAAATATTTTGAAACTGGTGTTTAATAATGTCCATACCCTGGAATTGTCAAGTCCCTCCTCTCGATTTTAAACATAAGTCATTTTTTTGTTGGGTTTGAAAGAATGCAAGAACCCTCAGAGCTAGGTTCAAATTCTGGCTTAACTGGAGATAAAAGTCCCCCCTCCCCAACCCCTACCCCAATTCAGTTTCCCAAAGCACAGACAACGCAATGGTTTTGTAAATGGTCTGGCACTTTATAAGTGATGGCTATGATGGATCGCTGCTATCCTTTTGATCAATATCCCAATCCTCCTTGTACTGTCACTTACCTCTCCCCTACATCCCAGAAAACTACTCTTCTGAGGCCTCAGGAACTCTGTCGGGAGTTCAACAGACCTGGGAGAACTTTTCTTTTTTAATACCTTGATAGCGTCGTTTCCTCCTTGAACTATGATATTTGCCCCTAAACCATTCATTGTTCCACACTTCAGATGAAACCCGGAGTTATCTCATTTTCAGGACTTGTTCACTATCTTTACTAGCTTCTGAAACAACTATCTGCTTTTCTTAGCTTTTCATGTAGGTGGGTCCATGTGAGACAGGGACACAAGTCCTGCACGGGTATCATGAGCCCTGACACAAGTCCTGCACGGGTATTATGAGCCTTGGGTTACAGCCACAGTTCTGCCCCCCAGTTTCTTGGGTAAACTTGGACAAATCTCTCTCTGGGCTTCTTTTTGATGATCTGAGAAATGAGGAACTGGGCAGGTTAGTTCCGAATTCCCTTTCAGTCCTAACATCCTAAGCTCCTTGTTAATGCTCCGACAAAGTCTCTTAGGTCAACCTCATCTCACTTGTGTGGTTTTCCTGGACATGTATAGCAATGGCACTGGGTCCACCTTCAAGAAAACATTCTCTCGGTGACAATCATCCAGGCATCTAGAGCTTTCTCATCTTGAAGGTAAACAACCCAACTGCCTTTAGTCTGTCCTTACAGAATAGTTATATTTATGATGTAATCATTTTTTATGACTCTCTCCTGAACTTGATCTAGGTTTTCTCCACTCTTTTTAAAGTGTGGACATTCAAATTGGGGAGTCAACAGGATTCTGACAGTCCAAGTAGAAAGGTTACCATCATTTGAAAGCTAGGTGCCACCTCCTTCACCTTGCCAGGACCTTCCCAAGGAAGGACAGAACCAGGGAAATCTCCCAGGTTCCACCATCAGGCAATAGTCTCTAGCATGGCCAAGGCCTCCCAGGCTGGCTGCACACCTCTCCATCTCTATCACTGTTTTGCCTCACTCTCTACCCCACGGTTAATTCTGCAAAGCATCAGAAGTTTTTCTAATACTTTCAATCACTTTTGAAAACTGGATTTAGTCCAACCATTTAGCTCAGTATAAATGTATTCCCTCATGTCCCCAGTTACCATCCACACCTTGCTAGTATGTTGCACAGGTGGCCAGATGGCCTCTGAGCCACCTTGCCTCTATGATTCTTTCTCCCCAAATACCTAGACTTGCCACTCATAGCCTTACACCATACAAAGCTGCCTCTCCCAACCCCCATCTCCAACTCCTCTCCTGACCCTGGAACACAAACCACTCCAGATGCAGAGCCACACGATTAATTAAAACCACCCCACGCTGATTAAAGTCTGAAGCTGCAGTGCCAGGCATGCTAATTAACTGAGTGAGGGAATTCAGACCACAGGAAGAGGTGAAAAAAAGAAAGTAATGGGGTGGGGGAGGGACTTCTGTTTGGAGAACAAATCAGATGGTGACATGACCTAAGCTACCATAATGATAGATTGTATCAGAGACCACAGAATACTGAGGTCTGTCCCTTGGTCACAAGATTCTAGCAAACGTGTTGATGGATGTGGCTGCAGCTTCACCTTTGCTGTTTCTAGAGATGGGAGCCCCATCACCACTGGGGACCTCTACGTGTGCATAAGCTGTGCTTAGGGAGAAGGATTGGGCGCAGAGTTAGGGTAGGGTCTGCATAACATTGTCTTGGGACACTGTCTGGCTTTGTACAAAAACCTATTAGGCAGTTTAGCAGTTCCTCAAAAGTTAAACAGAATTACTATATGATCCAGTAATTTTGCTTCTGGGTACATAGGCAAAACAAATGAAAGCAGGATCTCAAAGACACATTTGCACACTCAGGTTCATAGTGGAATTACTCACAATAGCCAAAAGATGGAAGCAACCCAAATGTCCATTAACAGATTAATGAAGCAACAATATGTGGTATATCCATACAATGGAATATTATTCAGGCTTAAAAAGGAAGGAAATTCTGACACATGCTACAACATGGATGAACCTCGAGGACATAATGCTAAGTGAAATAAGCCAGACATAAAAGGACAAATACTGCATGATTCTGCTTATGTGAGGTGCCTAGAGTAGTCAGATTCATAGTGACAGAAAGCTGGATGGTGGTTGCCAGGGACTGGGGAAGGGAGGAATAAGGAGTTACTCTTTAATGGGCAAAGACTTTCTGTTTGGGCAGATGCAAAAGTTCAGAAGATGGAGGGTGGTGACGCTTGCACCACAATGTGAGTGTACTTACAAATGCACACTTAGAAATAATTAACACTGTGAATTTTTGTTATGTGTATTTTACCACAATAAAAAAATTGAAATAATCCTTTTGAGTGGACTTCACAAATTACTTCATCTTCAGCATGGCAGCATAGATATGAAAACACCTGTTCTCTGCTTAGCTCCTTGGGTCAAAGGGGCACAGCTTTTGCTGGTAGACTAATACAATCATGTTTATGAAACATTCTGAGATCTTTCAGTCAAAAGATAGGCATTGCTACTCTTTTCAATGTAATCTCAAATAGACAAAGGGTTTTGGATAAATGTCTCCTATCATGTATCATTACATAACTGGCTCTGTCATTCTCAAGGTCTGGATAACTGTTTCCTGACTTGGAAAAATAATGCCATAGCCTTGTTCTTCCTGGAAATTTTCCTTACCTCCCACTCATTCCAAAAGGCCTAAATGAGGAGCTCCCAATTCAAATAACTCACACGAGGTCAAATGGCCCCTGATTTTAGAAAATTATCCTGCTGTTGCTCAACCTCTGCTTTGGTATTTTTCATTCACAGATATGGCCAGAAATCACCGTGTGCCCTTCCCCATTTCCACTTCCTTTCCCCCTAGATCACCTTTCTGGGAATCTGGGTGGTTTTATCCTTTTGCCACCAAGGTAAGCTTCCTTAAATAATATAATGTAGTTTGGTTTGGTTTTAAATAACTGTAAATAGAATGATCATTTGCTGTTGTATATGCAATCATCATCCTCATCATCCTCATCATCATCATCATCTTCCTAACCTGTTCAGTTCCAAAGGCCACAAATTTACAAAACAATGGCCTGGCATAGGAAGGCAATGAATGACTGAGAAGAGAGCAAAGGGTCCCACATCAGATTTTAAGTCATGGCCTTGGTCTTCGTAAGTTTCTCCATCTGATGAGCTGAGCCCATTGCTTGGGGACCTGGGAGCCTGGGGGTCCTCCATGGCAGCTGGAGGAATTCTTACAGCTTCTGAGTCCTGGCCCCCACTGCCCAACTCCCGCCTGGTTTCCCTGATATTTCAAAAGATGCTTTCCTCTGGCAATAGGGTCCCACTCCGCCTGTTGCTCACATTCTGAAGGGTGCCTGCTGTTCTGCTGATTACATTCAGAAATGTTCCATAGATATAGCATGCAGTCTCTGTGTGTATCTCTAATTTGTTTAAGCATTTGACATTCTGGTCAAAATGTGAGTTATTACTCCATTTCTACTCTTATAATTGGATGCTAATGCAACGATGGCTACACTGAGCCTGATGGTTGGAGTTAATTTAAATGTCCAAAAGGTTTCTTAAGTACCCAATTTCCTTCAAAACTGTCAAAAAAGAAAGAAAAAAAGAGGCAAAATGACCCATTAAGAAACTCCAAGAGGCTGCTGGGGGAACTGTCAAGCCGTGCAGATGCCGCACTTGGTGCTGTACATCATGCTGTCCTTCCTTGCCACTGTCCCCGAGCAGAGGAAGTAGAGTTGAGAAAAGTTAGTCCTTTTCTGGCAAATTCTTAGCTCAGTAATACACATGGGTCTTGGTGGCTTGGTCTTGGGGGGCTCCTCAAAGCCTCTCCACCGGCCTTTATTTCCTTTGGTCACCACTGGCTGCCTTTCAAGCTTTATTTCTGCTGGCCAGGGACCACACAAAGGTTTTGTGGAGTCTCCCTGTGATGGCTCCAAGGCCCTCACCACCAGGGCTGTAATTTGTGGCTGAGCAGTGGCTCAAGAAGCTGGGCTTATTTCAAGTCACTTCACATGCCTGGAACCCTGTCACTCCTGTTCTCTTTGCTCAAAGGTGGCAGGTGTTTCTGAACCTAGCTAACTGGTAAGAAAGGCAGATGCCAGGAGGCTGGTCCCAGGCTGTAGCAGATTGTATTATGAGTCCCAATTCCTCACCCCCTAAAAACACTTTTATGTCTCCACTCCATGGCCTCATGGTGAATAGAGAAGTGGCATGCATTTCCCCACTTCTTGGCTTTTGGGCATGGCCTCAGGACTTGATTGGCCAATGGAATGGTAGGAAACTTGAGACAAATTAATGCTTCAGATGTGCTTATGTGCTCATCTTTGCCTTCTGTGCTTCTGTCATTGCCATGAGAAGAGCTTCCCAAAATAGCTGTTTCCTCTTCAGCCTGGGCCCCAAAGGAACCCACATGGAGAGAGAACTGAGCCCAACCTATAGCCAGGAGACAACCCGGGCTGATGCAGCAGCTTGAAGCAGAACTGCCCAGCTGAGTTGAGCTTAGGGAGCTGACATGCAATTGCTTTGTAGAGCCATGAGTGTGAGGATTCATGTCTATTGTATGCAACTGAGTATTGGGTTGGTTCGTTACAAAGCTTTATTATGGCAATAGCTAGCTGATACACAGGTGCTGGGCAGAAAGTTACACCAGGATGTAGAAGTCCCATGAGAGGGAGAGAGGAGAGGTCAGTCAAATGGAGGAGGGGGAAGGCTGCAGTGTGGTCGCTTCTTACCACCCTGTGCTTCAAATAGATCATACAAACACTGAGGGCATATGTACCTGGTACGAGTTCAGAAATTAGTGAAAGCCGGGTCTGATATGATAAATGGCCCTTCTCAGTACCTCCCATGCTGGCCATGCTCTCTTAATTCTATGGTCATAGATCTATTGATCTCAGGAAAGTCTAGCCCCCGAGCAAAGGACTGAAGAAGACTCTGGAAAGACAATGTAGCCCTCCAGATGTGGTCAGCTGACCAGAAGTACAGATGTGCTTCAGACCCCCTATACTGGCCATCTGGCTGCCCCATTGTCAGAAAATGATTTTTTTCTACTTGGCAGCAGTAAAAGCTTCTTGGGAATGGTTTGCCTTGAGCTTTGCAATTCCTCCTGCTGGTGCTTGAGCCATGGGGCTAATCCAGCTGGGGCCTCATTTGAGGGCAGACAGAGGCACAGGGTCAAGGGCAGTGGCCTTGGCTACTACCACTATCCCTACCTGCCTCTAGGCAGGACCTCTGGGGTCAAGGCCGACGACATTTAGAATAGCAAAGGCAACCGCCACAGGGCATGAGGGTTGGGGAGCTGGGATTCCAAACTGTAATCTATTCTGTGTGTCTGGGTGACCTTGAACAAAAAGTTCCCATTTTTCATGCCTCACTTGATTCATTTTCAGATTAGAGGGATCCAGTCCTGCTCTGCCTCAAAGAATTGGTCACAAAATGCGACCAATACAAATGATTTGGGAAGCTTCTTGTAAACGAAAAGTAGCAGATGTTGCGGAGGGCTGCAATTTGTTGCTATTAATAAGAATAAATGCCTAATAGGAAGCCAGTTTGCTCTGGGAACTCGGACAGCCAAGGAGCGAGTGCCGACGCCGGAATCATCAACATATGTTGGTCCTCATTAGCAAACGGCAGTAGCTGGGAAGCTGGGCAAGGAGCTCTCAGTGTGCTTTCTGCAGAGCCTCGAGAAATCACCCCATCCTCAGGCTTCCCAGTGTGGGCTGCGCTGCAGTGGCACGTGATTGTTATTAGTCAGAGCCCTTGCCAAGTGGGAGAGCGATCCGCTTCCCTGCTGCACAGACGGAAAAGCCATAGCCCAGAGGGGCTGAGCAGCTTGCCCAAGGTCACGCAGCAGGGTGGTGGCAAAGGTGGAAATTGAAATGAAGCTGGGGGCTGGAGCCCACCCTCGGGCCTGCCAGACACCACTGGTTCCTGGAACATAGTACAGGGGATTGAGAAACCTCTGGTCCCTCTGCTGAACACAGGTTCTGTGTTGAAAACTTCACAGCATTGCAGGCTACTTACTATACTGTCAGGAAGGTTTGGCTGAGTTCAGGGGCTGAGGAGTCCCCCGCTATGGGCAGATTACCAAGTAGCAGCCCTAAAGAGAGAATGACAATTGGTCTCAGCACAGCCTCCTCCTCCAGGAGGTTTTCTTACTCCTTCAAATGTGGTTAGGGAGAAAAATAGAGTTTGAAATAGTTTTATCTCAGGGACAAGTGAGAAGCAGAGATCTGGGGGAAAAACAGACCTGGGTTTGGATCCTGGATCTGCCATGACTGTGTGACTTGGACAACTTATATAACTTCATCAAGCCTCTGTTTCCTCATCTAAGCACCCTGATGGGTTGTTTCAAAGATTAATTGGGATGACACATATGAATGTGTTAGTGTTATGCTAATGGCAACTCTGTTGTTTCAGCATCTTCCTCCGATAAAATGCCCCTGTGATGGGTGGTGCAAAGTCATCTCTCTTCACTCCACTACACCTAGTACTCAGCTCATGCGCAGTAAATGAGAAAAGTAAATGAATGTTTGCATGCACACATCAATAAATAAGTGAATGAATGAATGAAGTTCCTGTTACACTTGTGCATACTGCAAGAATCCCCTGGAGATCATTGATTTGACAATCTTGGCTCTACTCTAAAACCTATCATGTCTAGATTATTGCCACAGATTAAACTCTTAGTGTTAAAGGTTAAATCCCCTCCTTCTCTGAGCTCTCATGCTCACATTCGCATACAGGCTCAGGAGGCCCGACTTCCTGACTTCCAGGGCTGTGGGGTTGCAATGTGTGAGTTTCTCTAGCTAGGCAGATCCCATGCATTTCACAGAGGAGACTGCAGTCCCAGAGCAGCCCTGCCAACATGGAGGTGCAAAGGAATGGAGGATGACAGGAGTGTTCTGGCATTCACACAGTTAACAAGCCAAAGGGGACCTTGGAAACATTCTAGCTGCCAATCCTCTCATTTTTCAGTTGAAGCTCAGTTGCTGCAGGGATTTATCCAAGGCTACATGGTTACCACCACTCTTCATTTGATACCCAGTCCCTAGATACGGACTCCTGGCCAAGATGCTCATTCTTGACCCAGTCTTTAGGTCAGGGCTGAAGCAGGGGCAGAGCCTCACGGCCCCACATCCTGGAGGAAAATGCAAGCCTCCCTCCCCATCACCAAGCCCAGCAGGTGGAAAGGGGCTGTTGTCCTGGGGATCAAAGTGCTGCTCCTGTTCCAGCCCATCTTTTAGCGAATGACACAAAGACTATGGCCCCTTCTGAACTGGGACCGGGAACCTACTGTTGTGTGTTTCCCAAGCACAGCCTGCTCAATGGGAGCCTTTGTTCCTGCAGCCAAAAAGAAGGCGGGGAGGGGCTGGCAGGGTGACACCTAACTCCCGGCCCAGGCAGTGGAGCCAAGCTAGTCCCCAGGCATATGCTGAGGCTCCCTAGCTGGCTGGCACTGGCTCCTTGTGGGAAGTGGAAGGGCAGGCTGGGCAGGTACTCCTTTCTCCATCCAGCACCTGACCCTTCTCTCTGACTTCCTTCTAGTAAGGGCTCTGCTGACCAGCATCCCCAGCAATGCTCTAGCTATTCAAACCACAAAAAAACAGTGTGTGTAAATGATACATTTTGTGAATGAGTGCACAGCAGCCCAAGGGGGTGTGCCCAGATGTGCATGTCTCAGCACAGGAGTGGCATTTGTACACAACTATGGGCAGAAGTGTTCTGGACCACAGGAGCATGTTTGCAAATAAACACATCTTTCCCCGCAGGAAACCAAGGCTGGGTATGAGGCTTCTCTGGCTGGGAAACAGACATCTTTTTTCAAAAAGGGATTTGACTCTGGGAAAATCATGGTGCTCAAATGGTTGGAAACTGATATTCCTGAAGGAGAACCTTCTAGGTCCATCAACATGGGGCTCCACTCTCAGGAGACCAGGTGCTACTGGATTAAAAAGGAGGCAGAGATGACAGATGACCCAAGGAATCCTAAATCATCTTCCTTCCATCCTATCTCCTATCTCAAGGTACCCACCTACTCTCCTGAACTTACATGAGTTCCCATTTTGGGATCAGGGCCCAGCCTGCTGCTGGGGAAAGGTGAAGAAGGCCCTCTTGTGTCTGGGTCACCCTGGACACAGGTCATCTTTGCCCACACAGGCAAAATGTAGCTTCTTCATTAGGAGATATGGCTTTGAGGGCATCTTCCAGTAATTCTTCAAATATGAAAGGACAATTGTTAAAATGACAGCATTCTAAAAGGTGTTTTTTGTCTTGAGATGGAGTCTCACTCTGTCACCCAGGCTGGAGTTCAGTGGCCTGATTGTGGCTCATTGCAACCTCCGCTTCCTGAGTTCAAGTGATTCTCCTGCCTCAGCCTCCTGAGTAGCTGGGACTACAGGCACACGCCACCACGCCCTGCTAATTTTTTGTATTTTTAGTAGAGACAGGGTTTCACCAGGATGGTCTCGATCTCCTGACCTCGTGATCCACCTGTCTTGGCCTCCCAAAGTGCTGGGATTACAGGCGTGAGCCACCACGCCCGGGCTCTAAAAGGGTTTTATGCCTTAGACACTGTCGGTGAGGGTTTAGATTAGTGCAACCATTTTTAGGAGTAATTTGGCAGTTATTACTAAAACCTAAAATGACCCAGCAAGTCTTCCTCTTGGAATCTTTCCTGCAGAAATACTAGCACCTAGACACCTGTGGTTGGCTGTGGATATTCACTGTGGCTTTGTATGTAGTAATGACTGTTTGGAAACAACATATCCATCCACAGGGGGCTGGCTAAAGAAATCACGGCACATCTACACTCTAAGATAATAGTCTGTATGTATCAGATGGATGAATGTCTATGATTCATGTTCGAGTTAAAAAAACATTTTATAAAAAGGGTATATTAAGACTCAATGTTTGTGTTCAAAAGACAACTGTGCAGCTGTGTACACATATATATGCAAACCTTGTGCAAAGAATAACTTCTAGAGAGATACCTAGCAGATATCTAGCAGATACCTACTATCTGCTAACAGTGGTTAACTTTGGGGAGTCTGAATTTTTCATAGACAGGGTATTATAGACTTGGGAAATTAAAATAATATTTTAAAGATACTTTAACCTTTAGTCTTTTAAGCTAAATTAACTGTGCAGCTCAAAATTTATTTTAGGGTGACAGCTTGAATTTTTCTTTTCTTTCTTTTTTTTTTTTTTTTTTTGAGACAGAGTCTCACTGTGTCACCCAGGCTGGAGTGCAGAGGCGCGATCTCGGCTCACTGCAACTTCTGCCTCCTAAGTTCAAGCAATTATCCCACCTCAGCCTCCTGAGTAGCTGAGACTACAGACACACACCACCATGCCCAGCTAATATCTTTTTTGTCTTTCTTTTTTGTAGAGATAGGTGTTCGCCATATTGGCCAGGCTGGTCTTGAACTCCTGACCTCAAGGGATCTGACTGCCTTGGCCTCCCAAAGTGCTGGGATTACAGTCATGAACCACCACACCTGGCCCAACTTTTCTTTATACTCACAAGATTTCTAATATTCTGGAACTATCGAAAGGGCTCTTGGTTGCTTGGTCTCTCCCTCTTGGTTCACCTTCTGACCAGCAGCACCCTGGAAGTGAGCCCTGGGCCATGGGGGAGTTTTCTCCTTATAAAATTAACTATCACATATCGGGTGGGAAAGTCATTGTTTGGCAATGCACTTATTCAGTGATGTCACCTGTCCACCCAGAAGCTTCCGGCAGAAAACTCACACCAATTCCACCCAACATGGAGAAGACTCCATCTCTCCACAAAAGTTACTGGGCAAGGATCAGGGCACCTCTGCCTATAGCCCCAACATGTGCAGATGCTATCACGCACTATGTTTGCATCAGTTTAGTTTCTATGTGGAGGAGTCGTGGTATGCTGGGACATCACTGGGCTGAGGGTCCTAGGACCTGGGCTGTAATCCTAGACCTGTTCCTCACTTGCTGCAAGCCCTTAGCAATTGTCTTCATCTGTCTAGCTTTCAGTGTTCAACATAAATTGATCTCTATCGTCCTTTCTAGCTGGAAGATTCCATCATAACTACCGTATGGCTAGAAAAATCTCCAGGAGTCTCACTCCAGGATCTCCCTCAATTTTATTCTCATCTTGGTTACTTCATTTATCTGTATGATAGGGACCCTCAGCTCTGCCCTTTCCCTAGCTCTTGTGATCTTGAAAAAGTACAGTGATATCAATCTGAAATATACTTTGAATTCTAAGAAAGGAAATTGTCACAACTTCTAATGATGAATTATGAAACCACTAGAGTTTACTGCAACCATTTCTATTTATCATTCATATAAACAATTGTGAGGGTGAGTAAAGGGTTGTGTGAGATCGTCTCGGAGAGAATGGAGAAAGCACAGACTTCTGAAGTCCTAGATTCAACTCCTGGCTCAGCCACTTGTCAAAAGTGTGTCTTTGAGCCTCGGTTTCCTCCTATGCATAAAGGGAGTAGTAAATATACTCCCTATTAGGTGACGATTAAATTCTGTTGTCAGTGCTCAGCAATGTCCCTCTTTGCATTTCTCTGGGTGGGACAGGAAGGACAGCCGGGAGACCCAGCTGTGCTGTGCCAGCCTTCATTCTTTCTAGGCTGCAGATGTAAGGCAGAGCTTCCTGCTTCCATCTGCCAGGAGCTGACCCCACTGGACTGTAGTAGCAGGCCAGTTACTTTTCATTAGGAAGTTCATTTTCAAGGGGTGAGTGGTGGCGGTGGCAGGAGTAATGCATCCATTTCACATTTTGTGCATCTGGGGAGTCTGATCTATATCCGACTAAGACTCAGAATAGATTCCCCATTCTGAAATGAGAAATGGCTATTAGACCTATATTTAGACTAGGGGTTCAGTGAGCTCAGAAATAATTGCTGGCCCTGGGGTGGAGATGGGGTGGGAGGAGGCTAATTTGGGCCCATTCTCAGGGTGGACGGCCTGGGGGCAGGCCAGGAGTCTCAGCCACCCTCTTTCTGTCCATTCAGGCCTCTGTTACAGCAACAGACAACTCCCAATACCAAAATGCCATTGCCTATGACAGACAAGCTCAGTAGATGGAGAACCTGGGAGAAGGATCTAAAAGTATAGCAGCCCACAGGGAGGGACAGCAGATAGGTGGAGGCTCTTAGTAACTGAGTGTTAGTCAGGAGTCTGTGGGTCACAGGGGATCTGGGACCTGCTGCTGCTGGGACCTGGGCTGTGCAGTCCAAGAGCTGATGCTCAGATCTTAACTCGATCACTTAAGAGCTCTGTCAGGTGCACTCAATATTCTCAAGCCTCCGAAAGCTATGCAGATTAAATGATATCATACATGTAAAACACTCAACACAGTCCTAGACCATCCACACCTAACACCCAGCATCTGTCCTTATAGGCATGACCACCAGGGCCAACTCATCTTTTGGGTTTGCTTTTCCTGAGACAGACAACACTCCCCTTAATGCAAAGTTCCATTTTAAAATTCAACTTTAAAGATTTCCAGATGTGTCCCTGTGATCGCTGAATACTTCAGCCCTCAATTACCTTATAAGTAAATGCTGGAAAAGGAGTCAGAACTGAAGAGAACCTGTGATAGGACCTCACGGTCTTATTCCTAACCTGACCACTGACTCCACTGGGTGATGCCCTGTGGTCCCCAGGCCTAAAAAAAACCCTCCCTATCAATAGAGCTTTGGCCACACAGCCAGCCCCAGAACTTTCCAACCAGTCCCCTGTCTCTTTCTCTCCTCTCTTCAGCTATTCTGAGAGCTTTTGCTCTCCTCTTGAATTGTATAGGAAGGAAAAGAGGAAAACCCAGGCAAGTAAACTTTATTGTCCCAGCCCCTGGAAAAGTTAAGAAAAGACAGGGAACACTTCCAACTATCTGATGAAATGAAGCCAGGGTTATCTGTGCTCTTTATTCAATCAGGGTCTCCCCTGACCTCTGTGAACAGGCATAACCACAAGTGCACTGTGGGTCTGGGATAGGAGATCATGCTGGCTCCTCACCAAGCACAAGAGGCCGTGCTGAGTGCTGGCATGTTGGGACATGAGTTGGCACGGCACGTCTGGAAGGCCAGGGTCAGGCAGTAAGGCCCAGCATGGTGGTATTTGGCACAGAATCCAGCAACCCCTGCTGTGACAGGGACATGAGGATGCAGCCTCCAGACACAATTAAACATGGGGCATTTGCTGAGTTTGCAAACAAACCTGCAGGATACAGAGCTGAGGCAGTAGCAAGAAAATGGATGTGACAATTCAGGGCAGGTAGCATGCCATACGTGCAATTCATTTTCTAATGCTTTTCTCCTCCATTAAGCCTACTTTGGATATTGCTGGGAATATAGCTTAACTTGGACCAGAGTCTGGGGCACAGTGGGGGCTGGTTTGGATTGTGTGCCTCCCCAGGCAAGCTCACCATGCCACTGCTTGCTGAGTTGTGGGACACCCCTCAGGGATGCTCACAGTTTAAGGGGAGAATCAAGGCACTTACAAGGTGCTAAGGAGGAGGGAAAGGCAGGAATTTGGAGTCTAGGTTAATTGACTCTGAACTTCACTGAGCATCAGAATCAACAGTAGAACCCTTAAAATGCTGATGCCTGGGCCAAGCTCTGAGCAGCAAAATAAAAATTCCCAGGAGCTGGGCATCTGTATTTTCTCAAAGCCCTGTACTGCTCCACTCATTCCCCCACCCATGACCCTGTTAACGGGCTGGGTTTGGGACAACTGGCCTTGACTGTAGGGAGCAGAGGAGTTAGTGATTTGAGGATTATGCATTTTGCTCTGGAATCTGAGCAATACGGCAGGTGGAAGGCTATGGGGCACAGGGACAGGGTGGGGGCGAGCATAGCGATGACACTGGACAGCTGTACATGGCTTCCCCATTCATAAGCAATTTCACAGCCACGATTGCCTGTGACCACAATCTGGTGAGGTAGCCAGCTCAGGGATGACAGCCTCCAGTTTACAGATGAAGACACAGGTTGGGATGGGTTAAGCAACTTGTTCAAGGTCACACAGCCAGTGAGTGGCAGTGCCAGGTCCCTAACACAAGGTGTCTGTGACCAACGGCTGCTCCTTGGTGCAGCCTCCATTCTTCACTCCAGTCCCCTCGCTTGCAGGGGCCAGGTGACTGTAGCTCCCCCATGATGAGCAGCAGCTGCCTAATTGATTGCAGAGGCAAGTTGCCCCAAACATCACGGACAATGATGAAGGCAGAGTTTGGCTTGGAGCATTTCCATTCAAATATATCTTAAAATCACTCTTTGGCCAACATGTTTCCCTCACAAGGTCTGTCTCCTCCTACATGACACACATCTCCAAATAAGGCTCTCTATCATCTGGGGCCTGGCAGGATTCTAGACAGTCGCTCAGTGTGTTGGTGCAATGTCACTCTGGCCCAACCCAGCAGGGGCTGGTATGTCTGACTTCATGAGACTTATGGAATTGTTTCACTGGCTCCAGGGGCTGCAGACTTCAGGGCTGGCCACATCCTGAGGCAACTGCTGCCAGTAGCTTGGTAGGGAATCCACATCCTGTCTTGGGGCCAAGGATATGGTCTGGGGACACAGAGCAGCAGGAACCCACAGGTGGGCCAATCCTTCAGGACAACCTGAACTTCACAGGGCTCCCAGGCTGTTAGAACTGAGTGGGCCATTAGTTCTGACACAGAGACCCTGTCAGATGCTCAGCTGTGGCCCTGTAGATTTGAAGGGAAGTTCATGGGCTTCCTAGGACCATGTTTTCCGAGGGATCTTTCCAGCTATGCTAAGAATCAGTCTGACCTTGCAGACTGTCTATAGATGGAGGAATTGGAAGGGCCCATCTCAGTTTTCTGTGCCATTCACCCTGGTCCTGCCAAGGGAGAATGCAGCAAAACCATTGACATGCTAAGACATCTTTGGCTAGCATGGGCCTTAATAAAGCCAGCTCTCTGAGGTGGAGGGTGTAGCTGGAAAGGGGTCATTGAAGGCAGAAAAATTGGAGAGAAAGCTCCACCCCATAGTGTCCATCTACTGTCTACAAGAGCCCTGGCCTGGAAGGCCACCCTGGTCTGCCCTCATGTCGGGTCACTGAGACTCAGCAAAGCCTAGAGAGGGCCTCCCCACCCCTGGTGCTTCTCTGGCCAATGCTTCTTCAAGGAGTGAAGGAAATCTGAAAACAGTGCAGACCAAATAGCTGCTGCGTCGAAAGGTGGGCTGGGGTCTGAGCAAAGGGTGGCATTGGTAACACCACAGGGTATGAAAGGTTAACTTTGCATGCCTCAGCACTCCATTCGATTTTCCCTTTTCTTCTTCCTGCTTTCGTTCTTTATCAAACATTGCCTAGTGTGCTCTCTCTCACTCATACTTCAGCATGAATGGGCTGGCGTCAGGCCATTCCTGGCAGTGGCTGCTGCAGGCTTGTTTTTGGGAGCAGAGTCAAGGAGCAGAAGTGAAAGACCTGTATTCCCAATGACTCTAAGAACAGGGGACCCTGCCTGACCACAGCCCCTGCCTTTGGGGCTGGTCTTTTCTCCTTTCTCTCCACTCTCCTCCTTCCTGTCCCCTGTGGTCAGTGTCCCTGTGACACTCATGTGCATGATTCTGTAGGAGCTATGCTTAGACCTTTTGTGATGCTTGGAGAAACCACCCACACCAATCCAGATCCCAGATCCAAGAAAACACCTGGGAAGCAGACAAAAATAACTATGAAAGCAAAGGTTGGCTACACTAACCTAATTATACGACCAAAGAATCCCAGAGTTGGGTGAAAACTTAGTTGCCTAATCCAAACTTTTATTGGATATAACCACTCAGTGCAGACATTTGTGCTATGTGTTTGCCAGTTACACCCAATTTGAAGAAAAATAATAAGAATAACATCATTAAATATAATCAGATATGACTTATTAAAGGGTTTGATACAACATTAAACTGTGTTTATTGGTACTGTTGTCCTAATTTATTGCTTGTGTGCCATGGTAATTACAAAAACAAAGAGCTGGGAGCATTCTTTACATCTCCTGGTGACTTCACTTCCAAAGAGGTCCCTCCTCCACCCTAGCAGACAGTATTGAGCCACTTCAGGGTTTAGAGTTCTTAGGGAACCCTAAATGAATGGCACAGAAAGCTCAGATAGACCCTCCATCTACAGAGAGTCTGCAGAGTCAGACTTATTTCTCAGTACAGCTGGGAAGATCACTCAGAGATCATGGCTTAGAAAACCAGCCCATCTAGCTGGATGTGGTGGCACGTACCTGTAATCCCAGCTACTTGGGAGGCTGAGGCAGGATAATCACTTGAACCCAGGAGACAGAGGTTGCAGTGAGCCAAGATTGTGCCACTGCACTCCAGCCTGGGCAACAAGAGCAAAACTCCAAGTCAAACAAAAAGAAAAAAAGAAAAGCAAAAGAAAACCAACCCATGGTATTCCCTTCAAACCTCCAGGGCTTGGCACCTGTGGGATAAGGTGTGCATTCCCAAGGCCCTCCAACCAGACTGGACTCACTGAAGCCTTTGTGCATCTTGGTTCTTCTATAGTGAGGGGTGGTCCATCCACTACCCACCAAATGAGACCTGTGCACAGATGTTTATAGCAATGTTATTCATAATTGAAAACACTTGGAAGTGAATAAGACACCCTTCAGTAGGTGAATGGATAAATAAATGGTGTGGTACATCCAGACAATGGAATATTATTCAGCTCTAAGAAGAAATGAGCTATCAAGCCATGAGGAGATATGGAGGAATCTAAAATGCATATTATTAAATGAAAGAAGCCAATCTGGAAAGCCTACATTACGTGATTCCAACTATATGACCTGGAAAAGGCAAAAACTATGGAGATAGTAGAAAGGTCTGTGGTTCGATGAGATATAATCTCACACCTGTCAGAAAGGCTATTATTAAAAAGACAAAAAATAACAGATGGTGAGGTTGCGGAGAAGAAGGGACACTGATGCACTATTGGTGGGAGTATAAATTAGTTCAGCCCCTATGGAAAACAGTTTGGAGATTTCTCAAAGAACTTAAAACAGAACTACCATTCAACCTAGCAATCCCATTACTAGGTATCAACCCAAAGGAAAATAAATTGTTCTACCAAAAAGACCTGCACTCGTATATTTATTGAAATACTACTCACAATAGCAAACACATGGAATCAACCTGGATGCCCATCAACAGAAGACTGGATAAAGAAAATGGGGTATACAGATACCATGGAGTACTATGTATCCATAACAAAGAATGAGATCATGCTTTTTACAGCAACGTGGATGCAACTGGAGGCCATTATCCTAAGCAAATTAATGCAGGAACAGAAAACCAAATACTGCATGTTCTCACTAATAGGTGAGAACAAAACAGTGAGTACACATGTGAGCATAAAGATAAAGATGGGAACAACAGACACCAGGGACTACTAGAGTGGGGAGGATGAAAAGGGGCTAAAGGTTGAAAAACTACCTATCTGGTACTATGCTCACTACCTGGGAGATGGGATCATTTGTATACCAAACTTCAGCCACATGCGATTTACCATGCAATAAACCTGCACATGTATGTGTTGAACCTAAAATAAAAGTTGAAAAAAAAAGGTCAGTGGTTTTCAGGGGTTGGACAGGGTTGGGGGATTGGAGAGGGATGAATGGGCAGAGCACAGAGGATTTTTAGGGCAGTGAAACCACTCCGTATGATATCATAATGGTGGATACCTTTATTTGTCCAAACCCATAGAATGTACAACCCCAGAGTAAGCCCTACCGAAAACTGTGGACTCTGGGTGATAATGATATGCCAACGTGGGTTCATTGATTGTAACAAAGGGATCACCCGGTTGGGGATGTTGATTGTGGGGGGACAGTGGGAGGAGGTAGGGGGTCTATAGGACCTCTTTCTGCTCAAATTTGCTGTGAACCTAAAACTGCTCTAAAAAATTGTCTATTCAAAAATAGTAAGTTAGAAAACAGGCAGT
This sequence comes from Colobus angolensis palliatus, assembly GCF_000951035.1. Classification (NCBI taxonomy): domain Eukaryota; kingdom Metazoa; phylum Chordata; class Mammalia; order Primates; family Cercopithecidae; genus Colobus; species Colobus angolensis. The sequence goes on from NW_012115154.1 coordinate 238,355, forward strand.
ATACTACTCTTTTATCATTCCCTTAATGAATACACCTACATTCAAATGTCTTTCCTTGCTCTCATACAGCCAAATCTGACATGCCCAGGGGACGTGGAAGAAGGGGAAGGAGCAGAACTGCCACCAGTACTGGGGCCACTGCAAAAGCTGAGGGACCCAATGTGGAGAGCCAGAGGTGGCGGAGGACGCAGAGCCCTGTGGCTACGATGCCCGCAGTGGGCTGGAACAGAAAAAGGTTGCTCAGTGAAATTTGGCAATGGACACAAACTCACTTTCTCTCTCCTAGCTGTGCTTTTCCTGCAGGGACTGAGCAAGAGCAGTGTGTGCACATGTGGGAGTGCCAGCAGCCCCAGTGCAATCCAGATATGCCCAGGTCCATCTGTGTGTGAATATGCAGACACACTCACACTATTTATCAATTAGTGTCTGCCACTGCCAGTGTTACCAGTTCTCTACCTGATGAATGACACTGGGCTGGACACACCACACCCCAGGGTATTTACATTGTCCGCAGCAAAGCCCACCAGGGGCTGTCAATAAACATCCCCAGCATAGCCTCCAGGCACTGAATGAGGGGAGTGGGTCAGATGGGCACAGCCCTTGAGGACCCGGGCAGCTGCTGGCCAGTCTCAAGCAGTCCACCAAAAGAAACAGTTTCAGATGGTGCCTTTGAGCACATCCTCTGAGTAGCAGCCACTCCGCCCTAGCGCACAAGACATGGCTAGATTTCAGCCCCTACTCAGCCCCTTAGCGAGGAGTCCTTGTGCAGTGAGCAACCTGCACAACAGTATACTGTGGCTCTGTGAGCATCTACACACACAGTCCCAGGGAAATGAGTGTATCTCAGAGATCCAGGAGACCCAAAACCAATCTCAGCTCTGCCTTACTTCACCAGCAGAGGTTGACCAAATAGATCAATCTCTCAGGGCTGCTATTTTCTCATCTGTAAAATGAGAGGCTCCTTCCTGCTCTAACAATCCAAGATATATGGGAAATTGAGAGTACATTTCCCTTCCTTTGTCTGGCTTGCCCCCCTTTCCCTTCTTGAACTTGACCCAGCCCTTCCAGACCAGGCTAAAACTGAAAATCAATTTTAATTATAAAAATCCGTTTACTGTATCAATAAATCATTCTGGCCCGGCTTGGTGGTGGGGAGAAGGTTACACCTGGAACCAAGCTCATAAGTCACTCTCTCCCTCCGCCTTGATGCTCAGGGGCTGCCACCCCTCTGCTCCCTGCTCCAATATTCATCTCCGTCATTAGGCTGTGGGTTATTAATGATGTCCTGGGCTGATGGATTGGAGGCCAGATGCTCTGAAACACATTTTGCTGGTTGTAACTTGATTTTCAGTGGACCCTTTGACAGCAAACCTTGATGGGCTTTTTCCCCTTTCCATGGAGGGGGTAAAGAGGGGAGTGGGACTGTCCCTCAAGGTGGCCCCATGGCTGCAGGTAGGAAAGAGCTGGTGCCACAGACAAATGGGGTGAGCCTGCCTCTCCCAGCCCACTTACTAGGAGACAGCACAGTGTTATGTACATGTCGGGTTCCCATGACAATGAGAATTTTAAATTAATTAACTGATCAATTAATATTGTTGTTAGGGTTATTCCTTATGTGCACTAAGGAGAGAGGCACCATCTGCTTCAGATGGCATTTCGGGGGAAGGGAGAGCTCCTCTGCTGGCTTGAGTTCAGTGGGGAGGCTGGGGAGGAAGGTGGAGATGCTGGGTCTAAGGGGTCAAAGCATCAGCAGACTGCCAGACCCTAGAGACCACTTGTCACTCACGACTCCCTAAGGTCAGTGGTTCAAGTTCACACAACTCTGCATAACACCACAACCCAAGGTTTGGATACAGCTGGGGGCGGGAAGCCACAAATACTGGGTGGCTAGGTGGAACCAATTTCTTTTACTAGTGCAGTCGAAGCCCCACTTCCTTATGGCATGTGACCCCTCGTAAGCTTCCAGTGCTTTATGTTAAGTCTGGACCTTGAGCCTTACATTCAGGCAGCCTGCACAGGACCACTGAGGAAAACACAAGTCCAGATCAGAGTGGGAGGCTGAGCTTCTCCCCTGGGTACCCACAACTTTCCTGTTCTTCCTCATATCCACCTAGTTCGCAGAGATGCAAAACGGGAACACTTCTGTGGAAAGCAACCTGGTGTGGCTGGCCCACCACCAGTGGGGTAGGGTCTGCAGGACTGGCCATGCCAAATGTGTTCTGGCCATCCCATCCACACACACCACCACCCTGCACAGGCTTACCAGGAGGCAAGTGTCTGCAGCACTTCTACCCTGCAAACCAGCAACCCCATGGCACCCCATCAGAGCAGGCTGGGGCAGCAGCCTACCATTTACTAGAGACACGTCTGGGCTGAGTTACGAGTGTCTCCGAGTCTCAGCTTCTTCACTGTAAAGTAGGGGTAAGAAATCCCACCTGGGTTGTTCTAAGAACTTGTCACACACTAGTTCTGGTTTGGAAACCTTTACCCATAGCTAGAAGATGGAGTGGAGCTGACACTTAAAACCTAGCAAATTGTCCATTGTGTGCATTGATTTTGTGGGAGAGAAAATTAAAAGTAACACCCCAGATGAGATTTTAGGATTGTTTATGGGGTATTGGACTCAAAATCAAAAGGCCTGGATTTGAGAGCTGACTGCCACATATCGGCTGGGTGATTTTTGAGAAGTAATTTAACCTTTCTCATCTGTCACATGAGATAATGGTGCTAACTTCAAGGAGTTGCTGGGTAGGTTCAATGAGAGATTGTGTGGAAAATCGCCTGGGAAATAGCAAGTACTAAACAGATCCATGGCATCATTTCATTTGCTACCACTGTACCATTAGCAAAGATAATTTAGAGTTCGCCCGTATCAAGCTTTCTAGGGTGCATAAATGATAGTAACTATTAACTTCTTGATTCAGTTCTTTCACTGCCTTCCATTAAGGCACCAGAAGAGAAATCATTTTTCCTTTTTTGTTCATCCGCTCGTCATTATTTCAGATATCCTGCTGCACTCAGATACAAGACTGAAGAAGCAAGAACATTATAAAAAAGAAAGAATGAAAAGAAAGAAGAAAAGCAACTGAACCCAGAGATGGATCCCAAAGCTGAAGAATTGGTTTAATTACATTGAAAGCTCTGGTGCGTGTGGTAACTGTTATGAAGGAATCCATATCCCATCAGAACCCTCTCCCCTGGAGTTTGCTCCATATTCTCTGCAGCAGGTACGAAAATTGCTTTTATCTTTAGGGAGATGCAGCCCGCAGGGCCCAGAAATTATTGTGGGGTCAACTGTCTGGTGTGGGGCTTGGGGAGTAGTACCTAATAATTCAGTCCAAACCTGGCTTTGACCTTGAATTTCCCCAACTTACACCTAACTCATTTTTTTTCTGCAAATGAGGCCTCATATGCCCTGGTTTGCAGAGACAGTTAAAAGTAGGCAGCGCTTGCTTTTGTGGCCACTCTGCTACCTCTGCTATACACAGGGGGAGCAGGGTTTACAACACCACCTAAACCACAGGCCATGCTGGGCTCCTAATGCCCTGAGCTACCCCACCTGCTCTTTAGGCTTCATTTGGCTCTGGGAAATATTGTCTGTCCTCCCTGGTTTTTTTTGTTGTTTTTTTGTTGTTGTTTTTTGTTTATTTGTTTGTTTAGACGGAGTCTCACTGTGTCACTCAGCCTGGAGTGCAATGGCACAGTCTCGGCTCACTGCAACCTCCACCTCCTGGGCTCAACTGATCCTCCCGCCTTAGCCTCCCAAGTAGTTGGGATTATAGGCACCACCTGCCATCACACCCAGCTAATTTTTGTATTTTTAGTAGAGCTGGGATTTCACCACGTTGGCCAGGCTGGTTTCAGATTCCTGACCTCAAGTGATCTGCCTCAGCCTCCCAAAGGGCTGGGACTATAGGCATGAGTCACTGAGCCCAGCCCTGTCTGTCCCTTTTAATGCTAATAGAGAAACTTGATCCCGAAGTAGATAAAATCAGCTTTTAAACAAGGACAAATGCAACAAGCAATGGCAGGCCACAGGAAGCAGTTAGGTACAGTGAATGGGAAGAGTGCTGAAGAGACCTGGGTTTGAGTCCCAACCACAACCTATACCAGGTTCATAACTTTGAGAAATTCTGGGTGTTGAGTTTGAATTGTGCTTTGGGGTCAGCTGGGTCCTGCCTGATTGTCCAGGTTTCAAAAGCATTCTAAAGCATGTAGATTGAAACAAGTTGTTTCCACACTTTTAAAAACACTATTTTGCTTACCAATTACCAAGCATTTGCTGGTTGTCTATCCCAGGCTAAGTACTGTGCTATATTGGTCAGGTCAGGCAATGCAGCACCTTAAAAGTTGAAGAGAAGCCTTTGGAACCATTATTCATTTATTCAATTGAATGGTCAATTGGCATCATGAATCGAACAATTAGGAATTGGGTAGCAATATGCAGGGTGAGCATGGGAAGGATCAGGTGGCAGGAGAACAGCAAGAAGATAGGATTGGGGTCATTTTCAGTCCTGGGCAAAGAATTGACCCAGGATTCAGGCAGACAAGATCAGTGGGGTCCTTCCTAGGTATTTATGAATCTCTGAATCTCAAACTGAATACTCTGTGTAGCAGAAGCGAGTGTATACAGACCCTAGCAGATATACATGTGAACCTGGATAGTCCCTGAAGAATAGGACAGGGCTCAGCTGCAGGTACTGTGCACTATGACCCTACCAGCCACACACGTGGGTACTAACATTCTGGGCAGTTATCTAGAAGCCAGCAGCCAGTGCAGGATTGGGGTCCTAAAGGGCTTGGGGAATCCACAGACCACACGGTCACACCCTTAATGCTGAAGAGCAGGGGCAATGGAGGTGCACACAGGTCCTAACTACCATGAAAAGGGATGGGTGGGAAAAAGAAAAAGTCATTAGAAAAGAGGAGTTCTAAAATGGCTCAGAATCAAGAAAAAGTTGACTCGGTATCAATGTGTGGCTCAGCAGACATCAAATCCCATGATAAAGCCTTGTTTCCCTATGTTCACTGGGCTGGAACCCAAACGAAATTCAGCTCTAGGGAAAAAGAGAAGGTTTTGGATAACTGTGTGTATGTGTGTATATGTGTGGTGTATGTGTCTGTGTGTTTGAGTGTGTGGGGGGGAGGGTGAGGAGCTGAACTTTAAAAATCCATCACAATCAATTACCACAACTATGTCCATTTTTCCAGCCTGCCAGCCAGAGTCAAAGACTGTGTGCATTTGAAATCCCCAACCTTTTAAAACATTATTGTGAAGTTGAAAGTTCCTAGTGTCTTTTGATTAAACATTGTGCTAGGTAATGACTGTTTTACTTCTTATTCTTTTTCACCCCCTTCAAATTACTGATTGTTGTCTGACATTAGGGCCCCATTTGCTCTTATGAAATTAACAAGCCTACGAAACTCTTAATGAATTGAAGCTCATCAAATGTTTGGAAACTATAGCAGTCTTAAGATTCTTTTCCTTTTAATCTATCTCTCTGTGAAATGTCTCATTTTTTCCACATACTCACTTGGATTCAGATAGCTGCACTTCAGGAATTAGATTTTGAGTCTTAGCTTATCTGAAGTATCAGGGAGTCAGCTGCCCACAGAGGTGCGAAAGCTTGAGAACTTGGGTGGTTTCTCCAACCAGCAACATGCTTACTGGCCTTCTGCGTAAGCATCGACCTGGCTGCACCAAGTGATTTCTACTTTCCATCCAAGGATGCCTTGAGAGCTTTAATACATTTGAAAAGACATTTCTAGGGTACAGTCTGGTCATCAGACAGAACTACTTCCATTTTGGAATAAAATGACTGGGCTTCAAAGGGATTATTCTTGTGTATGGGCAATGCTACTTGCTAGGGAGTTGTGAGCTAATGGTGGGCATCCTTGAATCCCATCTTATCTGGATAGTTTCTCTTTTTCCAATGCCATCCCCATCTAGCAGCAGACCATCTACAGAGGTTCCAGTTGAGACCTTCAGCTCTGTGAAGGGTGGGAATTCATGAAACCGTTGCAAGGCTTGGGGTCTGATGAATACATAACCACCCAAGTAAGGAGCATCCAGGAGCAAATTCACACTATCTCTTGCCTCTTAAGTGAGGAAAAATAATCAGGTAACCAGGAAACTCTGAGCAAATATCAGTCATCAGTTCACCTTGGGAAGTGGGGTTGTTATGCGCGTGTTTATGTTCAGGTGTGTCTGTAGGAGGAGCCTGATGAGGATGAAGAATAAAGAGCATAGCCCAAGGGGAACACTTTTCTCTCTGGCCAACAACCACTTCCCAGCCTTGGACAACCAACCGCACAGTCTTAAAACCAGGTGTCCTTGGACACATGTGAATGGGGAGAGGGGTGTGCCCAGCTCACAGAGCCCTCAGCCCTAGAGCAGCTCTGACCTTGACTTAGTACATCTTCCAGCTTATCATGAATCTAGACACATATGCCCCAAATAATCATGGTAGAGGCTTTCTAGGGTGATCTACTGCTGTTAAGCTACATGGCGGAGCTGGGAACCACATGGCAATCCTTGGAGACATCATGCCCTCATCTCATGGTATTTAGATTCTCTGTCAGCTCAAAACTTAGAGCTCTGCCATTGGCTTATTATATGATATGGAATCTCAGCCCTTCAATCTTCGGAATGCAGGGAAATTGTTTTTTATATGTATTTGGAAAATGAGCGTACTATGTAGAACAAATAACACCTCAAACCAAATGGAGGCTGTTGCAAGTCCTCACCGTAATAAAGCAAAGGAAAGAACCCGTGGGGTTTCTGCCCGTGTCTGAGAGCTGAATTCTGGCTTCCTTGCTCCTGCCTACTTCTCAGCAGCAGGACCTTGGCCATCAAGAGTTAACTCCATCTGACTCTAATGCACGCACTGCCACCCAGAACAATAAGCCGGGCAATGGAGAATCCTGCCAGGATCAGTATTGATTGGCTTGCTTGATTAGTTGGTTAATTGAATATCACTGCTTTCTAATATAATTAAAACAAGATAAATACTGAGGCTTTGTCCCGTAAGCAAGTGCCATTAGTGATCATGACGCACACCGTGATTAAAAATGCAATAGACTGGGAGGGTTATTTATGAACTTGCCAGCCTCTAGTGCCACTCCATGGTTTGCAGGGCCTTGAGATACAACGTGGCTGGCACAGAACTCCCTGTCCTGTCATGACTGCGCTTGTCTCTTAAGAAAGTAATTTATGGCCGGGCGCGGTGGCTCAAGCCTGTAATCCCAGCACTTTGGGAGGCCGAGACGGGTGGATCACGAGGTCAGGAGATTGAGACCATCCTGGTCTACACGGTGAAACCCCGTCTCTACTAAAAAATACAAAAAACTAGCCGGGCGAGATGGCGGGCGCCTGTAGTCCCAGCTACTCGGGAGGCTGAGGCAGGAGAACGGCGTAAACCCGGGAGGCGGAGCTTACAGTGAGCCGAGATCGCGCCACTGCACTCCAGCCTGGGCGACAGAGCGAGACTCCGTCTCAAAAAAAAAAAAAAAAAAGTAATTTATTACACAGGGGAATGCATGCAGGTAAAACTACTTTAGGCTTGCCCCTAGCTTCTTTGCTTTAAAGTATCAGAGCGTGAAACTATAGAACCATGGAAATACCATGCATGACAGTTTCCTCTTTGCCTCACTTTCCTCAATCCCAAATATAAGACTGGCTCCCTGCCCACTCTGTGCAATTCTTTATTTTACCCTCATCCAGTTTCATCATGAGTTTGAAATTTTGTTTGGATCACTGGTCTGCTCATGAAACACTTATGAAAAGTTACCTGAAGCAAGGCTAGTTGGAGTGTGGCTGGTGGGAGGGGCATGGGTCTTATTTACATAGGAGCACAGGGGATCACCCCACAGGCTGCTAAGAGAGAGAGCTAAATGCTTCATGTGAACAGCGTAGGTGCCTATGGACTGATCTACTCCCACATGACATCTCAGACTGCTGGTGCCTCCAGGAGGAGGAAAGCTGCCAGGCTTCCTGGATGACAGATCCCAGCCCTCTTTTCTTGGATAGCATCTGTTGCTTCCTCAGTTGACCAAGGAATGTTTGTGGCATGTCAGCTGCTGGCCTTCCTGGTGAATGTGTGGTGTGGGGAAGGAGTATCATGTCACCTTTCCTGAGTCCCACTTACTGATGCCTCAGCTGTCCCTACTTCTAGCAAGGGGACAGGGTAGCACTTCATTTAGGGCTGGTGAGAGTCTCAGTTGGCAAGGCACTTGGGATACCTCCAAAAGGTGGGGGGGGGGCTATATAAAAACAAAGTATTATTATTCTATTAGCTTGTGGTCTTAATATTTGGAATGTGTCCACATGACACTGGACACATGTGTCCTCCCCCACCTCTGGTTCTCCACATTGGGTCCCTCAACCTTTGCAGCTGCCCCAGTATTGGTGGCAGCTCTCTCCTTCCTATTCTTCCATGCCCCATGGGCATGTCAGATTTGGCGGTATGAGAGCAAAGAAGGACATTTGAATGTAGGTGTACTCATTAAAGGAATGATAAAAGAGTAGTATACTGCCTGTTTTCTAACTTAAACTATTTTTGAATAGACTTTTAGAGCAGTTTTAGGTTCACAGCAAATTTGAGCAGAAAGAGGTCCTATAGACCCCCTGCCTCTCCCCACCATCCCCCCTCCCACCACAGCATTCCCCACAGCTCCACCAGACTGGGGAGCAAACATTACAGACCAGATGAGAGTGAAAGGACGCTGCTCATGATGCCTACAGTGGCACCGGACACCGCATCAGCTCTCTTCAGAACTGGGTAGTGTTTTGATGACAGGTTAGGCATGTCTGAAATGGCCAGCAGGATCTGAAGGTGCAGATGCAATCTTATTGTAGAAATAACAAAAAGCTGACCCAGTGGTGGGACTCTAACACATTGATTTTTTTTTCTGCCAAAAAAAGACTTTTTTTTCCTGCCAACTGTTGCCCTTCCAAAAACATATCCCTCTGCAGGTTTTATTTTATTTTTATCTTTTTCTGGGAATGTGGCTTCATTTTGTTGTCCTTTTCCCTGAGTGGCTGCCAGGTTTGGATGAACAGGAACATGCTGCTGGGATGTCTGATATTGCTATTGTTAGAGAGAAGAGAAAGGAATGAGGCAAACAGGAAGTCCTGCAGATAGGAGAGGGAGCTGTCCCTAGTACATTATGGAAAGTCAGTGCTGAGGCCCCTACTTTTAATGGGAAATCACAAAGAAACGTGCTTGAGGGGTTGACAAGAATAATAAAAAACACCAGCACGCTCAGAATCCATTCGGTTCACCCTCAGGTTTCTAAGAACTAAACTCATCGTCCTAAATACTTACTTGGAGAGAAACCACTATATGTAAAGAGACATGTATATATGAAGAAACAAGGACGTAGCTCTACCTACAGTTTTATTTTTATTTTGCCATAAAATAAACGCTTATTAATTTCCATACCACTTATGGAAAGAGCTGCCACATGTGAATTTCTTTCAGCAACAATTGCTGTGCCTGTGACTCCTTAAGTTATATGTACCACGGGAATAGTTTCCAAGTAAGAACCCAGAGAGAGGGAGAAATTCACAGATAATAGCTTAAAAAGTCTAGAAATTATAGACTGATTGAGGTCAGCAAGAAGCAAGTTATTCAATATATCCCCTGAGGGCTAGAGCCAGACTTTCCCCCATGATTCCAAAATTACTTCGCAGTTTCATTAGGGTGAAAGGCAGTGCAGCCTCATAAGTTCAGAAAGTAAAGGTGGTTCCTTAAAATTTAGATGGACTTGCCAACCACTTAGAATGCATTTTGACATTCTGTCCCTGCTCATCAAAGAAATTGCTCAAATTTGTGGGATAGAGGAATGAGAGCAAGAAGTATTTTAATTGCAGTATTTTATGCTGTATATATGTCAACACCGCTATGAAAATTCAGGAAATCAGTACAGCTAATAAACCTGATGTACTGGCAGAATCATTTACAATGTGGAGGAGCTGTCCTCAAGTTCTGGTGCTGAAATACAGAACCAAAGAATTTTATCATTTAAAGTGCCTACACAATATGAATGAATGTTTTCTCCTGGCTCTGAGTAGAGTTGCTGCTCAACCATCTATGACCAATATAAAGCTGAACGAGTACTTGTTCCATCACTAGAGAATTATAGAAAAATGTTTTTTGAAACGTTTCAATGCAGTGGAGATGAGTAGTACTCACTTATATCTAGTTCTTATTTTTTTCTGAGACACATAGAAATGGAGCTTCCTTACCCCCTTGCAGTTATGTGAGGCCATATGACTATCTAGTGTAATGTAAGTATAAGTGAAACGTATAACTGCTGCACTAAAAGACTGAAGTCACTGTGTGACCAGTCAGCTCTTTTCCCCCCACAGCAACAATAATATTGACCATGTTTGAGACAGCAAAGACACAAGAGGGAATTAGCCTAAATTCCTAAGTGCCCACCTGGAAAGGATACTCCTTGGAAGATCTGTCAGATCCATAGTAAACTTTGAATGAAAGAGAAATAAAGTGTTATGTGTTAAAGTTCCCGAATGTTTGAAGCTTATCGTAATCTATCCTATCTCATCTTAATATACTAAATTATTCGTCTGGATGTCTAAAAAACATGACCATCACAATAAAACCTTACACTGCTATCAAAGACATCAAATAAATAGATAGGGAAACCAGGAAGTTTAGTCACTTAGGAAAAAAAAAAAAAAAAGAAACATACCTGACAATGTCCCCTCCCTCCACCCCAGAGGTGACTGGTACATAGCTTTATTTGGGAAAGCTACGAAGGAAATATTTCCAGAGGCTGAGGCACCTCTTTGGTATAGAAGTCCATTTCTCCACTGCCTCTTAAATGATCAAAGAATCCATGTTGAATTTCTGATAATCAGAGTTCTAAGTATAGAGAAGCCAAGGTCAACATCACTCTCATGAAATGATGGAGGTAACTATCAAGCAGACGTCAAAGAGGATGAGAATTCAACAGAGACCATGGGATGTGGTCAACAGGAGGTCACAGGCTACCTTTTCAAGAGTAGCTTCATTGGAAAAACCAGATTACAGAGGGTTGGGGAAAGAGAGGTGGAAAAATGAAAGTAGAAACTCTAAACTACAGACTCAAATTATGTAGTGGTAAAGAAAAGAAACAAAGCTGTAGTTTAAAAGAGAAAAATAAAACTTGAGTTTCATTGAAGGTAGAGCTGAAAAAACAGACGATAAGAAGAAACACAAGATTTTGAAAATTTGGACAGAAAGTCCCATGTATGCTTGAAGGAATTAGGGATCACAGCACAGGTGGAAGACATTTGTTACCAGGAGGGGAAACACATGAGGGTTTAGGTAGGTTTTTCTTCTGCATTTCTCACTTGAGTTAGTGCATCAACATACAACTAATTTCTAATGGCCAAGAACTCCAGGAATCTTTGCAAACACATTTTATGTCCTTCAGGCTTCCCTGCATTCTGTTATCATCAATGCTATTTAACTTGATCAATATCTCTTAACCTATACTTTTGTCTCCATTTCTACAGCTTTAAATCATGACCTTAATTTTGATGGAACTATTCAAATCGTGGCTTTACAAGTACATTACAAACTTCTCAGTTTCTCATCTGTAAAATGGAAATAAAAACAATTAATTTTTATAAGCAGTGCTGTGAAGATTAAATTAAATAAGCCCCTGGCAGTGAATCACAAAAACTTCTTCCTTGGTCTCCCTAGCCCTGGATTTCCTAGTTTTTATTTACTATTTTGTCACCAGAATGATCTGTTTGACCTGCTTGACAATCAAGTCTTGCATAGTTTCATTCCTGCTTAAATCAAGTCAGTTGGTCTCTATTATTTAAAGAGTAAAATCCAGGGGTTCTTTTAGCATGATACTAGAATACAGGATGATACAATTGTTGCCCAACTCTTCAATCTTCACCAGTCTCTCATCTCAATTTATGTCCCAGCAACATTACAGTTCTTATCGCTTCCCTTAAGACACCACAATGTTTCAAAGTTTCCTATGACTTTGTAATGCTGCTCCTTCTGCCTTAAATATCCTTATTCTCTCTGGTTTTCTCAGCAAAATCCTATTCATCCTTGAAACCCAGCTCATATTTTGCCTCCTTAAGAACCTTCTTCATCATTCATTCTCCATGTTACCTCTCCATAATGTATTCACTTCAGTTGTCACACTTAATTCATTATATTGTCATTTATGTCTTTACATGTCAGCTTTCAATAATCATGAATGCTTTGAAGGGCAGGCTGTCTTTTATTTAACTCTGTAACTCTCTATCCTAAAGCCATATCTACTACCTAGTAGGTATTCATCAAATGTTTGACAAATGAATAATTGAACAAATGCATTTGCCTGTATGGAGCAATCATAAAATGGTCATGAAGATGATCCCTACATAGCCTTCATCTTCATGGAGCAGACATCATCCACTCTGAGTGATGTCTGTTGTTTCTGGAATTGTTGAAAGTGGAAGCATTGTAACCTAACACTGGGGGAAAATATAATACACTAAGCTCACACTGGAAACTCTTTGTTTGGAACTGGAAGGCTTTAATTCATGCCTCATTGGTTTTGAACACACACACACACATACACCTCTCCTGTCACATTATAGGCTATTTCAACCTTGAGAATTGCAACCAGCCTTGCTGACTGACCTCAACTACGTACTGCTCAACTTTTCTTCTGACCCTGATTCTAGAATATAAGGGAAGCTATATTGATGAATAGCAAGATCCTCACTTAGTTATCTGCTGGGGTAGTATGCTGCATGGTAATTCAGCTTAGAGGCAAAGAGGAGAGGGGAGGTAGATCAGAGAAGCTGATGGTCATAGTGTTGACTGAGAACCTAGGACTCCCTAGATGAGTTTCCTCTCCAGAGCCACAACTTGCTATAAGACTTCAGCTTGTTTCTCCCTGTTTATAACTTGGAGAGAACTCTGTAACACCAGTTCTCATCTATCTACAGAAATAAAAAATGGAAAGAGACAACCTCCAGCTTTTAAAGTGCTGAAGGGGCTTTAAGCAGCAACTAAAGTCCAGAAGTTTCACTTGAGGAAATGAGAACTTATGCTCATGTAAAAACCTGGGTGAGAGTGTTTATAGGAGCTTTATTTAAAATTTGAACTAGAAACAGCTCAAATATCATTCAATTGGTGAATGGGTACACTGAGGTTCCCCCAGGCCATAGAATACTGCTCAGCAGTAACAAAGGGGCAACAACATGGATAAATGTTAAAAACACCGTGTTGAGTGAAAGAAGCCAATACAAAAGACTATGTATTGTGTAATTCCATTTCTAGGAAATTCTAGAAAAGGCAAAACTATGGTGACAGAATACACGTCAGTGATTTCTAGGTGCTGGAGACAGGGAGAGAAGACTGACAACAAAGGGGCATAAAAGAATTGTGTGGAGTGATGGCAATATTTATATCACAAGTGTAGTGGTAATTACACTAATATGTGTGTATATATATATATTTCAAAATCAATAGGTCTTAGAATATAAATAAATTTGGACTTACAAAAAAGTTGTACAAATAGTAGAAATAGCTTCTATATCCCCTTCTCCTAGCTTTTTCTAATGTTAACAGCATATATAACCATGTCCTATGCTCAAAACCAGGACATTAACATTGGTAAAATACCATGACCTGAGCTCTAGGCCTTATTCTAATTTCACCAGTTCTATTTAATTTCTTATTCTTTTTCAGGGTCCCCCATTCCATTTAGTTGTTATAACTCCTTTGTAACCTCATCATCTCTCATTTCTACCAAGTTCTCAATCCTTCATCATCTGTATGACTTTGACACTTTTGATGAGTACTAGTTAGTAATTTTGTAAAATGTCTGTCAATTTGGGATTGTCTGAGGTTTTCACATGATTAGAATGAGTCATATATTTTTGGCAAGAATACCACAGAAGTGATATTGTGCTCTTCTCAGTGCATTTTTTTTTTTTTTTTAAGAGACAGAGTCTCACTATGTCACCCAGGCTGGTCTTGAACTCCTGGCCTCAACTAATCCTCCTACCTTAGCCTCCCAAAGTGTTGGGATTACAGGTGAGAGCCATAGCACCCAGCCTCAGTGCATCATATCAAATTGTCATGATGTCGTCAAGTCTTGTTACTGATGATATTAACTTTGATCACTTGGCTAAGATGGTTTCTGCCAGGTTTCTACACTATAAAGTAATTATTTTACCTTGTAGTTAATAAATATTCAGGGTCAATACTTTGAGACTATGCAAATATCCAGTTTCTCCTCAAATTGTTGCCCACAATTTTGCATCCAGTAGTGACTCTTCTCTATAATTATTATTGTAACATAATTAAAAATTTTTTTCTTTTCTTTCACATTTTAAATCGATTTTGTCTTCTAATTGTTTAAAATCTTTTTATTTTGAAGCAGTTATAGAACTGCAGGAAGTTGTAAAGATAGTACAGAGATGTTCCACGTACCCTACACCCAGCTTCCCCTAATGATTATATTTTACAAAATCTTAGTATACTATCAAATCAAGAAATTGACATTTCTTTAAAATGTGGGTATAGTTCTATGCCATTTTATTACACGTCTAGTTTCATGAAACCACCACCACAATCAACATCCAGAACTAGTCCATCACCACCATAAAACCAGACACTTAATATTGGTAATCAGATGCACATTATACCTCAGTAAAGCTGGCAAAAGACCAAAACCAAAAACCACCCAAACACTGCCAGGATCATATTATACTAAGCACTCTATAACTATCAGCTCTCATACTGTTGCTGTTTTACCACAGAGATAGGCCAGTCCCAGAAACAAACAAAGGGGCAAGGGACCTCTTCTTTTGCATGCCTCCCTGATTGCTGTTATTCTGGATGGATTAGATGGAAATGAGTCCCCAGCACCTGGGTCTAGCACTTCTCTAGCTCTATTGGAGTGACCCCAGGGCTGTCACCCCCATGCATGTGACATGTGGCTCTCATGCATGTCAGCATGGGCTTTCTTTTGCTCCCATTTTCCCTCTCTGCAGTGACTATATTTTGTTATTTGCATATACCAAGTGCATCTTGCTTCCAAGTCTTTTCTGTTGCTGTTCCCTCTGTCTAGTGTGTTCTCCTTGAAGACATGTAGTGGCCAGCTCTCATGTCATTTATTCAGAAAGAGCTTCCTGGGCCACCTAGTCTGAACTGGCCCCTCCCTGCAACCCTTAGTCCCAGTTTCTCTCTGTCATGTGACTCTGTGTTATTCCATTATAGCACTTATTGCTGGAAGAAGCTGTCTTGGTTATTTATTCTCTGCTGTGTTTATTGTCTATCCCTGGTCCCCTCCAGAATGTAAGCTACATAAATGCATGAGCATAGCCTGTTTGGTCCACTGCTGCCTCTCCACTCTGTCAAAGGAATATGAGTGGGGACTTTCTAAAACTGTTCACACCCCCAGAAGAGTTTTCCTGCCACCTTCCTTCTCATTCTCTCTCCTCTTTTCTTCTCTTTCGGCTCTTTGTCTGCTCCTGCTTCTAACACACATCCATTGAGATGGAAAATAAAGTACAGAATATCATTAGTGGAATCACAAGCAAACCCAGAGACTTCCTCCTACTCCCAGCCTTTTCTGCAATGACCCCCTCCTTCCCCACCCTTTCCCTTGGCGCCCTGCCTGTTGTTGATGGGTGCCTCCAGGAGGAGTGCCCACAAAGCAGGACTCTCCCTGAGTCGTTCCTAAGCAGCTTATTCACGAACTGCATTTAAACTAATAGAAAAGGTCTCCCCGGAAATCTTCAGGCTTCTTGCTGTTCCCACTCTTCCCCTTTGCCCTGCTGCAATCTGGTTAGCCCTGTTATTATTATTTCTGTGGAATGGCATATATCCATGCCATTAACTCTACATATTTCTAGGGGAAAAAGAATGGAGAGGAAGAAAAGACTGATTATTTATCAAAGAAAAGACATTTTTTCCTCTCTCTAGACAGCCAGGTAGATTTTCTGAACTCATTTCTGCCCTGGAAACGGGGCTTCTGTTTCTGCAATGAGTCCTCTGTGTTGGGGGTGGGCTCTGTGTTTATGGCCAGTGGGTAATAGCATTTTCTGATTTATGAATTGGCATCTGAGGGAGCTGCTGAGCCCCTAGACGGATTCATCATGGGAAGAACAGCCATATAAATACTCCTGTCGCATAAAATTATTGTTCTCATTTTGGTTTTTAAAGAATTTTTCTTTTGTAAGATGGTGGGATTGAGAAGATATTAGTGAGGAAGCAGGATAGGAAGGAGTCACTTGGCCCCTTTTTCCTAGAAGGCAAACATTTTTGTCTGGATATTCTCCAGAAATACTGGGTTGCTTAGAAGTCAATTACTAGAATGGTTTATTTATTCAGGGAATCCTTGGCACTGCTTAAGTGGGGGAAGTTGGATCTCAGGAGTTTGACCCAGGCTCCAACTGGAAATTTTTTTTTTTAACTGGTGAAGAAAAGGTCATTTCATGTAAGTTCCTCCCACCTTCCCTAAGTCAGTGTGAAGATTCATTTAAATGCACCAGATGCTTATGAGTATCGGCACGGCACCAACCACCATGCAGGTCCCGTGAGGGCTGCAAGCCAATTATAAGCCCTGGTGTCTGCCCTGCAGGAGAGTGCAGTCTGGAGGATGAGTGTGAGGATGACTCAGTATAGGACACAGGCTTTGAATCACGCACAGGATTTCCCCGGGGAGATGAGTCCCATGGTGTCCTGAACAGATGGCAGGATGAAAGCAGAGGCTCAGGAGGGAGGACACACACCATGTGGCTGCCCAGAAAATGAGAAACTGTTGGCGGTTTATGCTTTGTGTTTCAGACTCTTCTCTCCAATAAACCTGTAACCTCTCTTAGGACAAGGACCTTGCCATAGACTTGTTTGTTTCCTACCCCTTTTCTTCCCTGACCTTGAGGCTTAATACCTAGCAGGGCAGGAGAAACCACACTGTTTTCTAAGAAAGGCCAGATAGCATATAGCATATATATTTTAGACTTTGCAGAGGCCATATGGTCTCTGTCTCAACTATGCAACTCTACTGCTGTGGCCAAAGCAACCGTAGACCACACATGTAAATGAATGGGTGTGACCAAGTTCCAATATAACTTTATTTCCAAAACCAGGTGGTTGATCAGATTGGGATTGTTGCTTGCCAGCGTCTCTACTGGGTGAAAAATAGTGCCTGTTGAATTGAGTTAGAAGGATGTCAACTAATAACAAGTGTACCTCACTTTTTAAAAATACCAAATATGACTTGACAAAGTATACAAATGTAGAACATGTGAAAATGGTTATTTTCTATGCAGAAAGTTCCTGTGGCCAAATAACATACAATCTGTTCTATGAACACATGTCAAGAAATAGCCTCTTACATACAACCTGAATTTCAGAATTTTCTCCAGTGTGTAAGATATTGCACAAACACTATCTTTTCGCATGGCACCAGACTTCAGAGGGCAGTAAAAGGGAAAGAATCTGCCTTCTCATTTTAGAGGCCTGAGGAGGGGCTGTGCCAGAGCCTGAGACAAGGGACTGGGAGGTAGATTCTTCTGGATGGGGGCAGCTCAGGCTGTTGGGCTGTCTCTAACCAGTATGTCTAACTATGGGAGGCTTCTGTTCATTTCTTTATTTCTTTGTTTTCATGGCAGAATAAACTCCAAATTCCAAGGGTCAACTAAGTGCCTACCACCAGCCCATGCATGGCCACAAAAAGCCTTCATGTCATCAGTCAATGCCAACTAGTTAATAATGACCAGCCTCTTCACTAATGGCCCGAGGCAGGGGTCCTCAGGGCAGCGAAGGCCCTAGGAGAGACACTTGCCAGCGGCTGCATGGGGAGAATGGTTTGCAAGAAGCATATCTGCTGGCCACTATCAAGGGCATATCCACCCATGCTCAGCTCTTTAGAAAGGTAGTAATTAGTTTTTTCCCCTTCGATGCTCACAGTGAATGCAGAAGAACGTGGTATTTGGAGAACCATTGGAGTCTGTCCCTCTCATCTTGATTTGCCTGAGGTTTATGTCTATAACTAAGAAATATCAAGACTACAAGGTAGTTCAGGGGTTGTATTCAGCTCCCAAGGAGATAAAAGAAACTTTCACGTTAGGGCTTCAGGCAAGGAGAGGTCACTGCAAAGGAAGGCTGATCGTGACACAGCTGGCTGTACCACACTGTGTCTCTTGCAAACTGCAGGTGGTGATAACAATGACTGAATAGTAAGCTCCCAGAGGGTATAGAGCTTGTCTTGTGCATCTTTGGATGTTCTAGCATGAAGATATATGCACAAAGTTACAGGGACAAAGATTTCTAGACCTACAGAGTCCATTGTGGTCAGCTGGAAAGTGCTTCCTGACTGGTGAGTGGTGCACACTGTGATGGGCCAAGGTGTGCCACCAAAGTGAAACTTTCAGCCATTGGGGCAGCTGGGAAATACCTCATTCCCTCTGGTCATTAGGGGACCTCCATCACTCGGGCTAGCTACACAAATACATTCATTTTCCATGTGTGTCTTAACATACTGACAGGTTGGAAAGCACTGATCTGCTCTACACATGAGAAAATTAAGGCTGGGCATGGTGGCTCATACCTGTAATTCCAGCACTTTGGGATGCCAAGGTGGAAGGATCACTTGAGTTCAGGAGTTTGAGACCAGCCCGGGCAACATAGTGAGACCCTATCTCTATCAAAAATTTAAAACAAAGAATAGCCAGGCATGGTGGTATGTGCCTATAGTTCTCAGCTACTTGGGAGGCTGAGGTGGTAGGGTTGCTTGAGCCTGGTGAGGTCGAGGCTGCAGTGGGCCATGATCATACCACTGCACTCGGCCTGGGCAACAGAGTGAGACCCTGTCTCAATGAAGAAAAAAGAGAGAAAATTGAGACTTGGAAGTCATGGTCTCACAAGTCAAGAAGTTGAATCCAGTTAGCTTTACTCTGTGTTTAATACTTTACCTGCCGCTCCATAGCCACCACAGTAAACTGTCAACAAATAACTGTAGAAGGCAAGTTGTTGAGATTGAGAAATCACTTAAAAACTGGTGGAGGGAGAGATGATGACATTAGCATGGCTTGAAATGGGAGCCAGATGCCCAAAGCTGAAGTCAACATATTGCCAGATTATACAAGGCATTCTTCCCTAGGTTAGTAACTTTCATTTTGACCATGACTCATGGAAAGAGATATGTTTTACATTGCAACTCAGGGCATACATACATGTCCATATATAGTTTCACAAATAGTAGTTATCCTTACTATGTTTGATGGCCGCTATTCTATTTGACTTTATTCTATTCCATTAAAAAAAAATTCTGGTCATGACCCTTTAAATTGGTTTCATGACCCACTAAATTGATTTCTCAACCCACTAATGTGTCATGACCAGCAGTTTGAAAAACACTGGCTTGACCCTATTCCAGCTCCCCTTCCCTCCTCAAAGGCTGGGAGAATGGAAGGTGAACGTGGAGACAAAGAATGAGACAAGAGATCGAGAGATTGAGATAAAAATAAGGAAGAAGGTGGGAGAAATACCAAAAAAAGTGGAGAGGATAAAGAAAAAAATGGAAATTAAATGAGAAAAGGGGAGAAATGAATGAGAAATGGGAGACATAATGAGAAAAGGCAAACCCTATGCTGACAGATTCATATCCGTGAAAACTGCTCTCAAGCTCCACAGTCATTCTGGCCACATTTATACAAGAATCTTCCCTGCCAGCATTAATGGTCATAGCCTTGATAATGCTGTCTGCCTGTCTGGGGATTTCATATCTGTCAGCACCATCTCAAATTCCTATAGTGACTCTCAGAGAGAATCTTCCATCTGTTCCTCAGGAAAAGAACAGAAAAGTCTAGAAGGCACTGGGTAAATTACCAAGGAATAGAAACTGACCACACCCACTCTACCCACTCCTTTGCACCGTGGGTTCTAGACTTTGAGCTGAGTCTACACAACCAACTCTTGGTACAAAAGAGATCGTTTTATAAGGTAACAGAAAAGTGAAATTCAGAGATTGAGGTAAAGTTAATTTATAAAGAAGCTGCAAGTTTACATACTCCAATAACCACAGGTCTCTAACTGATTTTGACTGCACACTTCATAGTAAAAAATTCTTTGAGCATGCATCTACAATGCCCATATATTTATTTACAAACAATATATATGCTCTGCTTATTAGCATCACAGCACTATCAAACCTTTAAAAAATTAGGAAATGAAGTGAGATAAAGATAAAATAGCATCTCAATTTGTATTTGATTTTATAAAGGAGTGATACAAAACATTTTACTATCACCAAGAAAATTATTATAATGGTAAGAGTGATGTGCTGGAATTGGTTTTATTATTGTTTAACACATTCGTTTAGCACTTAGTGATACAAGGCTCTAAGGTCTAAGGTTCAATTTATTTCCATACTTTGTTTTAATGGCTGTCATAACTGAAAAGGACACCTCACATAGATGCAGAGATGCAGAAAAGTGCGTTGTTGGCTATGCTGAATAAATCAAGATAGTTTTCTTTTTCAGTCTCATGCACCAATTATGCGAAGAACTGTTCTTGAAATTCAGCTACTAGATTTCCATCTTCTCTGATATCAATCAGCTCTTTCAACTAATTGGAGGGCGCTGAATTTTTATACTTTTTAAACAAACGGGTCAAAATTCTCTGAAACTCTTCATTTGGAAGATTTTTAAGCAGGTAGGAGATTCTGTTTCCAAGTTTTAAAAGTTTTAAGATATGAATTTTTAAGGTGTCACATTTACTCATTATCGGCAACAAAATCACATAATGATGAAAATATTTCCAAACATTTTTCTTTTCTCCCCAAATGATCTCCCAATGCCATAAATCCTTCTGAAAGTACTTACTTTCTTACCCATTTTGAATGTATTACCTTTATATTGGAGGGAAAGATTATGTGTTTATTTTTTCAAAGTTACCAGCAAAGTGGCATACTCTGACAGCTGCTTGTCAGAAGTGAAAAGATCAGCAAATGTGGAACATTTTGGTTCTTTTAAAAGAAAAATGATTAATTATTATGTTTCCGTAAGCAGCAGACCTCTGTGTTGCACAAAAAATTTCCATGGTCACTTGTACATCATTGCAAAGTATTATAAAGATTTTATTTAAAGGATTGTTTTTATAACATTGATAATATCTGTCACACATAAATTGCAAATCTGTTGTAGTATGTTGAAACTGACTCAGCCAGCGAGGATGCCAGTGTCAAGCCCCCCAAGATGTAGGGTTCCCAGCATCTCTGTGCCTCTCTAATGCACGAATGACTGATGCATAGAGCAAGGGAGGCAGACACTAGCTAGCATCAACTCTATGTTGAACACAAGTAAAACCAGATTTCTTCTTTTAAATAAATTTTTTGTTTTTAAAGTTATAGGCCAGGTGCAATGGCTCACGCCTGCAATCCCAGCACTTTGGGAGACCAAGGCAGGTAGATTGCTTGAGTTCATGAGTTTGAGGGCAGCCTGGGCAACATGGAGAAACCCCATCACTACAAAAAATACAAAAATTAGTTGGGTGTGGTGATGCCTCGAGACTACCCTGTATGCCCTGATGCACACATGTAGTCTCAGCTACTAGGGTGGCTGAGGTGAAGGATGGCTTGAACCTGGGAGGCAGAAGTTGCAGTGAGCCACGATTGTACCACTGCACTCCAGCCTGGGTGATAGGGCCAGACCTTGTCTCAGGAAAAAAAAAAAAAAAAAAAAAAGCAATAGTTCTAACAGTTTCCCCCTTGTGCCATTGGACAGTGTTCCTTCTTAGCAGCCCTTGGCATCAAAATGCATAACACTAAAGAGGCAAAAGGGAGCTTAGTGTTTTAGAGTTTGGTCTCTGATATTCTGGAACAAAACACTAAATAAATAGCTTCCCCTAGATTACTGTGAAGTTGGGGATATTGGGTCATCAGCATTCAACTTTATTTTATTTATTTATTTTTTGAGAAAGGGTTTTGCTCTGTCACCCAGACTGGAGTGCAGTGGCACCATCACAGCTCACTGCAGGCTCAATCTCCTGGGCTCAAGTGACCCTCCCACCTCAGCCCCCCAAGTAGCTGGGACCTACAGGTGCTCACCGCCACACCCAGCTAATTTTTGTAGAGACGGGGTTTCGCCACATTGCCCAGGCTGGCCTTGAACTCTTGGGTTCAAGCAATTCACCGGCCTCGGCCTCCCAGAGTATTAGGATTACAGGTATGAGCCACGGTTCCCAGTTAGCATTCAACTTTAATTGTGGAAGACAGAGTAATAAATATTTGACAATAAACAATGGCTCATAAATTAAGAACATCTGAGAAGATGCAAAGTGATACATGAGTTCTCACTGAGAACTATGTAACTGGCAGCAGTTGGAGGTAAACTTTTAATAATAGTAATAAAATGTGTGTCTTTTAGAAAAGAACAGTGAATTAGAGACTGAGATCATGGACTAAGCTCAGAGGTGAGGAAGGCTCCACAGACCTAGGATAGAGAGATACGATCCTGGGCATTTGTGTGAGCATGAGCGAGCCAGACGTCAGTTAGACTCAAAGGCAACAGCTGCCCGGACTTCAAGGGGTAACCCTGAGAATCTGATTGATGAAGAGAACCCTCCTTTCCCCAAATCGCAAGAATGAAGACCAAGAAGAACTTGGCCTGTGCTCATGACAGAACAGCACACACACAAAAGAGTAACTGGGGTCAAGGCCTACAGCCAGAGAGACTGGCCAAGAAAGGAAAAGGTAGAGGAAACCAGGAGAGCTGGGAAAAGATAGTTAAGTCTTTCCCAGTGAAGGTTCCACAATGCACAGATCATTCTAGGTACTCCTGGTAACGTGAGTTCTGTGGCCAAATGACTTTGGGAGATACTACTTCCTACATTTGTCATTTGTCATCCCACTCATAGCTTAGAGATTCATAATACCCATTAGCATATTAAATGCACTATAAAACGTTATAGTCAAGATATCCACTTAACTCAAGGGCTGGGCACAGTGCCTCATGCCTATAATCCCAGTGCTGTGGGAGGCCAAGGCAGGAGGATCACTTAAGCCCAGATGGAGCCCAGTCTGCACAACACAGCAAGACCTCATCTCTACACAAAATTTTTAAAAATTTAGCTTAGAGAGAAATGGCACCTGTGGTCCCAACTACTCCAGAGGCTGAGGTGGGAGGATCGTTTGGGCTTAAGACTTCAAGGTTACAGTGAGCTATGATGGCACCACTGTACTCCAGCCTGGGTGGCAGAGTGAGACCCTATCTCTAAAAATCTCTGTATATCTATACATCTGCTCAACTCAGATCTTCTCAAACATATTTGACTAAAGAAAGCTTTTGTTTTTAAAAAAAAAAATCCTGCAGAATTTTGGTTCTAAGAAATAAAGTTTGGGAAATGCTGGACTAACATGCTTAAATCTGGACCAAGGCAAGGACTAGTGGGAGGTCTACACAAGTCACACTTCACAAGAATATCATTTGTCTCTTTAGAGCCCCACACTTAAATGAAAGTGAACATTTACCTCCCAGCCTGTGGATTAAAAGGTGCTTTGAGGGAATAAAACTTTCTCCAGAGGGCCTTCCTCTCCCACTGAAGGTGATCTCAGGTGTGAGTAGTGGCCCTAGCCAAAGGCCATGTCTCAAGGAAGGGGGTTGGGCACCTCAGTCCACTAGAACACCCAAAGGGCCTTGGAACCTGCGGACTCCGACTATGAAGCCACAGCCAACTGGGAGTGGGGCCGATGGAGTCCTCCTGGTCTGCTCTCTGTCACTCTTGGTGCCAAAAAAACCTAAAATGCCCCAGAGGATACAAGAGTGAGTTTATGAATGTTGGAAGAAAAATATTACAGGTGGCTTTATTTCTTTTCTTTTCTGAAACCGCCCCCTCCCAGATTCAAGCAATTCTCCTGCCTCAGCCGCCCAAGTAGCTGGGACTACAGGCACACACCACCACGCCCGGCTAATTTTTGAATTTTTAGTAGAGACGGAGATTCATCATGTTGGCCAGGCTGGTCTTGAACTCCCGACCTCAGATGATCTGCCCACCTCAGCCTCCCAAAGTGCTGGGATTACAGGAGTGAGCTACCACACCTGGCATAGGTGGTTTTTTTCCAATGAAACATAGACATTCTTGTAATAGTCACCAGCATACTGAAAATCATAGAGATGAAAGCTAACCCTGAGTCGTCATTATGTGCCAGGCAATGCACTAAGAATTTTATGTGCACTTTCTTATTTATTCATTGTAACCACCCAGCCAATGGGCATTAGGATATTCCCATTTTGCCGATGAAGAAACTGAAATACCCGGAGATTAAATAACTTGTCCAAAGCCAAGTGGCAATGCCAGAATCTGGCAGCAGAGTTGTGATTCTAGCCCTGACCCACCTTCAAGCCATACAGCTTGTAACTGGATAGCCTTTGGCATCAGCTGGAATCCTTTTGGAAAAGGATATATTCTCTACCCGTTCCTCCACCCCTTCATTGTTTTTCTGGACTTTGTCTAAATAAGTATTCAGATAATCTCCCCTCAGCCATTGTGCATATCTTCAAAACCATCGCATACGTCTCTGAGTCAGTTTCAAATTGATGTCTCCATTGTCTGCTTGTAATATCTGAAATGCACTTGAAAGACTCATATGAGATATGTAAATAAATGCCATTTGTAATTTACCCTTTTATACCTATATTGCATTTAATAAAGTCATGTGACATCATTAATGCTAACTACTCATCTTGAACAAGGGCATAAATTAATGTGCATCTATTTACTTTTGAAAAGGTCCCATTGATATTCAAACGGAGTGTAAAATTTACTTAAGTATCAACATTTCTGGTCTGTTTTTCACAGAACTCAAAAGCAAGTCAATCAGTGCTCATGGAATTTAACCATTTCCATTAGGATACCATCCCTAGGGAACAGGGAAGTGGGTTGGAATGATGTGAGTCAACTTCTACCAATACCTGGCCTGTTGAGAGGGGTGAGGTGGTCAAGGCCCACCCCCCACCCACAAGTGAAGATCAGTGGTAGTCTTAAGAAAGACCTCAAAGGCTCCAGCCTCCAGACCAGAGTCCTTGTAATGACCTCACTCAAAAGCGTGAGGAGAATGTACCCTTCAAACTGACGTCTTTTTCTTCCCTGATCCCTAACTCCACAAGAAAGTTGTGTTTCTGGAGCAATTCCCACAGTAGGACCACACTCTTTTCAACACGCTTCAAGCTGGAGTTTGCTCTCACTTTACCACTGCAGAGCTTCCAGAACAGAGCCTTCCCTCGGCCCTTCTCTGATTGTGCACAGGGACTGGCTCTGTGCGGGGCATGCAGTGGCGCTTACTAAACAGACATGGTGGGAGAGGAGCTGGAAGCTGGAAAAGAAGCAGCCCTAGTCCTGTCAATCCACCCTGTGGTGTCTCCTTATGTACTGCTAAGTGGACGATGATGGGTGGTTGTCTTTAAAAATGGCACTTAGAGGGCCCCAAAAGGACCAGGACACCGGCGCTAAGTTAGGAGAAGGCGCTGTGACTGTCAGGGCAACTGCCGGAGACAGATGCTTAATGGAGTTCAGCATTAGAGAGCTGCCAGCGCTTTCTTTAACCACTGGCCCTTGGGTTTCCTCAGCTTTCCTTCTGCTCCACATCCTCCCTCACCCACCCCTGCTCTACCTCCACATCATAGCTCTTCTCTATTGTGGGGCAGAAAGAAGGAAAATGAGCCAGTTTTCCCTCTGCTCTAGAAGTCCTGGAAGATGAGGGACCAAAAGTTTCTTCAGCTGCCCAATCTGTGATAACTTCATATATCCAATGAGGTTGGACTCAAATGGATTCAGACTTCTTCCCCGGAGTGGAAGCAGAGTTACAGAGAAAAATCCAGAGGCAACATAGCTCTCTCTGATTAGGGTGGGAGACCACAGCCTCCCAGGCCCCCCATCCCCTGGAAGGCAGTGCTCCTTACTACGAAGGGGGTGTCTGCCTGAGTACTTTCCAGGGGCTTTGAGATAGATGGGGGAAGCACAGAATCCTGGGTAGCTGGTGCCTGGAGCTTGACTGACCTTTAGCCACCAAGCAGTGGTTTGTCCAGGCTTCCCTGCCCCTAACAAGAATTTTTTTTTTTTTTTTTTTTTGGACATAGAGTCTCACTCTGTCACCTAAGCTGCGGTAAAGTGGCATGATCTTGGCTCACTGCAACCTCCGCCGCCTGGGTTCAAGTGATTCTCATGCCTCAGCCTTCCAGGTAGCTGAGACTACAGGCACACACCATAAGGCCTGGCTAACTTTTTGTATTTTCGGTAGAGACGGGGTTTCACCATGTTGTCCAGGCTGGTCTCAAACTCCTGAGTTCAGGGAATCTGCCCGCCTCAGTCTCCCAAAGTGCTAGGATTAACAATACATTTTCTAATAGTAATAAGAATAATGATAATGATGACAGCAACCACAACTTCCTACTACATGCTAGGCACTTTACATATATTAACTTCAATCCTAAAAAGCACTGAAAGGGAGTTATCATCACTTTCATTTTCTACATAAGAAACCAAAGCACGAACTGCTCGAGTGAGTGACTCCAGGTGGCACAGCTGGTGAGTACTAAGGACAGGTATGAAAAGCCAAGTCTGTGGTCTATTAATGACCCCCCTGTGGCCTCCATCCTGCACATGCTTGTGCTTTCTGGTCACCCCCATGGTCTGTCTGAGAGATGCCAGGCCACTGTGGTGATCTTACTCAGATGTCAGAGACTTTTGCCTATACCAGTGACCATGTAGAAACACGTCTGTCAGAAAAGAACAGTGGGAGTGATGGGCTGCTTCCCTGCCTACTCCCTCTGTGAGGTGGGGCTGGTGCTTCCCAGGGCTCCATGTACCCCAAGATGCCGTAAAGGTTGCAAAGGGGCTCTTGTCCCACCTTGCGTCAGGCTACAACAAAGGAGAAGTAAACCAAGGGACGTCCTTCATGGGGCCGAGGTGGGTTCTGAGTTCTGATCACACCTGCACTGCTCCATTATCCCATCCCCAGAGAGTCCTTCTGCCTTCTAGGGCTGGTTCTGACATCTGAGAGTGGGGTGCATCACTTTTTACTGGGAAGTCAAGATGATGAATAGTATCTCTTCCTCTCACAGAGAGCTCCCTGTTCCTCACTGGAAGAGGGGGCTGGGGAAGGCATTGCAGAAGGAGCTGAACCCTGGATTCAAGCTCAGCTCCTCTGCCAAACTGCTGTTGACTCTGGATGACCTGCTCCCTCCTCTGTGCTTCAGTTTCCACACTGATCGCAGAAGGAAAGTGCAGTAGGAGTGTGTTGCACCAGATAAGCCAGCAGCATTTTCCAGGCCTAAGGTTTTAGGGTGCAGTGGACAATTCAGCACCTACTGACTGTAGGAAATGAGGGAGGGAAGTCACTTTGCCTCTGGTTCCTCCATTTCTGCTGTGGTAAAATGGAGACATCCTGTACCTTGACTGAGAATGAAGTGGGAAGTGGGACTATCTCAATAATGACATTCTGGAACCTTCAGAATCTGTTCCAGACAAATGGGAAGGCTCCCACCTGAGTGAAATTGGGTGAAACACTGAGACAGCTTTTCTGTTTTTGTGAATGTCTGAGGTGGCTCCATTTCCTGTCACTCATTCCTCAGCTCTGTGCTTCAACTTCGCTCTCATAGGAGCTATCAGACACAGGCCAGCCTGGGTGCCAGGAGCAAACGTCCACATGGTCTTGTCACCGTGTCAACCATCCAAACACTAACTGGAGTGTACAGCTTGGCCCCTGCAGGGGCAGACAGGATGGCAGAGAGACGGCTGCATCACCATCCAGTGCACCTCATGTGAGGCATGTCCGCAGACCCAGTGTTGAGAATAGGAATTATTTTCGCAGGAGCCCAGCACCTTTGGCTGGAGACAGTATCTTTACAACAGCATCTTCTATCAAATCAATGTCTATAGACCTCCCAGACTGCCAGACTTCACGTCACCTCCCTCAGAACATCCTGGGAGGCAGGGTGGAGACAGGGACGGACACTGAGGCACAAAGAAACAGTAATGACTCCTTCATCACACGGGGGTCCCTGGTGGAGGCACCATCCACTTCCGGGTCCCAAGCCCCAAGCGATGCCGCCCTTTCTTAGACCATGGTACCACTTCCCCATTGAACTATGGCTCCTTCTGAAGCTCACAGCATGGTAAAAAAAACAATCATGATGCCTCCTCTCACTTCTACCCTCCAGAGAGGCTAGCTTCACCATCTTTCAATTTCACAACCCCAAACAAAGAACTTGCAAATAAACAGAAGAAGGAAAGGGACAGGACAACTGGGACAGGCCTCCCCTTCTCCTCTTGTATGCCCGTCTGACCTCTCTATTTGAAAATGCAACCCTTTTGCTCCCACAAGGATCCTGACTCTACTTAATCCACTTGATTTCCTTTCCCTGGAGTGTTTATCACCATAAATAGTCTCTGATTATTTCTTAGGTTGGCTCCTTCTTCGCTGCTTCCTTTTGCTAAAATCATAGGGATATGTCACTGTTTCTTCATGGTTGTATTCCCAATGCCTTGACTGGTACTTGGCACATAGTAGGAGAGAGCTTACAGAATGTTTCTTTTTGAAAAAAACTTTATTTGTATTTATTTGTATTTTTAGAGAAGCCATCTCCCTCTGTTGCCCAGGCTGGAGTGCAGTGGTGTGACCATGGCTCACTGCAGCCTCAACCTCTAGGCTCAAGTGATCCCCCTGTCTCAACCTCCTGAGTAGCTGGGACTACAGGTGGACACCACCACACCTGGCTAATTTTTAAATTTTTTGTAGAGATGGGGTTTTGACATGTTGCCCAGGCTGGTCTCAAACTCCTGCCCTCAACGAATCCTTCTACCTTGGCCTCTCAAAGTGCTGGGAATACAGGTATGAGCCACAGTGTCCAGCTAATTAAAAAAAAAAAAAAATTAGAGACAGTGTCTCTCTATGTTGCCCAGGTTGGTCTGTGTTTCCTGAACGAATGAATGAATCAGGCCTGAGTAATATGCTATAAAGCAAGGTGGCCCTCGCCACTTCACTACTGGTTTATGCTGGAAGGAGCCAGGCAAGGCTGCCATCCTGGGCAATGCCTATGGGCAGGGGACTCACCTCCAGGCCCACCTCCTCAGACCCCACAGGTGTCCGCTTCCTGCTTTATAGCAAGGACTTGAGCATCAGCAGCTCAGGAGGACAGGCTGCAAGAGTCCCCCAGCACCTGGAAGCAGACCCACTTTGAAGAGGAGTCAGTAAAACAAAGGACATCATAAAAGATGGCTTTGCTCAAAACACGGCTGAAACAGATCCCCAAAGCAGAAATGTGTGTTTGAGGCTTCTGGCTTCCAGGCAGGCAAGGGCTGGTATGTGGAAAGGCAGCGACATTGAAATTCACTGAGAAATCTGCCACTTCCTCTGGGCCTATCAAAGAAGATACTCGCCTTGTCTGGGGGACAGCTGCTTCTCCCCTGGTGGGGGTCACTCCAGGGCACCCAGGAACAAGGACGGTCCCAGCTTTGCCACCTCATCTTCTCATTTATCTGCCTCACTGACATTTCCTCTCACCTCCCGCCCATCGGCTTGGCAGGTTTTTATCACATTGGTTTCAGTGTGTATAGACATTCCCTCGGGGTTACTGGAATTTTAGTAAATATACACCACACTCATACACAGGCATGCACACACAAAGCAAGAAGGAGGCTAACAGAGACCACAGACAAGGATAGACACAGGGGAAGGGGTGGGTGTGCATGTGCACACACAGCAGAGAGAGATTCAGAATCATGCAGAAGAAAGAAAAGAGACAGAAATGTAACATGGCTCTGAAAGACACAGTTAAATCATGACAAAATGACACTGACAACTCACAGTGCACACTCATACACTCCAAGCAGAAGTGTACACACAACACGGCACTTGCTGCACGAGCTCACAGAGGGACCCACGCGTCCGTGATAAGAGAAACCATATCCAGCCTGCAGAACTATGTAATTTGCAAATAATCTAATAGCTAACGTTTGCTGAATGTCCTTTCTGACCTAAGCTCTTTTACCTGGAATATCTCATTGAATCCTCGCTCACTCCAGGAGATCAATACTGTTTACTAAATCCCCATTTCACAGGTGCACATGGAGGCTGGAGTGACCTGAACTGGCCTCTGTCTTCAGCTGCCTCACTCACCACTTTCCCCTTTCTCCCCTCCTGGCAGCCCATCCGGTGTCCTCAAAAACATAAGTCACCTGCCCGTCTCTGGCCTCTGTGCTTGCTGTTCCCTCCGCCTAGACCACTTCTCCCCAGACAGTCCCCTCGCACCACTTCACTCTCTTCTGCTTTTTGCTCAAAAGTTCCCTCCTTGGAGAATTTCCCTGACAACTGTCTTTAAAAGAGCACTCACCTCCACTCTTCTGGACATCACCTTATTCCACCTGAGTCGGTTTAATTTTTCATTCTGTTCACTATTACCTGATCTAAGCCATTCATTCATTCCCTCATTCTCTCATTCACCATCTCTCTCTCTGCCCAGAATGTAAGGCCTATAAGGATAAGGACTTTGACTGTATTGCTCCTCATGGAATTCCTGGTAACCTAGAAGAATGCTTGGCTCAGAGCAGGTGCTCAGTAAACATTTGTTGAATATTGAATGAAAGAGGTGCTGAGGGAATGGGTGACAGAGCCAGAAAATGTGTAGCATTTTTGTGCAGAGATATGCACATGTGTACACACACACACAGAGACACACACACATACTCCATTCTCTACCTCCATTAGTCATATAATCCTTGCCCTGCATGTCATTCATTCATCCTCTTTACTATCCATTCATCCTACCACATGCCAAGAGCTGGCCTCTTTCAGCATATGGAATGAGGAACACTGGAACCCAAGGAGAGTTTGTTTATTTATTTATTTATTTTTTGAAACAGAGTCTCACTAGGTCACACAGGCTGGAGTGTGGTGGCGTGATCTGAACTCACTGAAAGCTCCGCCTCCCAGGTTGGAGTGGTTCTTCTGCCTCATCCTCCCAAGTTGTTGGGATTACAGGTGCGTGCCACCAGGCTCAGCTGATTTTTTGTATCTTTAGTAGAGATGGGGTTTCACCATATTGGCCAGGCTGGTCTCGAACTCCTAACCTCAGATGATCTGCCTGCCTCCGCCTCCCAAAGTGCTGGGATTGCATGCCTGAGCCACCACACTCGGCCCCAAGGAGAGTTTCAAACAGTGGTGGGGAGTCAAAGTTAGTTGATCTCTCTGGATACTTCTTCAACTATGGATTCAGTAACTATTTCTCAGCTACTAAAATATGATGTGAAATATTTAGTAGAGATGGGGTTTCACCATATTGGCCAGGCTGGTCTCGAACTCCTAACCTCAGATGATCTGCCCGCCTCCGCCTCCCAAAGTGCTGGGATTGCATGCCTGAGCCACCACACTCGGCCCCAAGGAGAGTTTCAAACAGTGGTGGGGAGTCAAAGTTAGTTGATCTCTCTGGATACTTCTTCAACTATGGATTCAGTAACTATTTCTCAGCTACTAAAATATGATGTGAAATATTTCCCCTGACTGTCAAATGCCTCTTTTCTGCACTCTGTGTCCCCCAGTGTGGTATCAGATAAATCAGAGGGAGGCTGGAGGTGGCAGAGACCAGCATCTCCGTCCACAAAGAAACTAGGGACAAGAAGGGATGAAGGAGTGTTTAGAAGAGAGAGCAGCTGCTGCCCACCAAATGATAAAGAGGAACATTCCTCAGGGGCAGAGGTAACACCCTAGAGCTTGCTGGGTTGCTGACTGAATCACAGTTATCTGGTTCTTAACAAAACTCAGAATCCTGCTATCTCTATTTAAGTCTTCAGGCATCATCTCCAGGCAGGAGGTCCCAGCCTCACCAAAATCAGAGTGCTTTCAAAGAAAGGTTGCTCTTCATCACAAAGAGATGAAGTCCAAAGCTCATTCACTCATATTAACTCTACAAGACTATACCTGGCCCCTTCTCTGGATGAGGTCTTCCTCTACCTGCTAGACACAAGAGAGACAAGGTCCCTGCCCTCCAGGAACTTATATGCTAATGCATAGAGATGGGAAATAAACAGGTAATTTTCATACTGTGGTTGGCAGCAGAAGTGAGTAAACAAAAAGACTTAATAGGAAGAAGTCAAGATGCCAGGATGAGGGACATTTATGTAGGGTGGCCAGTGGAGACCTCTCTAAGGACACAATATTTGAGCAAAAACCACAGGCCATGAGGAGGAACCAGCCACAGGAAAAGCCAGAGAGTTGTCACAGCAGAGGAAACAGTGAGCTTGCAAGTTCTGCAGCAGGAAGGAGCTAGGCTCAGGGACAGATGGAGGCCTGTTTGCTGGTGCACAGAGAGCCAGGGGCCAGGGCCACAAAATGAGCTTGCAGAGGTGGAGAGGAGCCACAGGATGGGTCTGAGGGCCATTCCAGGAGCTGGGGCCTTATGCTGAGAGTAATGAGATGCCCCTGATAGTAGGAGGGGTCCATGAACACCCATTCTGTTAACTTGGAAAGCGCTCACAAGCCTCCTGATTCAGTTGCTCACCTCTGCTCGCTCTCTCTTTTTTTTTTTTTTTTTTTTTGAGACAGAGTCTCGCTTTGTTGCCCAGGCTGGAGTGCAGTGGCCAGAGCTCAGCTCACTGCAAGCTCTGCCTCCCGGGTTTATGCCATTCTCCTGCCTCAGCCTCCCGAGTAGCTGGGACTACAGGCACCCGCCACCTCGCCCAGCTAGTTTTTTGTATTTTTTAGTAGAGACGGGGTATCACCATGTTAGCCAGGATGGTCTCGATCTCCTGACCTCGTGATCCACCCGTCTCGGCCTCCCAAAGTGCTGAGATTACAGGCTTGAGCCACCAAGCCCGGCCTGCTCTCTCTTTACCTGTTGTATTAGCCCGTTTTCATGCTGCTGATAAAAACATATCTGAGACTGGGTAATTTATCAAGAAAAAGAGGTTTAATGAACTCAGATTTCCATGTGGCTGGGGAGGCCTCACAATCATGGCAGAAGGGGAAAGGCACATCTTATATGGCGACAGGCAAGACAGAATGAGAGCCAAGCAAATATAAAACCATCAGATCTTGTGAGATCTATATACTACATGAGAACAGCAAGGGGAAAACCACTCCCATAATTCAATTATCTTTCACCAGGTCCCTCCCACAATACTTGGGAATTATGGGAGCTACAATTCAAGATGAGATTTGGGTGGGGACACAGCCAAGCCATATCACCTATCATTGTATTGAACATAACACCAGGACCAAGAGGTCCTTTAGGCCACTGCCCTGCTGCAGATCCCAAAAAGATCAGAGAAGAGAGAGGCTGGTATGTAAGAATGGACAGCATAAAGCACACCATTTTCTACCACCGGTTTTTTATACAGTGATCCCTGTTAGAAAATGTGTCCTTCAATCCAATATAAACCTCTTTGATTATCATCCAGATTGCCATCCTACCATATGTTTAGGACACTCTTCCACTAAGATCTGGGAATACAGATGCTAGTATGTTTCATGGTAGATTTTAGTCTTCAGTTATAGGAGCAGCCAGAGCAGCAGAATTGAAGCCACAGCTCTCTTGAGCTCAGATCCATTCAGTCACTCATTCAACAAATGTGTATTGAGCACTTATTAGGTGTCAGTGCTGTTCCGGGGGTCTGTGATATGCAAGTAAGCTAAAAAGACTAAAAAACAAAAATTTATATTCTCTTGGAGTTTACATTTTAAATGAGGAAGACATATAATACAGAACAATTATAAGAATCATATAGCAAATAAGAAGAGACTAAGTGCAATGGATAAAAACAGACCCAGGAGAGGAGATTGGGAGTTTATGAGTGTGAGTGGAAGGCAATCTAGTGTTTTACCTGTAGTACTCAGGGGAGGCAGATACCTCCAGAGAATTCCAGGCAAAGGGGAACAACCAGGACTAAGATTCTGAAGCAGGAGCCTGCCATATTGCAGGAGCATCACAGAGGACATCTCTGTGTCCAGGGCACTCTCTCCCACCCTGGCCCTGCAGAGTAGGGGAGGTGGGAGAGTGGCAGGTGATGAGCTTGGACATCTCATGAGGACAGAGCATATAAGGCCCTGTGGGTCTTCACAGGCACTTTGGCCATTGAAAGAATCTGAACAGAGGAATGATACTATATAACTCAAACTTTTGAAGATTAACTGCTGCATGGAGAAAAGACTGGAAAGACGAAGGTGGAAACAGAGAGAATAGCTGGAGGGCTATTGTGAATATTCAGGCAAGAGACTATGGGGGTTCAATCCAGGTAGGTAACAATGAAGTGGTGAGAAATAGCCATATTCTGGAAATATTCTGTAGAGTTCGTAGAATTTCCTGACATACTGGATGTGGGGTAAGGGATAAAGAAAGGAATCAAAGATAACTCTAAGATTTTTAGCTTGAATGGCATAGTTGCCATCATCTGCCATCATCCCTAACATCTGAGATAGAGAAGACTACAGGTGAGAAGTGCTGGGAAGGTCGATGAGGAATTTGGCTTTAGACATGTTAAGTGAAGATATCTACCAGATGTCCAAGTGGAGATGTCAGGCAGCAGTTGGGTATGTGGCACTGGGGTCCATTCTAATAGGCTGAGGAATTTTCTCCCCACACTTCTTTGAGTGACCTGTACACAGTAACTCCACCATCTCCAATGCCGGGGTCATCATCTAACACATTTTCACAATAGGACTGACTCAGAGATTGCAAAACCACTGCTCTTCACCTGTTTTTGTGAACAAAGTTTTATTGGCAGATAGTCGTCCCCATTTGTTTAGATGTTATCTATGGCTGCTTTTGTGTTACAACAGCAAAGTTGAATAATGGCAACAGAAACCATATGGTTCACAAACCCCACACTATTCACTATCTGACCCCTTAGAGAAAAAGTCTGTTGACCCCTGGACTAACTCATTGGTATGTAATGTTGTTAACTCCCATCTTTCAGGAATATTTAGGTCTTCACTTCACGTGAAGAAAAAAAAATAACAATCTGAAAGTTACTAGATGTGTCTCTTGTGTTATTTGAGCTCTTCAATGGAAGAAGATTATCATGACTATCTTCATTTTACAGATTAGAAAAGTGAGACTCAAAGAAGCTGATTGACTTGTCCAGGGTCATCAGCCAGTGGAGGATAGGTCTGGGTCTTGAATCTAGGTCTTCAGACGTCAAAATCCAAGCTACAGCCAATATATCAGTGATTCCCAAAGCAACACACAGATAGACTATGTGTGGATGCAGACACGGAGTTTTAATAATTTTAATAGTTCTGTTTGATTTGTAAGTACATCAGTCATATTATATATGACTGACGTGTTAGATCCATAATAATACTATTTAAGAGACAGTTAAAGTAGGTATCCAAGTTGAAACTGTAAGTTAAAACAAAAACATAATGTAAAATAATAGGACAGGGCAAAAGTCATGACAGTGATGTAACAGGCTAAATTGTTTCTCCCCAAAACTCACACACTGAAGCCCTAACCTTCAGCACTTCAGCATATGGCTGTATTTGGAGATGGGTTCTTCAAAAAGGTGTGTATCAGTCTGTTCTCACTCTGCTAATAAAAATATACCTGAGACTGGGTGATCTATAAAGGAAAGAGGTTTAATGGATTCACAGTTCCACATGGCTGGGGAGGCCTCACAATCATGGTGGAAGGCAAATGAGGAGCAAAGCCATGTCTTACATGGCAGCAGGCAAGAGAGCATGTGCAGGGAAACTCC
This sequence comes from Colobus angolensis palliatus, assembly GCF_000951035.1. Classification (NCBI taxonomy): domain Eukaryota; kingdom Metazoa; phylum Chordata; class Mammalia; order Primates; family Cercopithecidae; genus Colobus; species Colobus angolensis. Next base: position 274,078 of record NW_012115154.1, read on the forward strand.
CCTTAGAAAACCATCTGACCTCATGGAATGTATTCACTGTCATGAGAGCAGCATGGGAAAGACCTGCCTGCATGATTCAATTACCACCCACAGGGTCCCTCCCATGACACGAGGTAATTATAGGAGCAACAATTCAAGATGAGATTTGGGTGGGACACAGCAAAACCATATCAAGCTGTTTATGTTACAATAAGGCTGATAGAAAGAGGCCCTAATCCAATCTGACTGGTGCTCTTAGAAGAAGAGGCGAGTAGGACACACAGAGAAACATCAAGGCTTTGCTCGCAGAGGAAAGGCCATGTGAGGACATAGTGAGAAGGTAGCCATCTGCAAGCCAGGGAGACAGGCCTCAGAAAAAACAGCCCTGATGACACTGTGATCCTGGACTTCCAACATCCAAAGCTGGGAGAAAACAAATTTCTGTTGTTTAAGCTCCCCAGTCTGTGCTATTTTGTTATGGTAGCCCTAGCCAATGAATACAAGTGATAGATTACTGACACACAGGAGGTGCTTCCTTTATCTGAACTTCTCTCTTTCCGTCTTACTCTCTGTGGCAGAGAGTAAGATCAGGCTGGTTTGTTTGTGCTCATCACAGACAACCTGGGAAGCAGGGAGTGGGTTCAATCCCACCCTTACTCTCTGTGGCAGACAGTAAGATCAGGCTTCAGTTAGTCTTTCAGTTACTTAAGTTTGAGCTTTGAAATTAACTGAAGCAGTAGGTTATTTGTGTTGGCACTTTTCTCTTCCAATTCTGGTTCAATGAAGGCACTGGGGACTCATTCATTAAAAAATTATGAGGGGCCTATTAAGTGAGATTTAGGCTGGCAAGGCATGGGATGCTCTCAAGCTGCTGGTGGCAACAGAGACAAGGAAGTCATCATCACAGCCTGGTCTGACAGGGCTACTACAGACTTGTCTAACTGCAGGCCAGGAATAACCCAATGAAGAATGTGACAGTCAAGCTAAGTTTTGAAAGACAAGGAAAAATTAGTCAGATAAGAAAGGAAAGTGCTTTCCAGGCCACGCTGACATCATGGTCAAGCTATGCCCTTAGCCTGCAGACACGGTGTGCAAAGTGTTCTGACCCATCATGGCTGAGGAAGACCCACTACCTGAAGGAGGCTGGAATTAGTCTTGATGCCCTGGGTCTGGAAAATACCTAGGTATATTCACCAAGCTGCTTGGCCCTGAGCTCTATTCCACGTGCCCAGTCTGTCAAGCAGGCCTGGGTTCCTCATGGGCTCTCCCCCGGGACTGGATTTTTGCTCCCTGCCTACCTTGGCCTCACCTGGACTGCTGTGCTCCAACCCAGATGGACCATCTAGAATCTCAATACCAGTCCTTGCCTGACTGTAAGCACAGTCAGTGTCTGGAAACTCCTGTCACAGAGTCCTAAAAACAAGAGTCTCTCCATTTAACAAGCACTTACTCTGTGCCAGCCATAGTTCTAAGTTTATTCTATGCATATCTCATTCAATTCTTGGAACAAAACTATCTGATATTATTGTCACCTACATAGGACAGTAAAGAATGCTGAATCTTAAGGAGGTTAGGAACTTATCAGAGACTACATTTAGTAAATGAGATTTAAGACGCATGCTCAGTCATTCCAATGGCAACACCTGCGGACTTAATCATTGCACTCTTCTACAAATCTCCACCAAGAATCCACAAGTCCAGTGGAGACCACTGTCGGCCCAGGTGTTAGGGCTTTGAAATGGTCATTTGGGTGGCAGGCCAGTCTCCCCATCTGTGTGGAGCAGCCCTGGAATGGATGAATGCCCTGGCTCTATTCATTCCTGCCTTCCTTTCCAATGTGCCCATAATATGGAGCTCTCAGGGTGCCTCATTGCCAAGCCTGAATGGGTACTGACCACATTACCCATCCAAGAGGAAATAGCTGAGGACAAGGAGGTGAACAAGGATTCAGAAGGGAAGGAGTAATGCTCAGAATCCTGACTCAGTTCTCAGAGGGGGCTGATAACTCATATTATCAGCTTATGCTTTTTTTTTTTTTAATTTCTCTTTATTTTTTTAGAGACGAAGTCTTGCTATATTGCCTAGGCTGGCCTTGAACTCCTGGCCTTCCAGCAATCGTCCTGCCTCGGCCTCCCGAGCAGCTGGGATTATAGGTGCAAGACACTGCACCTGGCTCCGTTTATATTTTCCATCTTTGAAAGTCCTCTTATGTTTTAAGTCCCAGGTTCAGAAATGCTGGCTTTCAGATCAGGCAAGAAATCCTGAATATTCAATGCCTTGTGAAGATCTTCTCCAGACGATTCATGCCACCAAGGAAAGCTGCCTCCCCTCAGCTCCTAGGGCCTCAGAGGTGGGCTGGGAGTGGGGAGTTTGGAAGCTGTTATAAAAGCAAGGAATGTAGACAAATGGGAAGCCTTGTGCCCAGCTGCAGGCTCCATCTTGGTAGTCTCTCCTCCGAGGAAAAAATACTCCACTTTCCACCCCACCTTGGGAATGAGACCATTCCCAAGCCGTGGCAGCCTCAACCAGGGCACAATGGGTCCCAGTGTGGCTAAAGTTGGGAGAACGGGGAGTCCGACACGAAGAGAAGATGTCATCGAGCTCTTGGGGAGGGCAGAGCTCCTGTGACTGCTAAGGCATAATGCACAAGCCCCGTGGGTGGCATAATGTGGAATTCATCTCCCCCACAATGCCGAGAGGGTCCAGGCAGAACAATCCAGACTCTGTTAGCAGGGTCCTCCAGAGAGTTCAGGCCACGCTGACGAGGATGAAAAAGAGGAGAGATCTGCCCCTCATGGTTGCTGCTGCCACTCAGAACTAACGCATACATATTCATGGGCTGGAGGGACAGCTCCAGGGAACGACCCATCCTCCACAGAGGCCGCAGGGCAGAGGTACGGTGGTGCTGCACCACACTGGGGGTGGGCTGTGTGTTGTGGGGTGGAGCACTCCAGGCAGTGAATTAGAGGACTCCAGGAAATACCCTTAAATACGTAGATATCCAAGGTGAAACCCCTTCCTTTGCCTGCTGCAGATATATGACTCCTGGCCTGAGCTCAGGGACTCCATAAAAACTTACTTCCTTCTCAGCTCAGTTTGAGAACCAAGCCCAGGTTTTCTACTTCCTACTCAGCATCAGTAAACCTGCACCGTATCTGTTCTTCTCGGGCAGGCTTCGCAGCATTTGCTGGAGTTTCCACGAAGAGTTGTATGTACACACAAAAGTTCAGGCCATGCCCTACCTCATCGTATCTCACCACACAGACTCTGTTTTCTGGGTCCTGACCATGGCGTTCCCTTAACTAGGCTCTTCTGGCAATAAATCCTTGCTTCCCACAGGCTTCTGGGGGCCAGGAAGGTGACTTTGGTATGACATCACATTTTGTACAGGGAAATCTGGACCCACAATTTGGACATCTGTATGACGTTTCTTCAAAAGAAAGCAAATGTTGGCCCTGAATGTATACACATGATTTTGAAGTTAGTGGATTTGTTCTAGAGTCTCCAGTATTTTGATAGTTTAAATGTTTCTTTCCCGTTTCAGAACACCTAAGCCTCAGTCCCCAGGCAGCAAAACTGAAAAGATACACACTGCGCCAAATAAATCAAATCACCTCTCTGCAGCTGGCCTCCTAAGGTTTGTACTGAGCCACAGGCTAGTATTTAGCTGTAAGACAAATGTCTAGCAGAGCCCAAAGAGCCTTACCTGCCTCTCTGACATGATGTAGAGTTGCTCGTGGTCCTTGGAGAAGGCCATATCCCGGAGGACTGGGCCAGGATCCACCACTTGCACCGTCTCATACTGGAGAGCGTTGCCCCTGGGTCCATCCACTCGGATCTGTGGAGAAGAGGAGGAGAGTCAATGTGAGTTCAGATCCTGCACTGCCCGCAGTCAAACTTCAGCCAGAGACCCTGTCAACAGCCGAGGGAGAGAGCATGAGTTCTGTCTCTACAGTGCTCACAGGCTAAAGCCAAGGAGTGGAGTGACATAAGTTCACCAAGGGCCTCAGGATGGGAGTGGCAGAGAGGGAAGCTGGGGACCAAGCTGGGCTTCACCAAGAATCCAGTCTTGATTTCCCTGGTTCCCTCTGCCTCAGGCTAAAGCATTTCATGCCTTTCTTGCTGGTCTTTGGAGAAAAAGATGAGGCTCTGAGGCTTGGAGGAACAACATGTAATTGAAGCTTACTCAGATCAGAGTGTCACCCTGCATTGGAAAGGCGGTATTATTTGCTGCATTTGTTAGCAGAAAAACATGTCAGTGTAAGGAAGGGAACTGCTACCCAGATGTCATTGCTGTACCTTGAAGGGGAACCAGGCAGGGGGCCAACCCCAAAGGTTTCACACTAAGGGTCTCTTTTTGGCATTGAAATAGTGGCTTATACTTATAACATTAGGTCCTGAAACCTTCTAGAGATTTTGTTCACGTCCCTAGGGAAGGGGATGAGGGAATTACAGGAAAATGTGCTTCAGGCATGAGTCATCCACAACCTTCTGCAAACACTCAGCTGAGTAGATCTTCCCTGGCCATCCACAAGTTCTTCCTAGAAATGCTGGGACAGCTTAGAGACAATGGAAAGAAGACCTCTGCCCACATGCCCCATGAATGAGAACTAACCTAGAAAAGACATGAGCTTTACAACCCTACATGATGCTCGTCTGGCCTCTGGATGTTGGCCAAGGTCTCTGGAACCATCCTGTGTTTGAGTGCATAGACCCAACATGACCACTGCACAGTGAGTGCTAATAACGCCACTCCCATAAATCAGGAACAAATACTATTGAGAGTGTGGTTAGGCGAGAGCTAGGGGATCACCACACTTCCCCGCCACACACAGGACTGTAAGATACACATAGTGTAATTTTAGAGATTTCAACAATAAAGCTAAGGAAAAGGAATATATTCCAAATATTCCCATTAGGCACTCTTATTTTTAATTTTTAATGTGTAATTTTTAACCTCTCACAAGATCAAGGAGAATAAAAGAGGCATTCTGAGGAACTAAATTACAGAAAGAACACCACATTAATGACAACTGACCACACCAGGCCCCCCAGAAGGCTCTCACCTTTCATTTCTCTTGAGTCCATGAACTCTAATATCAGGTTATTTTGTGGTTTATTTGCTTGATTTTAGGTTTGTTCTGGACTCTGATTTTTAAAATTTCCTTTTAAGTGTTATTTTTAAGCTTCGTGGACATCAGGTACTGGGAGATGGTTTTGCACATAATTCTCTATTGGTGTAATCCTCTCAATCCCATGGGTTTAATGTTCATTCATTACGGCTCATGTGCCCCTCTGGCATCCATTCCACCCTCTCCCACCTTTTGGGTGGTATTGAACCCACTCCCTGCTTCCCAGGTTGTCCATGATGAGCACAAACAAACCAGCCTGATCTTACTCTCTGCCACAGTGATTAAGAGAAAATAGGCTCGAGTCAATCAGTGTGAATCAGAGCAAAGCAGGGACTCATGGTAGCGAGAAGAGACCGTATTTCCTAACTCTCAAAGGGGTAAAATGAACTTGGAGCTCAAAGATCTGTGGGCAACCCTCTCCTAACAAGGAAGGGAGCTGGAACCAGGGCAAGTCAAGCACAGAGACGGGAAAAAATTGGTCTTTGGTGACCTTGCTGAGCCACTGAATCAAAGTAACCCCAAAGCCTGCCTGACATTGGGACTTTCTAGTTACTCCAGATATTTTCTTTATGTTAAAGTAATACAAAGGTTTTTTTTTTTCAACATCAAAAGTCCTAATGGATGCACTGATAATAGATGAGAAAAATGATACCCAGGTATATTAAACAATTGGCCTGTGCGATAAAATCTGGGGAGAGAATTAGAATTCAGTTTGACTCTGGAAGTCCATGCTTTTCCTACCACCAGTTACATGAGAGTCCTTGCTCCCAGAGGGTTTCCCGTGTGTCTCTCAGTGGCGGCCACCTAAAGGCAGGGGGCTGAGGTCAGGGTCTGTCTCTAGTCTCTACAATTCCTGAGACTTTCTCTAGTCATTCTTGATTTTGGTGCTCAAACACTTGAGCTTGACAAATATTTATTCTAAAAAAGAATAAATAAATAAATGTAGTTCAGATTCCTCTTTGCTAATTTCCCATTAAGCCCATGAAAACAACAGTTAAAGAGGTCATGGTTAGTGTTTAAAATGGAAATGCCTCTGATTCCCAGAGCCCTCCTTCTTCTGTGCCCATCCCCAAGCCACCAGATGTCCACGCTGGCCAGGTCCTTTCCTAATCTGGATGAAACAGGAGTTTGTGCAAAACCAATTGGGATTACCACCCAAGTCTGACTGCACAATGATGGCCTTGGCCCCTGGCCCAGCCAAGCTTCATCCCCAGCTGGTAGGTGCCCCTGGAGCAGAGGCAGAGAATGATACTGAATGCCCTGGCTGGTCTCCAGTCCCCTCAGGCCACCGTCGGCCAGAGCAGGGTCCCCGGGGGAGTGCTGGCGGAACTAAGCCCCATCCAGTGCCCCTTGGCCTGATCCCCAAATGAAATTACATTCAGTGCCTGAACAGTCTCCTTTATCTTTCGACTCCAACTTCCCTGCTCCTGAGGATGAGGGGTTTGCTGGGTGTGGCTGGACATCAAAGGAAACCAGATGACTTGGGGGAGGGACAGACGGGTGGACGAGGAAGCACCAATTGGACAAGTTTCCATAGGCCTGGCCTTCTGCAAGGAGGCTGGATACAGCTAAGTCCCCACCCTCTGCACTCTGCCAGTGGGAAATATGTAATTGGAAAGGCTCCTTCTCTCTTTTCCCACCTCACCCTCCAACAACTTTTCAGAAAACCAAAGAAAAGCATTATTTATTCATCTGTTGAAAAAATTCACACAGGACATGGATAAAGGAGTTTATGATGGAATTTACTGAATGTTTGATGGGCAATCCAAAAATTTAGGTAGAATGGACCAGCTGGTGGCTCTTGGACCCTTAACGTAGACAAATAGAACAAAAGCTGCTATTTAATGAGTGGCCACTATGGGTCTGGGACAATGGTAGGCATTTTACATATATTTATTTTCTTATTTAAATCTCAGAACTCAGTAAAGTAAGCATTAATATTGTCCCCATTTACAGGTGTGGCACGAAAAATGTTAAATAACTTGATTAAGGTCACCCATCTGGCGGATGGCACAGGCTGCACCCATACCAGGGTCTGATTGATTCCAGTGGTCATGCTTCTATGAGTTCACACACTACACCAAAGGCTCACACTGAACCCGGCACTATTGTTTATGTAAACCTGCATTCCTTCAAGACGTCAAAGGAGTTGGTTTTAAACAAGCATCACCCCAGGGCTGCTGGAGGAGCCATGTCTTTATCTACTGCAGTTTTTCTGGGAGAGAAACCTGCATATGAATGAAGGTGCTATTGTAAATTTTCTAAATAATGATCCCTTATATTCTTGCTTTATACCTTCCAAAGCATTCTTAAATAACACTGTCTCAGCTGATGGTTGTAAAATTTTTATGATGTTGATTGCCAGAATAATCATTCTCATCTTCCTGATGAAGCAGCTGAGATGGAGGCTGTTCTGTGACTTGCCCCAAGTTCGATGATAAACCAATGGCATATAAGACTAGAATCCAGGTCTCCTGATTCCTAGCTCAGTGCTTGTCTCTTAGCTATTTAGATTTTCCAGAAGCCTTTGACAAGGTTCCACATGAAAAGGTATTTAAAAATAATGAGTCTCCGTGGGACTTCGGGCAGTTTGGCCATGGAGAGAGAGAACTGACTCAGAGACAGGAAAAGACAGGTTTGTGCATGGAGAAGTAACTAGTGTTATGACTAATCTCATTTAATATTTTTTATAAATGGCCTGGAGGAGGCAGCAGGAAAATGTACAAATGATTGTAAACTCTTTGGGACAGCAAGAAGTCCAACAACAAAGGTGAACTACAAAAAAAATGGTCCACCCTCTGCAGGGCTGACAGTTGCCACGTGGGCAAATAGCCCTGGGACCATGAGTCTCCCAAGGAAGAGGTCATACCTACTGTACTCAGCGCAGTCCCTGATACGTGGTTGGTGCTTAGTAAGTAATTACTGAATAAATGTAAAACAACCACAGTCTCTAATATCTGAGCTGCTAGTTATAATCGAGGTAAGAGTCAGGATTGAGGAAGAGATCAAAGCCACCATTTACTACTCCCAATACTCAGGCAGCCAAAAGGCCAACAAAATGGTAGGTAGCATTTAAGTAAGATTTCATAGAAAAACAGACTAGCAGAGCTATCATCTTGGTCAAGTTCACCTGAACATACGCGATCACATTCAGTTTACCCCTCATAAGGTAGGAACACAATCCAGATGCCTGCAACTCAAGAACAGCCTAGGAAAGACAACCCAAGCCAGAAAGAAATAGTTGAGATGAAAGGAGACACACTGACCAGTGACCATGGTTCAGTCGTCAATGCAGAGGCCACCCAACACTTATAACATGACAGCTTGAACAAATTAGATTTCTTTTTTTGTTTGTTTGTTTGTTTTTGTTTTCAGACAAATTCTTGCTCTTGTTGCCTAGGCTGGAGTGCAATGGCATGATCTCAGCTCACTGTAACCTCTGCCTCCTGGGTTCCAGCAACTCTCCTGCCTCAGCCTCCTGAGTAGCTGGGCTTACAGTCACCTACCCCCACGCCTGGCTAATTTTTGTATTTTTTAGTAGAGACGGGGTTTCGCCATATTTGCCAGGCTGGTCTCAAATTCCTGACCTCGTGATCTGCCCACCTCAGCCTCCCAAAGCGCTGGGATTACAGACGTGAACCAGCAGGCCCAGCCTAGATTTCTTATTTTACATAGTATAGATACTTGTGGATCACCTAAATAATGAGAAAGGATGAAAACAGAAGTTGATTTTTTTTTTTTTTTTTGGTAGAAAATGTAAAGAAACTGGCCGGACACTGTGGCTCAAGCCTGTAATCCCAACACTTTGGGAGGCCAAGGTGGGTGGATCACCAAATCAAGAGATTGAGACCACCCGGGCCAATATGGTGAAACCCTGTCTCTACTAAAAACACAAAAATTAGCTGGGCATGGTCGTGGGTGCCTATAGTCCCAGCTACTCAGGAGGCTGAGGCAGGAAAATCACTTAAACCCGGGAGGTGGAGGTTGCAGTCAGCTGAGATGGCGCCATGGCACTCCAGCTTGGTGATAGAGTGAGGCTCTGTCTCCAAAAAAAAAAAAAAAAAAGTAAAGAAAACAATCACGGGTCACAAAGGCACATTGGGTGTTTGGAAGATGTTAACCTCTAAGGATGACACCAAGGAGGAAACCACACCCCGATCCTATGTGTCTCTTGACAGAACGACACATCCCACACTCACCATGCGTCTGTTGAATGCCCATTTTTCCAGGGCCTCTCCTTCTGGAGAGGAGAGGTGGTAAGTGCCAGCCCTGCCTTCCAGGAGGCCTGTCTCCTGGAGGGCTCAGATTTCGCACAAATAATGCCCAGTGGCAAATGTTATGGCAGAGGGGTGTTCAAAGGCCTCTCTTTGTTCTTCTCAGGAGATCTGGCCAACTGGAGTTTAACCAGGGATGATGAGCCCAGCTCCAGGTGAGGCTAGTGGGCAGGCAGCGTCATGACCTAGAACTACCAATATGGCGCTGCCAGTGATGAGAGCTTGACTAATACAACACATAACAGGTAACATGAAATTTACTCAAAGCCACCTTAGGGGACGAAATCTTTCACATCAGTAGGAAGACTGATCTGAAGTAGCAAAATTAGCAGGACTAATAGATTTCATAAAGTCGTAACATACTGACAGGAGGGTTAGAGTAAAAATTGGAAAAAGGGTGTCCAAGGGGAAGAATTTGATCATCTTTCTGCAGCATCATCTTGAGGAGAGAGAGAGAGAGACTAGAGCAGATCAGAGAACCACTGTGTCCTCTGTGGTAGGGACGGGTGCCCCTGCAGGCCTTGCCTCAGCCCCAGTAGAATGTTCCAGAACAGCACTAGACAATGGAAGATAGTATAAGCCACAAATGAGGGTCACATATGTCATTCAGAATTTTCTAGTAGTGGCCAAATTTTAAAAAACAGGTAAAATTCCCAGCACTTTGGGAGGCTGAGGCGGGCAGATCATGAAGTCAGGAGATCGAGACCATCCTGGCTAACATGGTGAAACCCCATCTCTACCAAAAATACAAAAAATTAGCCAGGCGTGGTGGCGGGTGCCTGTAGTCCCAGCTACTTGGGAGGCTTAGGCAGGAGAATGGCGTGAACCCAGAAGGCGGAGCTTGCAGTGAGCAGAGATCGCACCACTGCCCTCCAGCCTGGCAACAGAGCGAGACTCTGTCTCAAAACAACAACAACAACAACAACAAACAGGTAAAATTAATTTTCATAATATGTTTAATCTGACCCAATATACCCCAAATATGATCATGTTAGCATGTCTACAAGAATAAAAATTATTAAAATTATTATTGAGATATTTTACCTGCTTTTCCTCATACTAGCTAAACCTTTGCCTCCTGAGGTGCATGTTACACTTACAGCACAGCTCAGTTTGGAACAGCCATGTTTCAGGGGCTTCCTGTGTGGCCAGAGGCTACCATATTGGATAGCACAATTCTAGACTATTCTCTTCCCTGTGTTTTGATTCTGCACTCACCAAGTGACCTTGTTAATAATTTGGTTTGTAACTATCCCCCTGGAGGCATGCTCCATTGAGATTTTGCAACCACCCCCAACCCCACCCGACCCTCCCTTCCTGCGTCCTCTGCTGCAATCCCTTTGTGTCTCTCAGGGACCTTTGAGCTACAGCACAGTGCAGTGTGCCCCACTGCCCTTACTTTCTGGGCATTCTTGGGCCATATGCTCCAACAAGCTGTATGGTCCCCTTCAAGTCAGAATGCTGCTGCATGGGCCTCATTCTAATCCAGGCTCATTCGATGCACCCATGCCTTCTCTTCCCACACTCTGGGCACACCTCCTGTGCAGCAGGATCCCTGGTACCCCTGCTCGTGGGAGGGAACCAACCAGTCAGCCAGAATCATTGCTATGGGAGGGGATTCTTGGGGACTCTTAACCGCACCAAGTAATACTGCCCTGGGAGAGAGTGGTGATGAGTGGAACACCCAGACGGTGGTGGGCATCTGGGGCTGGGGGCAGCAACTGACTACCAACTGCATAGATGCATTTCAACATTAACAACCGGTGAGGTCACATGAGCACTTAAGGACTGAGCATCATCTTGCCTGTGCCACACAGAAACCTCCACTACAGCGTTCAGTGTGCACTGCACTACTCCATAGTACAAGCAGCTTACCAAGAACACACACAGACACACACACCCCCTCTACTCTGGGTATCCAGGCATCCACATCCCCAGCTACTCAGTCCCCAGCCCGAGATCTTCCAAGGCAGCCAGACCCTTTCCTCCAGCCCCGCTGGCCCCCTGCCGATCCATCAGCAGGCACTGCCACCTATCTCCATCCCTGGCACGGTGAGTCTCCACACTGCCAGACAGACTGCTATTGAAACATCAGCAGCATGGCCTCCTCAAAGGTCAGCCATCCAGGGAGCTCCTGGCAGCTGCTTGTTTGTTTATTGGAACATTATCTGGGCCGGGCTGTTTATTTACATCCACTGAAGGATTGAACAATAAATATAGTCTCCCAGTAGCAGGCAGATGCTTGCACTAGAGCGTTCTGGCTGCCGTCTTGCTTGGACTAATCTCCCTAATGAGCAAACAGTGCTATTCATCTCTAAAGATGCAGGCCACCTCTGCACTCTCCCTTTCCTCTATCCCTTCACATCCTCCCCAAACTTCCTAGTGGAGGTCTACACTTTTGAGATTTGGGAGCTGGACCCAGTTATAAGAATGCAAGGGTGGGGTCTTATCCAGCAAGCAGGGAAATAGAGCTGGAACTGTAGATGGAGAGGGGAACAGAGCAAACCTGGAGGCATATGTCCCAGGGCCAATCTTAATTCCCCACCTAGACCCTCAAACCTCCAATACAGAGGCACGTGGCAAACCAGCTGGTGGTCAGGACGGAAGGAGGTCACGCCTTGCCCACAGGGCCAGAGGTGGAGGGCTTATGGAGAGGTGCCCCATATTCCAGCCATGCCAGAGCCAGAGTTAAGCCTTGAACTGCCCAGAATTGGAAGGAGATCTCTTGCAACAAAATGCAAACCAGTCAGTTTGCACAAGGGAGACCTCATCGGGGCAGGCAGGGATAGGTGAGGAGCTGAAGGAGGGAAGTAAGGGGGCCAGATTTGGCTCCTCTTAGAAGCCTTGAGCACATGACTTCAGCTCTCCTAGCTGTCCTGGGTCTCTCTCCTGGCTCTGACCTGGCTCCCAAGGAGGCAAAAGTAGCAACAAAGATCCCTGGCAAGCAATAAGTGACCAGGATCCGTATCTCTGGCACACAACAGCAGTATGATGTCTCTCAGGAGGGAGCAAACTGTGAGCCATTTGGATCATAGATATGCAGTCTACTCAGTTGCACCCACAGGTTCTAAATGATGTAGGCCTCATCACTGTCACTGGGCACCTGAAAGGAAGAATTAGCACAACAAAGAATGCCAGAATCAGGCACAGGGTAGGTACTCATTGTTGAATGAATGAATGAATGGCCTGAGAAGCTGATTCTGGGTCTGAGTTGCCACGGCTAGAACCAGGAGACACACACGCACACTCACAGATGTGTGTGCACACACATGTATACACATGTACACCCTCTGGCTCTGAAGATGGGGCCACATCTCAACTCAAACACAATCTCTAGAACCTTCCCTTTCTAATTCTGTGAAAAGGGAGAGAGGGCAGGTGATACAACTGTGTCTGGGACAAAGAGGAGCTGGGAAGGTTGCAGCAGGCTGGCAGGAAGATAGATGAGAATATGGGCATGAGGTCTGAGTATCTTGGCAACTGGCTGGTTGTGGGTTAAACGTCTTCAGAAAGGGGCCCTTCCTTGTGGTGAGCTGCCTAGTTTGCAGGCTGGTGGACTGGAGGATTTCTCAGTTCCCATCAGACTCCCCACCAGAGGAGCTCCTCACACCCCAGGCCCTCACTGCCAATATCCCTACAACCCCACACCAAGGGCACCTGAGAGTAAGACTGCAGTCATAGAAGCACCTTGCATCTTCCCCAGGGCTTTTGCTTTTTAAAATTATTCCCTCCTGCCTCTCCCCTGGATTTCCAATCACCTCTCCCCATTCTGCTTTTGCTTTTTTTCACAGCACTTGTTCCCTTCTGACATACTGTGTCCTGCATTTATTATGATGGTTATTGTTTATGCCTTTGCTAGACCATACACACCACAGGAGCAGAAATCTTTATCAAGGGATGTATCTCAGACCCTTGAACCATGCCACAGAGGAGGTGCTCAATAACCATTTGTTGAATAAATGCATGAATGAAAACACTCAAAGTAATCATCTTTGTGTTTCTTCAGCCTCATGGTGTAGATTTCCCCTATTTTACAGTGAGGGAGCCAGTTAGGGGCTTTCCCTCACTGTAACTGGGAGATTCTACAGCAAAAGTGAAGCAGAAACTGCCCAGCCAGGCCCACGTGGCCGGTAGGTGCCCTGTTTCACCAGCAGGGTGGACTGTTTGACGCCACATCCATGCCTTCCTGCCTTTAGTCTCAGGGCTTGGAAGGTGGGTGTAAACCCTGCTTCTGTGTTCATGCTGCTTAAGCTGCCCCAGAATAGCTCCATGAGGCACTTTGTCTTGATTTCCTGATTCCAGCCAGGAGAAAGAGGATGCAAAGGGAACTGCAAGAGTGTAAACAGTAATTAATTAGACAGGCAGCGTGTGTGCACGAATCCTGCGCCGTGTTACCAAACACTGCCGGGACAATCGGTCCCTTTGGGTCTCCCATTACACACATTCTCAGAGCCAAATAATGATTTCTATGCTGCCATTAGGAGCGTCTTGCCCTGCGATGTCCAAACCAAAAAGAAACCAGGGATAATGGCCTCCAAACCTTCCCCACCTGTTTGAGTGGTGACACAAAGAACAAGCTATGACTCCAGAAGAGAAAGATGCTGAAGAAATAAAAAGGGAAATCAATAGGACTGATATAAAGAACACACCAGGAAAAGGTTCAAACCAGCATATTTCACATGTGGAATATTTTGAAACAGCTTCATTGATTGTACCATTCCCAGAGACACCAGAGAGCACTGTGTGCTAAAGTTACAGGTTTGAAACCTTGGTAGGTCAGCCACCCCGTGACCCCAGAGCCACCACTTCTTTGGATAAAATCTTGGTTGGCCATTTCCCGTGTGCACCCTAAAATCTTGGTTGACCATTTCCCGTGTGCCTCTGGTTAGAAAGGAGCCTGGGCAACTCCCATCCCTAAGAAAACAAGTTTCCATGAATAAATAGTTATTCACCACCTGCCATGTACCCCACACCATGCCATGCACTTTACACGCATCAGCTCCTTCTGACACCTGGCAGATGGACCACGCTCATCTATGTTGCAAAAGACCAGAGTCCTGAGCTGGGGTGCACCAGCAGCGCAGGAGTGGTGCAAACAGCGTGACTCCCAACTCGGACACTTAGGAACTGTGCAGCCTTAGCCAATCTACTAAACTTTCCTATCACTTTCCTCACATGAAAAACAGAAATAATAACAATACCTCATTGTTACCATTATTGGGCAAGTATGATAATGTCTCAAGCATGAATAATACTTAGCAGAGTGAGGGGGCTTTGATAAATATTAGCAATGATTAATGTGCAATGATTATTATTCAAATGAAGGGATCTCTATGATTTTCATCCAAGCCCACTGAGAGCACGACCCTGTTATAAAGAGGTTAGAAGGTTTCTATATGTGCAGTAGATAAAGAGGCTGGAAGATGTGGCCTGCAGATTGGACTCCCAACATCTGACAAGTTCACCTAAGGGCAGGAGAGACAGAAGAGGACCCACAGCTTAGCTCTGGGCTGTCTGAAGTCAACAGAGGGCAGGGAACCAGGACTAAAGAGTCTGTGCTCTTTAGGATGAATTGTACAGATTGACATTTCACCATCGTGGACCCAGAGACCTTCTCATGGCTGCCCTGAAGCTACAGGAATTGTCCAGGAAACACTGAGTCTGCTTTAACTCAGGAGAGATTCAGAAAGCCAATGACTTTATGGAGGAAGAGGAAAGCAGTTTCATGCCTATGGTCTGACCAAGCTCAGAAGAGGGAGTGGAGAACCACAGCCCAGCCTCGTTGAGAGATGCAGCATCTCTGAGGACCCAGGGAAGATGCAGGGCAGAGGAGGGGCTGGAAAGATGCTGGGGAGAAGCAGGGCCAGTCTCCAAAAGCAGAGTCAGTGGCCCTGCATGGCATCAGGCACAGAGAGGCAGGCCAGAACCCAGGACCACCAGCTCCTCATCCACACGCCTCTATTGCCTCATCCTACAGCTTGGACGAGCCATATTCATCTCTGCCCCAACACATGGAGAGGCTCCCTCCTCGCCTCTCTGCCCACACACCTGTTGCAATGACAAAGGGGTTGATTCCTGAGACAATGAGGACTAGGAACAGGTACGCAAGGATGTTGGGGCTGGCACAATCCATGTTCCTCTCCTGCTGGAAATCTGGCCTCCTACGGAGTGGGATCCAGCAGGTGCTTCGTGCAGCTACAATAGAACCAGGAGAAAACCCCTGTCCAGCTGGAGGCCCAAAGAAAACAGAAGTAGAGAGAAGCCGGGGAATCCAGGGACTCCTGTGTGAGCTGCTACCGCACCTCCAGGAGTCATCCAGGTCCTAACTCGGAGGAAGGGAGCTACTAGCACAGAGCTCGGCACGGAGCAAAGACTCAATAAGTCAACCGTGCTAGCAAACGGGGCCTTCATTGCAGCCTCAGACGCAGCTTCACCTCCCTCTCCTTTCACATCCCAGATTTACCAGCTGTTACCATCACCCCAGAGCAGCTCCCCTATAAGCTAAGGCCTCCTCTTGACTCTTTCCCAATTTTAGGAACATGCCTCATCTTCCTCCTCATCAGGTCAACAACTGCTGAACACTGACAACCCAGGGCATGGTGGGCACAGTCCCCAGTCATCCCTCTTGCCCTTCTTTGCAGAGGTAGATACTTTTCTGTTTCCCCCAGGACTCAGTTCAGTTCTCCACCTACAGTCCTGTTCATACCATTTCGTCCCCTCTTCCCTTTCCTTCCATTGACTCTCTGCTTCCTTTCAGCCAGGCCACGCCCATCAGTCCCTCTGGACTTGCCCCTGGTCACTCCTCTGAGGCCTTTTTCCGTAACACCTGCCCACTCCGATCGCCCTTTCACCTCATGTGCAGCCTCGGTTCTGGGTGCAGGCACTTAGGGCGTGGAAGCCTATTCCTAACATTCCTTTCATGTTTTGAGCATGTTTTGTTTCAGCCATGAGTGTGTCAACATCTTGAGGGCAGGTCAGTGGTATAGAGCTTAAGCCTGGGGCTGTGCAGGCAACCAAGCTCCCCTGATTCTGTCTATTATGGATGTTGCAACCTCAGGCAGGACTTTTCAGACTTGCCTGGTATCCTCAGCTGAAATACGGGTCTCAGAATTCAGAGCTTAGAGCTGCCATGAGGATCTCATCAGGTGAATTCTGAAATGCTCTCAGTGCAGCACCTGATACATGCTCACAATGTATGGACATGCCTGTGAGTTGTGGCTAGTTAATATGTAGATGTGCCCAGTAAGCCAATATGAAGATGAAGAGGAGATAATGTGATGGTGATGATGGTGCAGCAGAGCACAGCTTCCCCTAGCAAGGCTCCCTGGTAGCTCTGGGAACACTGGTTGCTTAATAGATGTTTAGTAAATTAACAAATGAACACATGAGTCCCATTAACATTGGAAAGAGATCAGAAGGGTCCCAGCAACCTCAGAGACTATCTTCCAAGCTTGCATTTCTTTGATGTTCTGTCCTTACAGGACCACCAAGCCTCTTTCTAGCACTAAGGGCATCTGCAGCAGCCAGCCCTATATGGCCCCCATCATCATACTGTCTACGGGAAGCCCCATGGGTCTGTTGCTCAGCCCCCAAGCACTGTTTTGCAATTTCCTTGATAAATAAATAACCCAGGGAACATCAGACAAATGCATATTACCTCAACATCTGCTCTCCCTTCTGGGTTCTGCTCTAGGTTCTTCTCCTGCAGCCTCATCAGGCTACTGGGGCACCAGCCCTTTCATGGGACACTGAGGCTGCCATCCAAGGACAGTCATGTGTGTGAGAGAGGCTAAGAACAGCCCATGTTCACCTACTACAAGGGGCAGAGGTGCAGCTTCCCAGAAGGCAGAGGACACAACTTCAACAAGGCTGGGACATCTCCCTCCATCCACTCCTCGTACCCTTGGGAAGCACACGCTGGTCAGAGTGGTGCTGCCTGGCTTCTGGCCGAAATGATGGAGTTTCATTTTGCAGTGTCAGTGCATTTGCAAAGCCCTAGAACAGGAGGGGATTCCAGATTTGCTCAGTTGGGATCCATACCAGGATTTCAAAGTAGCCCCAGTTCCTGGGCTATCTAGGATAATTGTGTGTGTGTGTGTGTGTGTGTGTCCGTCCTAAATGAGGGTTGGAAGGAAGTGAGGGATGCATGTGACATTACCCAAGATCCAGCTCAGGAAAAACTGAGAGTCTCAGAACTCTCCCCAGAGTCTCCCGGTATGACTTGGTGCCTCCCGTGGGCTCCAGTGGCACTTCCTGCACACCTTGCTCATGGCACTTACACGCATTGCTACACTAGGTCATGAGCGCTCACTGTCTTCCCCATTCCCTAGGAGCTTCTTTACTGCAGGGGCTACATGTTTTTCATCTTACCCAAGCTCACTAGCCAATAAGTGGAGCCCCACACTAAAGTTTACATTTTCTGGCTTCAAACCTGTACTCAGCACCAATTCTTCTAAGAGTAGGCTCTGTAATGTTCAGTGTCACCAGCAAAAAAAAAAAATTACTAGAGCTTCTTTGAAGAGTGGGCCTCACTGAGGGCTATCTCACAGATCACCACCCCTTACTGAATCCTTCCCCTCCCCATCCCACACATCTCTCCAGCACAGATACTGCCCACATCTTACTTTTTAAAAACAACAGCAGTTTCTGGGAAAGAAACACTTGGAACTATCACAAATGAGGACCCAGGAATTCATGAGGCCTGGGGTGAGGCATGTGAATAGTTTACAGTCAGAAAATCTGTTCCCAAAGAGACTGTGGGGACAGCCTTTCCCGGGCTTAGAATGCTGGAGCTGAGAAGGGCATCCCTGTCTGGGGATGACATCACCAGACAGAGCTGGAATGCACAGATGCAGAAAGCTGGGGGCCCTGGGGCCAGGAGAGAGCTTGGCTGGGAGATCACAAAGGGGCTTTTGACCACCCTCATCCCAGGAAAAACCACAGAGCCCCAGCTTTAAGCCACCCCTGCCCTCAGTTGAGGGGCCTAAAGACATCCTCCCCCAATCAGATGGGTGACCTTTGATCCCAGGGAGGGAGGCACCAGAGCCAAAGTGCCTTGAAGGAAAAAATAATAATAATAAGTGCCTGTATGAGTTACTCCTTCCGCCAGAAGCCTGTGGAGTTAGTTGCAGAGAAATCCATTTTAAAATAAGATATTGGAAAACCATTCTCTCCATCACTGGCCACAGTTATACAATTATTTATGCGGCATCATCAAGGCCCATGTGTTTCACAGCAATTAAACTATTGATCTCCCAGCTCCGAGGCACTGAGCAAAAACCTACAGCCACTGGTTCTGGTCCTCTGGGAGTTGCCTCTCCCCATGTTTCAGATGTGAAAACTGAGCCCAGTGGGGAAGTCACCAAGAACAAGAGGCAGGGGATGGTATATTAATATTAATGATCAATATGTTAATATAATATGCTAATGGTATATTGACATACAATAGTAATATATCCATTTATCCATTTGGCCAGCACTTACGCTGTCAAAGCGTTAGTTTTTACGTTTTCCCAACAAATTAACAATTAGTGATTAAAAGCATGGGTTCCAGAGGCCATTAACAAGGGCTCCTACCCAGCTCTGCCAGGACCTAGCTACTTGACCTTTGGGAAATGAGTCAATTTCTCTAACCCCTGGTTTCCTCATTTGGAAAATGCAGATAATAACAGTACCTATCACAATCAGCTGATGTGAAGATGTAATGAGTTAGTAGATGAAAAGCACTTAGCATACTGCTCAGCACACAATCAGAGCTAAACTATAGTTAGCACTTATTAACATGGGGGGGTCCATGGCTACTCACTGACTCATGACACACCTCTGGCAACTGATGTTGCACAGCTACGTCATTGGCAAGAGAGAGAGGGAAGGCTTACTCTCCTGTGAATCTCTGCACTGAGATTTGAGGGGCACTGCATTCTTTTTTGATGGTCTTGAGACAGGAGCTGGACCTGGACCTCTGTCTGCAGCTGCCATCTGGATGCACATGGGGGTGGTCCTGAGCTTCAACCTCCCTCTCTGCCTACCTCACTGTACCTATGTTCCCATCATTTTTCCTCAAGCCTAGAGTCAATATTAAGCTAGTAACAGTTACACAAAGCCTTCTTTATGAAATGCATTTAAAGTAATATTATTTAATGTACTTCAAGGACATGTTAAGGGATAAAATGTATTGGATGGTGGGAGTCTGAGACTGGTTTGGAAATCATTTTCCTTCCTGAACCTTTTTGCTATAGGAAGTTGCATGTGCCTGGAACATACTCTCTTATATTACATGGTGTGGACAGGGAGAGACTAGAAGTAGGGTGACAGTAAAGGACTGTGATGCTTATCTTGGTCTAGCCAAAAGGCAGTTGGAATAGACGGTAAGGATAGAGCGAGAAAGAGATGGGGCTTGAAGAATGAGGGACAACTCTGCATTTCACACCTGGGTGGCCCAGGGAATGGTGGGCCCAAGGAGCAAGTTGAAGGGAATGTCATGTG
Source organism: Colobus angolensis palliatus (assembly GCF_000951035.1). Classification (NCBI taxonomy): domain Eukaryota; kingdom Metazoa; phylum Chordata; class Mammalia; order Primates; family Cercopithecidae; genus Colobus; species Colobus angolensis. The sequence goes on from NW_012115154.1 coordinate 293,948, forward strand.
GGTGGAAAGAAGTGCGGGTCTGAGATCTGCTGAATGTCACTGGTGGGAGTGTGGCCGATGGGCCCTCTGATTGTTTTTGGACATTCAGGACTGGTGCTTTGGCAGAAAGTCATTGCTTAGGACAATTGAGTCACTGTCATTTTAGAGGTGGATTGTGAAATCATGATATCAAATCATTTCCCAGAGCCAGAATTTAGATGACCACCATGGCAGGCTGGCCCTCCTACCCTGTCTCTGAGGGTCACGTCTGACACATTCCGTAGATTACAGAATACAGATTGGAAAAGTGCCAGGGAAAGGGAAGAACACAAATTACTTTTTCCTACTTGCCTTCACGTTGTCCCCAGACACTACAGAGGGCTCGCTCAGTTGAGAAATAGAATGTTCTCTCACTTCCCATCCCAGCAGCTGAAACAGGCTCCATGCACAACCCAACATAAACTTACAAATGAATAGGCAGTCATTTTGAGGAGCACAGGAAAGACACACCAATTTAATCACCTTCTCTGCACCATCACCAGGATCCTTCAATTTTAGTATCTGAGGAACTTTTCTTTGGGTTAAACAGTTTCATGGAACCAAACAAAAGTCTCATTTTGCACCAAAATTCTCACAATTTTTGCTTAGGGCTGGTTCAGGAACTTCTTTCCAAAGTCTATGTCAATTTAAAAATCCAGAAATATCTACCATTATTTAAAAAATAGCAGGGTTTATTTCCCACACTGACCTAAGACTTAAAGCAAAATGAAGCACTCTAAGGGTTGAGTGTGCAATGTGGCCCCCTTTCCCCCCAGACCTTCCCCTTGGGTCAGAGCGTTTAGTCGGCCTCATGCCAATGCCCACCACCAGGGGTCGCTGCTTCCCTTCTGCTTCTTGGGGCTTTCCATGGTTCACCCCCATCAGAGTCTGGAAAGGGAGGCCACGGAAAGTAGGAAAGGAAGGAAGACAGGAAGGGAGGAAGGAAAGGGTAGGAGAGCTGAGGGTTGGAGAATATCAAGAAAAAAACAGATTTTACAGGTTGTTACTCTGGGGTTCCAAAAGAGGTCCTCACGGAGGTTCCACATCACCAGACCCTGTGTCCTGTATCAGAACTGCCCTGGGTCTGCATACTGGAGTTCACTAACTGGACTTCCAGCCACTTTACTTGCCATCCTCAAGGTAGACCAGGAAAAGGCATGATGGAAAGACTTCTTTGTTCCTCCTCAGCCCAGCAGGGCTCTGATCATGCCAGTTTGTTGTGATGTAAGACAAAAAAGAAGTCAGCAACAAAATTGTCTTGCGTCACTTAACTTCCTCTCAGATTTCTAAGCAGGTAATTATTTCCTCTCCTCCAATGGACTGCAAGCACTATGGAGGGTTTTTATCACAGACACTCCATAAATAAAAGTGTCAGATTATTAAGGATAATCTTATCCACCCTCCTAAGCAAGTTATCCAATGGAATACTGTACTCTTCCTCTGTGGCACTTTCTTCCTTGACTTTTCCATTTGGCACCTAAGTGAGCCAGGGGGAGGATCTGTGAGCAAGGGAGACATTTCTGCTACTGGGGCCTGGGAAACAGGACCAGAGGGGCTTTCACACCGGTCTGCTCTGTGTGACCTCTGGGAGGCTTGTTTTCTGTAGTTCACTCCATTGCTGAACATGAGTTGAGCACCTACTGTGTAAAATCTCACCCAGAAATGCAGAAGTTTCAAATTAAATTTGGCTGGTTTCAACCCGCAAAGACTTCTTGTCCAAAACAAGATTCATAACACAATTTACAAGGCAGTTTCATGTTGACTTTCTAAATTTAATTCACACTGCACATAGTAGGGACACAATTAACTTTATTGAATTAATAAACAAACCACGATTCCAGTGAAGGAAGGAGAATGGTTATTTGTATTCATGTTGTATCTACGAACAAACTAAGACTCAGATGGGCTACATGATGCTCAAAATTAGATTATAGCTAATAAGTGCTGGATCTCATTTTCAATCAGATCTGGTTAAAATCCAATATACCTTGGCCCACACCTCACGCCCCTCCCAAGTGCAGCACATTCAAATGATTGGCTTCCATTCTGGTCACCAGGTTGAGGAAGCAGTGGTCAATTCTGAGGAGTACACTTCCCAGAAGAGTGGCAATGTGAGCTGATTGTTAGGAGGAATGTGACTCAAATAGCAGGAACCACGAGGAAGAATATGTCCTAGGCAAGCTGGCATGAGCAAAGGCAGAGATGGAGGAAAGTGCCATGTGTGTGCAGTGTAGGGTAGTCAGCTGTGGTCAGGGCATATGCCTCACGGGGACATGGTGGGAGGGAAGCCCGAAGTGGTAGGTTGGGTGCAGGTGCGAAAGACCCTTGAATGTCGTTCAAAAAGCTGGGTTTTAACCTGTACACAGAGGGGAGGTGTTGTATGTTTCCAGGATGGGGAACTGACACGATCTGACTTTTGTAAACTGGAGATAATAAGCAAAGCATACCCCACTTTTCAACTTGGAAAAACTGCTATGCCCTTGAAGAGGGGCATTGTCATTCCTTTAACAAAGGTGAACACCTACTTATTGCCTTAAATGACTCAACTAAAAAATGCAACTCCATCACCATAAGCCTCCCTATGTTGTGTTGGGAGGTGGATTGTATTGAGTTGTTCACATTCTCCCAGTTCCCTTCTAGTCAACTTTTTGTGTTTGGGTTAAGGGAACAATACATTTACTTGCAGCAAGCTCTCCAACCAGAGTTTGGGGAAACCTTGAAGTTCTTAACTTAAATTCAGTCAACCAATTTAAACTCATGGAAAACGGTGGACTTAGGAATAACATTTAATTTTAGCACTTTACTGATAAAGTCACTATGGGATAGAGACCCTAAACTCTCACAAACTTCCAGACTAAGATTTTAAGACATAGATTTAACACTAGCCTATAAAGTACTTAATCAGTAATAGCTTGGTGCCTCAAACTTTGAAAAGGATTTTTATGTACATTATTTCAGTGTGTCCTTCCAGCAGTATTGTGAGCTGTGTTTGGGAATTGTCCTTAGGCCATAGCTCCCCAGCAGATGAAGAACAAAAGCCTGGATGAGAAATGACTCTCCAAATTCATGACACCACTGTAGCTTCATTAGGTCTCTTCACTTCTGAAACTGTGGTCCTTACCACAGTATCCTGGCACCCACTTCTTTTAAAATAACAGACTGGGGTCTCACAAGAAAAGTACACCATTTAGTCCCCCACCTCTCCAGTTTCATCAGTGCAGGGTGAGATGAGTAAAACAGGGTGTTATAAGACTGCCTGTTGTTTGAGCTTAGTTGTGTTGTGCTGGGGTTGGGTTGGATTGGATTGAGTTGTATTGTGCTGCATTGGGTTAGGTTGGGCTGTGTTGTGTTGTGTTGGATTGGATTAGGTTGGGTTGTGTTAAATTGGGTTGTGTGTGTTGTGTTGTGTTAGATTGGATTGACTGGATTGGGTTGGGTTGAATTGGATTGGACTGGATTGTGTTGTGTTGAATTGAATTGGGCTGGGTTGTGTTGGATTAAATGTAATTGGATTGGGTTGGGTTGTGTGTGTTGTGCTGTATCATGTTAGATTGGATTGGGTTGGGTTGGGTTGGGTTGGATTGGAATGAATTGGGTTGAGTTAGGTTGTGCTGAATTGGATTGAGTTGTGTTGTGTTGTGTTGTGTTGGGTTGAATTTGATTGGATTGGGTTGTGTTGGATTATACTGATTAGATTGAGTTGAGTTAGATTGGGTTGAATTTGATTGGATTGGGTTGTGTTGGATTATACTGATTAGATTGAGTTGAGTTAGATTGGGTTGAATTTGATTGGATTGGGTTGTGTTGTGTTGTGTTCAGTTCGACTGAATTGGATTGGGTTGCATTGGATGGGGTTGGATTGGGTTGTGTTATGTTGAATTGGATTAAATTGGTTGACTTGAGTTGGACTGAACTAGGTTGGATTTACTGGTCTGGGATTCACTAGCATAGGATCCAAAGTCTTCCCTGATTGCTTTCATTCTGTGGCATTCAGTGACCATTTGTGTGTCCTTGCAAAGCTGCAGTTTACCATGACCAGGTTGTGTGCAACAAGAGCAAAGTGGAGCAGCACAAGCAAAAGTCAGCACAGCATTGTGTAACACCAGTTGTAGGGAGCTTCTCAGCTTGCTCCCTCCCTCAGCTGGCTCAGGTTACACCTGGCCAGGCAACTTCAGAAATGGGTAGGGAAGAAATCCAAGAGCAGGGAGTGGAGAACAAGAGGCAGACAGGGCAAGGGTAGAGGCCAGACAGGCACAGTTTGCAGGCCAGAGAACATTCTCTGAGAGCACACAAGAATCTGTGCCTCCTGGGAAAGGCTGTAATCCATTTTCCCTGAAGACCTGAGTAACCCGGTCAAAGAAACTCAATCCCAAGTGGTTTTGACATAAGGTCATGAACCGAGACAAGGCAATCTCAGTAGTTCATCCCACACAACAAGCAGGCCTGCAGGCAGGGGGACTGGGGCGGAGAGGGAGGGGCAGCATGCCTCTCAGGGCTCTGGTTGCAGGGGGAGGGAGTTGGAGTCCTTCCTAGCCAGACAAGTGATTCATGTGGACACTCTCACCCTTCTGAGCACCAGAGATCACACCTGGGTCTGACCCTCTGGCAGCCCCGTCTGCTCACTAAAGGGGAAACTGAGGCATAAAAGAGCACAATACTGCCCAGAACCCAGAGTATCGAGGAAAGGGGATGATATTAATATGTGCTCACTTGCTTTGGACACTTGGGAGCGCTGAGCTGGGGCAGGGTTGGCTTCTCCAGCCTCCTGGCTCCCTCCCTCACCTCCCTCCTTTCTCTCTCCTTCCCCAGGGCTGGGAGCCAAAGGATGCCTCAGCTGTGGGACTCTCCCTCCCCACCCCCTGCAGAGTGAGCGTTTCCACAACTGCACAACATCTTTACCTCCTGTGTTTGCCGGAAAACAGGAAGGAAGGAGGGAAGAGGAAGTCTTTTAAGAGCCTCTGGTAATCATCATGCACTTTGTTTTTTTTTTTTTTTTTTTTCCAATTCTTCTCCCCCACTCCAATCTCATCTGTCCCTGAAGGGAGAAATCGAATGCATCTGTAGTTGTTACACAGGTGAAATCACAGATGCTGCTGTGGTCTAGCCAGGGTCGGAGGGGCTCTGTTCGGTGGTGTGTATGTAGGTATGTGTGTGCATGGGCGTCTGCATGTGTGTTCTGAAGCTGGTCTTTAACAAGTGTGGACTCGCTGTTGAATTCTGCATTTTCTCTTGCAGCCAGCAGGTGGCAGTGCTGCGACAGTCGGGTGACGACAGTCCTGTGATGCCTGGCCCGGCAGCACTTGTCTGGATTGGTCTAACCATGGAAGGGAAGGCGTGTCCACATGCACCCCAAGGTGGCCCACATAGAGGTCCTGGGCAAGGCGATATGGAGGAGAGCCATCGAAAGACCCTTCTGAAACCTTCTCTCTTCCATTCTTATTTCCCCTAATTTAATCTAGAAAGGGGGAAACCTACTAAGGTTTACTAAGCACATGCTGTATGGTTTTCAGACTTAGCATAAAACCCCTGCAGAGCTTGTGAAAATGCAGCTTCCCAGGCCCTGTCCCCTGAGACTCTCATGCAACATGGCTGAGGTGGAGCCCAGGAACGTGCATTTTGAATAAGTGCTACTGGTGAGTCCCATGCAGTCCCCAGGGAACTCCAATTAAGCAATAGAAAACTAGCATATTCCAGGTGCTGTGATGAGGGCTTCATCCTAGATCTGTGCTCAGAGTTCCTTGTAATTTATAATTCTCTCCACCTGTTTCCTACTCTTCAAACACATTGCAGCTGCACTCCTCTACCATGAAGTTTCGGCCCTGCATTCTTAAGGGACCATTTTGCTGTTTCCTTATGCTAATTTCCTGGTGCTCTGAGATCACCGGACTGCCTGCTCTAGAAGCAGGTTTTCTCACACTGCCTCCCCGTCATCCTAACCTTTCTTTTATTTGGTGTAATCTCATGAAATGCACAGTGCCTCACCCTGCCTTCCCAGCCATGGGGCTTTGCTGGAGCCATGCAGGGCAGTGCCATGCTTTCATACCTCTCTTATGCTCTCCACCTGCTTCCTTCCCCATCATGGGGCTCTGCTGGAGTTCTGCAGGGCAGTGCCATGCTTCCACGCCTCTCCCATGCTCTCCACCCCTGCCTTCTCAGACACCTGAGTTGGACTGCCCCTGGTGAACGTCTCCACAGTCAAGCAACCTAGAGCTGCACCCACAGACATGTGCAGAGAACAGGCATCTCCCTTGAAAGCCAGCATGACACAAGACCTACCCACAGTGGTCATACCCGGTGCTTTTAAGATGGCAACGCAAACGAACTCTGAAAACCGAGTGTATTCATTTGCTGGGGGTGCCATAACAGGTGACCACAAACTGGGTGTCATAAAATAACAGATATGTATTCTGTCACAGCTCTGGAGATTAGAAGTCTGGAATCAAGGGGTCGGCAGGACTGAATCCTTCATTGCCTCTTCCCACCTCCAGTGACTGCTGGCAGTGCTTGCTGTTCCTTGGCTCACTCCAGTCTCTGCCTTTGTCTTCACATGGCCCGGGTCTCTCTGTCTAAATTTCCCATTCCTTTCTCTCATGAAGACACCAGTCACTGGATTAAGGCCCATCCTTCATCCTAACTTGATCACATCTGCAAAGACCCTATTTACAAATAACGTCACATGCACAGGTATCAGAGGTTGGGACTTCAGCATCCCCTTTGGGGAGATACAGTTCAACCCCCAACACCCTATGAACCATAGATTCCGCTTTCACTTCTTACCTCCTGCCTGGAGAGCGGAGAGCGGGGTCTCAGCGCTTCTCCAAGCACTGAATGACCTTTCCCATGAATAAAGGTTGTGCTCTTGGTGGATGCCATATTGGAAGAGCTTAAAGCAAGTCAGCTGGGCTTCCCTGAGTGCAGTGGTTCTCAGAGTTTGGGCTCCGGACCAGCAGCATCTGGGAACTTGTTAGAAATGCCAAATCTCTAGCCTTGTGCAGACCTATAGAATCAGAAACTCCAGGGGTGAAGCCAGCAATCTGTATTAAATAAGCTCTACAGGTGGTCTGGATGCATCCCAAAGTTTGAGAATGACCGCTTCTGAAGAAGGACTCACAAGGGCATCCCCAGCAAGTTCCAGCCACCGACTATGTCTTTTGTTGCCCCAAATCTCCCTGTTTTTCTGCCCTCCGGTTCCTGGCAATCCCTTGCCAGTTGCCCTTCCTTGACGGCTGTCAGATGCCTGGCACATCACCTGGCTCCACACTCACCGGCCAGCTCCCCACCACTGTTTTTCTCTGGCTGTCTCTCCTCACCTGGCCCTCCCTCCGCCGCCCCCCTCACGCTTACTTGCATGCCCTCACCTCCCTCCAACTCTTTCTCCTGACAAAGAGAAGAGCTTGGCAGGGGTTGGTTAAGTTAACTCTGATCACACAGAAAACAAACTGTTATTTTTCTGTCTGCCAAGCTGCTGAAGGCAAGGATGTCAAGCCCAGGGTGTGTGTGAACGTAAGATCTAGTTACCCTAGCGTGTCTGTGTTCTAGGCAAGCTTTTTTTTCTTTTCTTTTTTTAAAATCATGATCCAATTCCCAGGGAGATACCAGTGACAACCTCTTGGATGCTCATTGCACCGGCTGTGACAGTCTCTGTACACATTCCCTGACCCAGGGAATGAGCAACTCCCATGAACAGCAGACGGTGGGTCACCTCTGACATCTGCCGTCCATGTTTCTGATCCCCTGGAAGGCCTTGTTCAAAGCAACACTGAGCTGAAATGTTGGTGCGCCATGTGTGTTTGCTGTGTCGGTGCAATGAGCAGACAGACCTGCAGGAGGCAGAGAGCCAGGCAGGAGGGAGCCCTGGGGGACACGTGGACACATGTTAGAGTCTAGTGAACATTCAAGACAAGGTTTTAAAGATGTGTCTGTGGTTGAGGGTGGGGATGGGCACAAAGGAGGCCCTTTGGAGACGGCCAAGGTGCATGTGCTGGGGAGCCTGTATGCAGGTGGCCAGCCTCCCAGGAGAGTTTCAACTTTCTGGGGAGGAGGGAAGCCTGTGTGGGGAGGAGGAGGCATCGGAAGTCCTAAACTCTACCCCCAGAAGAAGGTAGAAACTAGCAGAGTATCTGGGCAAGTTACAACCCAGATTCCATGCCTTTTTTGTCCCAATCACCAAATTGGGCACGATTACAGTAGAATAGTAGTGAGAAAAAAAAGAACAGTAAAAATAAACATGGTAAGCAAAAGGGTTGGAAAAGGAATGTGCCAGAGAAATCTGGAAATCTTTGCATGCAGGCACTCGGATCTGAGACACACTTTCCATTGGGCCTGGAAACCAGATAGACCAAGGCTAGAGTTCAATTTCCCTAAAAGGGCTTTTTTTTTTTTTTTTTTTTTTTTTTTTTTTTTTTTTTAAACAGAGTCTCACTCTGTCACTCAGGCTATAGAGCAATGGTGCAAACTCGGCTCACTGCAGCCTCTGCTTCCAAGCAATTCCCCTGCCTCAGCCTCTTGACTAGCTGGGATTACAGGCATGTGCCACCATATCTGGCTAATTTTTTTTGTATTTTAGTAGAGGCAGGGTTTCACCATGTTAGCCAGGCTGGTCTTGAACTCCTGGCCTCAAGTGATCTACCCGCCTTAGACTCCCTAAGTGTTGGGATTACGGCGTGAGCCTCTGTGCCCAGCCAGAAGGGCTGCCTTTTTCCTCTCTGTCTCCTAGATGTCGCATCAGGTTTTAAGAAGCTGTGGCTCCATTCTTTATCCCACACAGCAAGAAGGTAGCATGGCTAAATGTCCTGGTGCAATTTCAACATTTTCTAGTTTCAAACCCCCAAAAGTACCTGGCCACATAGAAGGTGAGTTGCTCTGTCACTACCACTCATTTAGTTGGAGACACTCATCTCTTCTTCTTAAGCACCTCCTGTGCTATATGTATTTTTAAACTACTGTGACTTATTTTGCTTTGGAAATTTAGGAGATCATTGGGTCACTCTTTGAAACAACCAGAGATGCTCAGGAAGAAAGGGATGTCACAAAACCAGGTTTGGACACCACTGTTCTGGGATTCAGCTTCCTGTGACTTAGAGATCTGTTCAGATTTTAAACAGGACAGTTGATCCACTATCTCACTGGGTTCCCTCTAGGCAATGTAAGCCAGAGAGGCCTTTAACATCAGAAATACAAGGGTTGGGGAGGGGTGGTGCGCATTTGTATCAGTGTATTCTCCTTTAGCACAGATGAAATATACTGGGTGACATAATGGAAATTCACAGAGGGAAAAGATCTGTTGGGGGAGAGACTCATAACTCAGGTGACCACTGAACTGTGATCCCTATGAGTTCACCTTGTCCAGCCTGTCTTCCCTTTTGCCCTCTCCCCACCACCAGACCTTCAATCACCTGTACATGTGCATTGCTGGGTGCCAGTAGATGATTCATGAAACTCAATGGACAGATGCCCTGGTGGGCACAGGAAACCGAAGGACTGAGAGACATGGGTGTGTTGATGTGCCAGTAGTAACAGCCATGAGGCTACACAGTCCATTAGGTTTTCATTTTACAAAGTGGATTGTACTTGCATCATCTCATCTAATCCTTCGAGTGATCTGAGGAGTCAGGCATTATTACCTCTACAGCCTAAGAAAAAGTGGTAAAAACCAAGCCTTCAACAACAAAACCCCAACCCAGGAGGCCTGACCTGGGTCCACCTAAAATCTCTCAAGACAATTCTAGGCACTCTCCCTCCAAAATAGGTCTGCTAGGTCTTCCTCCTGCTTCATGGCTGTGCTGTGCAAGGTGTTACCATGCCAGGGAGTCTTCTGACAAGACTCTCCCAGGCCAAGGGTGAATGTTCCACTTCCAGGCCACTATGATGTCGGCTGTCCTTAGACTATAGCCACGCTTCCAGGTTCTGCAAAACAATCTGAACCCAAGATTGAGAAATCTGTGATATAATGTACAGATCTGTCATGTGCAGAAGACCTGCAGGTTTGATTTGTTTTTCTCACTGTGTAAATATCTGGGTGGCTGCAGTAAAGATACACCACCCTCTGTGCCTCAGCTTCCTTGTGTGGAAGTGAGGGCCTCATATCTGTGATTCCTCCAAGCAGAAATGATGCAATTCTACATGAGGTGCAAACTAATTTGGCTACAAATCATCACAAAATAAGCCTAAGGATGGAGATGGTCCTGGACCATACTGAGCTAGGCAGGGATCATCAGAGACAGGTAAACAGTGGGTAAGGAGGGCCCTGGAGCAATTTATCCTGTTTACAAAAATCAGGCTCTATCTAAAAACTTAGCAGAGACCTGCAGACAAGGATATTGACCGGTGAACCCAAAACCGGATGCCAAGATCCTTCCAAGAAGGTGAAGGGAATGAATGAGAAGGGAAGAAGAAGAGAAAGCAGACAGGAGTGAAGGGAGAATGAGAGAGGACAAAGAGAAAATTTTAAAAGATCTGCCAGGTTTGACACCCCATGAAAATGTCCCAGCAGATTTGCATTTCCTAGTAACAAACATTTTTGTGTTTATTTATTGTGGCAGAGTTTGCATGTCATGTAATCACTGTTTCAGTTCATTTTCCCCCCAATGATAGATTGTGAGAAGTCAAGTTGGTTGTTAATAATGCTACAATTTACCTAACAAATTTTGAGCTTGTAATACAGCTTCATTAATATGTTTAATTTATCGTTACAGTTCCTTCAGGTTAATGGTTTGAGAGTATGTTGGAGTTTAATCTGAGCAGCTATTATAAAGTGCTTGTTTCTCGTTAAAATGTAATATTGAGATACTCAAGATTTACTTGGGATAAACTGGCCAGAATAAATCTCCCTATTCTTTGCATTGGGAAGGGAATGAGAGTCGGCTATTAAAAAGGCTAAGCATTGGAGAGCCCCTTCAGATAAGTTTAAAATAATTTTGCAGATTAAACATCCTTTCCCTAGGGTGAATGGCAGCAATGCCTGAGGCCAGAGTTTATTCTAGGATTCTCTGCATGCTGCAGAAAGGTAGGGACATCAGCAATGGGATAACTGAATTTCGACAAAATACAGGTGCCTGGAAAGGTATCTGAGTGTTGGGTAACGGGTTATAGAATGCAGAATCCACAATGATTAAAATCAAGAACACAAGCCCCCTGAAAAGCACAAAACAGAGGAGAGCAGCCTCCTCTTCTCCAGATGGAATTTTGGCAGCATCCTCTGGCTGACAAACCGCCACCAGAATCTTGTAGTGCGTCGGACACTTGCCTCCACCTGCCTTCACCTCCGGGCTCCTCAAACTGGTTTATTCTTCTGGGTAAAGTAACTGTTAGCTTGGTTCAGAAAAAAAAAAAAACCCTCATTCTGTGGCTCAAATTTTACCACCCAACTCTCAAGCGGCTTCTAGGGTGCCTAACAGTTCCCCTGGACCTGGGGTGTGAATGAGGATGCCTCAGAGCTTTGAAGAAGCTTCTGGATACAGGGCCATCCACAATTAGTGAGTTTGTTAATAGCTGAAAGGCAAGAGTAGAATTCTTGCCATTTGAATAATCAGGGCCCCTCTGGACAAGTCTCTAGCACCCAAGGGCATCTCAGAAAAATACTTGTTGCAGGTTGAACTGTGTTCCCCGAATAGATATGCTGAGATCCTATGCCCCAGTGCCTGTGAATGTGACTTTATTTGGAAATAGAATATTTGCAGAAATAATCAAGATAAGAGGAATTGATTAGTGTGGAGTCTACACCGTATCACTGGTGTCCTTAAAAGAAGAGGAAAATGCCATGTGGCAATGGAGACAGAAGAGGAAAATGTCATGTAGTGATGGAGGCAGAGACTGGAGTGATGAAGCTGCAAGCCAAGGACAGCTGACCACTACCAGCACAAAGGAGAGGCAAGGAAGCGTTCTACACAGAGTCTCAAGGAACATGGCCCTGCTGACACCTTAATTTCAGACTTCTAGCCTCCAGGACTGCGAGAGAATAAACTCCTAATGCCCCAAGCCACCCATTTTACAGTGTTGTATTATAGCAACCCTAGGAAAGTGACACATGCAAGCCCAGTGGGTCATTCTCAGCACTACAGGGAACCATGTAAAGGGGAGGGTGGGCATGGACCTTGCAGGGCCCCTGGCCCACCAGGCAGTGGATTCCAACACAGCTGACAGCCAGGACACAGTAGCCCTTCCTACCCGCTGTACAGAGCTTGTGTGATCCTTAATCCTGTGTGTCAACCGGACTGGGCCACAGGGTGCCCAGATAGCTGGCTAAATGTTATTCTGAGTGCACCTGTGAAGGTCTTTCAGATGAGATGCACATTTAAGTGGCTGGAGGAGTGCAGCAGACTGCCTTCCCAGTGAGGGTGGGCCTCTACCAATCTACTGAGGGCCCGAATAGAATAAAAAGGTAGAGGAAGGGAGAATTCTCTAACTCTGCCTGCCTGTCTTCCAGTAGGGACGTTGGTCTTCTTCTGCCTTTGAACTTGGACTCAGGCTGGAACTCACACCATTGACGCCCCTGGCTCCTCACCTTGCCAACTCCAGATCAGGGAACTTCCCAGTCTCCATAATCCTGTGAGCCAATTCTTTACAACAAATCTCTTTATGTACATAAATAAATGAACACACACATACACACCATCCTATTGTTCCTGGGTTTTGGTAGAATCCATGTGGAATCAGATGCCCTGATGCCCTTGAATGGTGACCCTTGGTGCTCCCGTGGCCTGCATGGTCTGGCCCTCTCTCTGTCCTACTCTTGCCTCTGCTCATTTCCTGCCCACCCCCACCTTTGCCTTCTCACTATGCCTCCTCTGCCAGCCCCTGTGTCAGGGCTGTTCTGCCCACTCAGATGCTCTCCCGGAGAACCTCGCAAGGCTGCCCCCTCACTTCCCGCAGGCCTTGCACTCCCATGGCATCTCAGAGAGGCCTTCCCTGACTCCCAGTGCTGATGGTTCCCATTCCTCTAACACATCTCTGTGCCCTTACCCAGTGTTATCTTTTTTTTTTTTTTCAATAACACAACCTGAAGTTATAGCTGTTTATTTAGTGTGTGTTTCCCCCAATAGAAACTAGAACCTCCCTAAAGGCAGGAGTCATGTCTGTCTCACTCCCCACAGTGTCTGTGCCCCGTGCCTGGCTCCAAGCTGGTACTCAGTTAAGTGTTGTGGCAGGAAGAGAATGGGGAAAGAAGGAGGGAGGGAGGGAGGAAAGAAAGGGAGAGAAAGAAGGAGGAAAGGAGGGAAGGAGGAAAGGAGAAACAGAGTGAGAAAGGAAGGAAGGGAAGGAGGGAGGGAAGGAAGAAAAAGAGAAGAGGAAGGAGGAAAAGAGGGAGGGAGAGAAGAAAGGAGGGAGGGTAGGAAGAAAGGAGTGAGAAAGAAATATGAGAAGGAAAAGAAGGAGAGAGTGAGAGATGGGAAAGGAAGAAAGGAAAAAGGGAGAAAAGGAAGCCAAAAAAGAGGGGGGAGGGGGAGGGAGGGAGGGAAGGTGGGCAGCTTTGTAACCCCAGGCTCTGAGTCCACCATCCAAAGATGGTACCTTGGGTCTGCTCATGCCCAGAGCATCCCATAATTTGACATTTCCAGGGGAGGCTGCCATCTAAGGGTCAGAAGTACTGAGAAATAGGTTACTTGTGAAAATTAAGATTAAATACATAGATTTTTAAAGATAAACTTTAACTTGAAGGTTCAGGGAAGGTCATAATTGCTTGTTACAAAATTATATAACATATGGAGTCTCCCATTCTCACCCCTACCCCCAAACCTTCTGAAGTGGCAGGTTCTTCCTCCAGAATAAGATCCATATATAACTTGTCTGCCTGGAAGCTAGGTCCTCTCTGAGTGAATTTCATTTGTCACCGTTATAACACCCGACGCAAAATATGCATCAAGTTTCTGCTATGCTCTGGGTCCTTGAACACAGAGGTGAATACTGTGTGAGGAAGGTCACATCTGGATCCTGTATGATGTATTCATCAAAGTATATCAAATTGAAATCCTTTCATAAAATTCTTCATATGTGAGTTAACAAATCTCTAAAACAGAGCAGAGCACATGGTCCATTGTGCCCCGTGTATGAAGAAGGGACATGAAGCCAGTCTCAGCGGCAGAGAGATTTTCCGCAAGTCCTCCCTCCACCAGCCTCCTCTCCCATCGCTGGATGAGGAGAAGGTCCCAGTCCTTCCCATTGGTCCTTGAGAATAGGGAGAGTCGCCCTGTGTGGGGACACAGGTGAGCTCCTCTGCACATCTAGAAGGAAACCAGCGGCAGGGTGCAAAGAGAACTGCCGGTCCCCATGGAAAGAGTGGCCGGATGGACAGAGCACTGCCTTTGAACTGTCTTCCCAGTTCCACTCTGGCAGCCCATTTTCCTTTAGTCATCTGACCCTGTTAATGGGGACTGAGCATTGTCTCCCTGTTTCCACGTTAAGGGAAGGGGTCACTGGGTCGGGCGGGCGCTGGCTTCTCTTCCTCCTGACAGATCCATAATTAGAAGGAGACAGAGCATTCAAAGAGGAGTGTTGGCTCCAGGCACATCCTCGTCAGCCTGTCAAGCAGAAGCCTGTTCTCCATGAGCTATTTTGAGCCACCTTCTCAGCTGCATTTCTGATCTTCTCGGCCTGTGTCACCCTCCCCCACCCCACGGTCTTCCTCCCACCAAGTCTCCACTGTGACATCACTGAGGCACATGGGCTTGGCGGAGGGCTGGACAAAAAGGGCATTCTGTGCAAGATGCCTGGGGCTAACAGGAGCGGGGGGCCTCCTGCCCCTGCCCCTGCCCCACACCTCTACCACCTCTGTTACAGCGGAATCAGATGCAAGAATCAGAGGGCCTGGACTGTTGACTCTGGGAGCAATTATGACCAGGGCCATGAGGTTCAACAGATTCCTCGCCTTGGAGAAATAAAGGGTAATCACTCCTTAGAGAGGACGTCATGGTGGCGAAACTGGAAAGCAGAGCAGGAGAGCATGGGCTTGGTCTCTGCCTAGGAGTTGCCCTGCAGGATTTCCAGGCCCTGGCAAACCAGGTGGGATCAGAAAGACCTGTGCACACTCCAGGAGTCCCCAGTACTCTACTGATCACTCCCTCTGCCAGGTACCACAGGTGCTCTGCAAGCGTGATTTCCTGTCCTGCTCATGGCAACTCTGAGAGGGAGAGACCACTGCAGATGAGGAGGGGGCATCTGTTCAAGACTCAGCCACCAAGGATGCCCCATCTGGCCTCAGGTTCACAAGGTCTGGGTTCCTGGGGAAGCTGGGTTTGCTTGCTCTGAGGCTGTGGTTCTCAAACCGTGGTTCCGACACATCGACATCACTTTTTCAAAATGCAGATTCTGGGACTCCCTCCAGACCTACTGGATCAGAACGTCTGGGGGTGGAGCTCAACCGTGTGTGCTTCAAGGAGCACTCCAGGTGATGTGGATGCACCCCCAAGTTTGGGAACTGCTACCCAAAGGACAACTTTGTGTCGGCCCATGAAAGAAATCTCTAGGAAAAGTCCAAATGCCCCCACTGCACACCTTCCTGTAGGTGCAATCTGTCTCTTGATTCCAGCTCCAGCCTTACCCTTCTAGCACTCACCCCAGGCTGCTCTGGGGTCTCCCCGTCATCTTTGGGAATGCTCGCCCTCTCCCTGTCTCTGGCTCTTGAAAGGAATTTTTATATCTTCATATGTGCGTTTCCCCATTTTTACAGGAAGAGAGTGGTGGGTGCCTCCTGTTTGTGCCCCCCAGGACTCTGCCCAAGGGTGCTCAGCCCTGTGCCTGCCAGGGCCCCAGGGGTCCAGCGGTTGTCACACACTGCCTGTGCAGAAACCAGGGAGAATTGATTAAGCACCAGCCTTAATTGTGGCTGCACTGCCTGAGAGCCGGCAGCCAGTTCCAGCTGCTTTTCCTCATCTGCATTATGGGCCTCCAGCTCCTTTGGATTTCTTTAAATTATCAAAATAATAACTCACAAGTCCTTTGCACCAGTCATTCTGAAGGGATATAAGAACAAAGAGGAAACAAACAGGTTGACTCCTAGTCTCTGGAGGCCCTCGGGAAATCTGGTGATACTGACAATTCGTGGGGCCCCACAGAGAAATGAAGGCTCCTGAGTTCTAGTCCAGCAGCCACTGATTCTTTATCTGCTGACCTAGGCCTGGTCATTCTGAGCCCCGTGATTAAGATTTTCTGGTTACAAAATAGGGAGGATTCCATCATTTAGTAACAGGTATTTTTTTAGCTTAGAGGAAGCCAGGTGCTGTCCTGGGCACCACATATCACGTCTGAGAGACCTTAACTCTTTAGAAGTGTGCTCTCCATTGTGTGTTGAGAGCTGGCTGAAACCAGAAGGTGCCATAGACATGCAGGAGGCAAAGGGAGGAGCAAAGGGCAGATTTCCCTGGGCTGGTTTCTAGGGAATGAGTGAGCTTCTGAAGATGGAACAGAGAGGGAACAGACTAGTTTAAGGCACCGTATGTGCAGAGCCGCAGAGGTGGGAAGGACCTGGATTGTGTGGGGGCAGTGACGTGCTCAGTTTGGCTGAAGCTGAGTAGGAACACGGTGGGAAGAAGGTGGAGCTGGAGGGAGAGTCCCTCGAAGTGCTGGCCACCTTACATCAGGAGACCTCCGGGACACCAGCAGTGACTTAATCGGTTGCTCACAGTGGCAGAGTAACCATCAGAATCAGGATTTCAAGCCTTTCCAGTAATCACTCAGAGTGAAATATAACCTGCTCACCAGTGAGTGATCCAGAAGAGACAGAAACAGAGATAGGGTGGAAAAGGTCCTCAAGCATTAAAAATAAAACTCGTCTTCTGTCCTGCAGGATTCCTGAGTACTTCTTTACAGCACACTTTAAAATGTGAAAACGTAAAGAAATTGGCCAAGCCAGGGCATTGCACTGGGGATCCTTCCCAACCCCCAACTGTGCCTGCATCTGGTTGTAGGAGGGAAGTGGCCCAAATGGGAACTCTTAGGAAAATGACATGGCTGGTCAATGGCCGAGTGCCCCAGCTGCACTATGGGTTTGATCTTGAATCTACTGGACTCACAAGGATGGACATGTCCAAGGTCACAGACAACACCACTGACCCTGGCAGTCACCTGGTGAATGTGTACCATGTATCCCTACTTATCACAAAAGCAACACCTGTCATAAGGGGTTATAGGTGCTGCTTACGAGCAGAATAAATATGTTTTTCTAAATAAAGAAGGCCGACCAAGGGCAGTAACAAAGCAAAGTTACTCCTTTTACTGTAACCTCGCTGGTCACCTTTGACTTCCAAGCCCGCCAGTCATTTTTCAAGATTCAGGGCTCCATTCATGTCAAGACTATTCCGAGAGTGAGGGTGGGATGGGACAGCGGGGAGGGGCCGCTCAACCCTGGCAGTAGCAACAACTCTTCGGCCATGTTAATGAGCAGCTTTGTTCTGCATCACCTAGCTGTATAATAACAGCAGGAATTAATACAACCACAAATTAATAGCACAGAAGAGCAATCAGGAGGCAGCGATACATTCCTAATGGGCTCAGCTGAGAGCGGGAGGAAGATGGATATGGGAACCTCTCTCTGCCTTGGCCCCTGAACCTTGCCAGCTGGGGCTGGCAGAAGGGCTGAAACACTGCTGCACACAGCCTCACCTTTGCCAAGGACAGAGAGCTTGCCTCTACTAAGGGTAATCAGGGCCTGCAGCCTGATCTGCAACCTCTACCCACTCTTCCCACTCAGAGCCATCGGCCCAGGAAGGAGCAAGACACATGGGTCTGCTGCTCAGGGACCTGGGGCATCAGGTCTGAGTCTTGCCCATGTCACTCCCCAGGGAAGGTGACAGCATCTCTCTCAATCGCTTTCCTCCAGATCCTGTGGTTATGGGGAGTGGACAGGAGCAATTTTCTATTAGGTCCAAGTGAACAGCTCACTCAGCCATTGCACCTAATAATAACCCCAAGTGTACAGTATTTTTCTCATAATAATTATAATGGTGGCTATTGCTCTCGGCCTTTCCTTCCAGGCCACCTTTCCAGGGATCCCAAAGCACCAGCTCTCTGTCTCACGTGTCCCAAGCACCACAGTTGAAAGAGGCGATGGGCAGAACTAGTGTGCCCTGTAAGGTACAGGGAGGGTTCTATAGGATGGGGACTCTTGCTCCCGTCCTCCCCATTCTACAGCCACTGCTGTGGCTAGAGACATTTATGCATCCGTGAGAAAGTGGAAGGGGCTCTTGAGTGTTGAGATCTGGGTCCTAGACCCTGCTGAGCTACAGGCATCTGGGCAACCTTGGGCAAGGCACTGAACTTTCATGGACAATGTGTATATCATCAATGTAAAATGCAGACTCTGAATACACGACTTCTAAATTCCCTTCAAACACATTTCATTAACAATAAAGTCATTGTTCACTAAGGGAACATTCTGAAGCCATCTGGAATTCTGCCTCTTTCCTCTGCCTTCTCATACCTGTAAAGGGAGTGGAAGGAACTCATGGTGCCCACTTTGAGTATGGAAAGAAGCCTGAGACATTTAGGCCAGGGAATGGACATTGTTTCAGTTGAAATTTTGGGCAATGCACTACCAGGGTCACAGGCTTTTCCTATAGTGTTTCTGGAACCTGTCCACCCTGAAATCAGTACGTTTCTTCTCCCCTACTGTCCTTTTGTGACTACTGGTCTTCATGGCTATGTTTGGAAGCAAGAACATCTCTACCAGGTCTTGTTTAACCTGAGCCTTGTCCCGGCTGGCTGAGTAGGTGCGAGCTAGGGAAGCCAGTGGGAAGGGCAGGAATCATCTATGGGAAGTTGGCCAAAATCTTATCTGAGGAACTGGGATTCCCAAATTCCTCACGGAAATAATTTATTCCAGTATTATTCTATGGGCTGGGTGTGGTGGCTCATGCCTGTAATCTCAGCATTTTGGGAGGCCAAGGCAGGAGGACTGCTTGAGGCCAGAAGTTCAAGACCAGCCTGTCAACATAGTGAGACCCCATTTCTTTAAAAAAAAAAAAATACAAAAATTAGCCAGGTGTGATGGCGAGGGCCCGTAGTCCAAGCTACTCAGAAGTTTGCAGTAGAAGGATCGCTTAAGCCCAGGAGCTGGAGGCTGCAGTGAGCCATGATCATGCCACTGCACTCTAGCATGAGTGACAGAGTAAGACCCTGTCTCAAAAAAAAAAATAAAAGACAGGACAGGACATCCATGTTTATAGACAACAGAAGCAAAATTCCACTTATCTACATCTATGACATGAATTCTGATATTTTCCCTTCTCTCTCTCTCTTTCTTGTTCTCTCTCACTCACTCAATCTAAAATAAAATGCTGTTTACAACCCACTAAATTGCTTTCATGACACATTAATGGGTCTCACCCCGCAATTTAAAAGTCACTGGATGAGATGTGCTTAAAAGGACATTCCTGGTTTCCGATGCTGTGGTCGGAAACTGAGATAGCAGCTCTCTGACTCCTCCCCATCAACTTGTTGCCCTGCAGAGGCCATCCCTGGGCATGGTTAGTGGGGGATTTGTGGGAAGGGGTCTCCGGAACTGGGGCTTGTTGAGGGACTGCCACCCACTGACAATTTGGCACATGTGTGCAGAGTAATAATGGGCTCTCCCAGCTCCCCGCCATGCCACACCTGCTCCCAGCTCTGAGCTGGAGCTCCCGTGCATCTTCAGCCAGGAGGAGAAAGAGGGAGGTGGGGAGGTGGGAAGGTAGTAACTAGCACCAAGCAACCTTGAGTAACCTAGGCCAGGGCCAGGGCCAGGGGAAGTGTGACGGGAGGCACCTGGGCCTCCTCCCAGGTGCCTGTTGCTGCTGACAGTCCCACTGGGAGCTGCAATGGTGCTCTTAATTGTGCCCACTTCTCAGCTGCTGGAGGGATGCAGCCACTGTAGGGTGTAATCCAGGAGGTGTCTGGGTTTGGAGGGGTGTTTCTACCAGAAGGCAGGGCTGCCAAAGATGAGAGTCAAGGTTTGGGGCACCCCAGGAGACAGCCCTGAGAAAGAGACATCATTCCCCTTCTGTGAGGAAAATCAGCTCCGGGCCCCACTTCCCAAGGGTCCTGTGGGGATAAGACACTTCCAAAGCTTTGTCACGGGCCTTGTCTTATAAACACTGCCAGCAACGCTTTGAGCGGGAGGGAATCATTCCAACCACCGGCCCTGCTGATTTTATTCTCTTCTTTCTACACAGAGAGAACTTACCTTCTTCTCCAGGGTCCTGGAAGACCTAATTCTCCCTGTTTATAATGTCCTTTGAACAAAGCAGTGTTTTGTACACATATATAGCTGCTGCTGTTATGCTTATTAAATGTGTTTAACAATTGCGATGATTTTATAACATCTGTAACTTCTTTGTTTTACACTCTATGTAATCTCCTTAATGGAACTCTGTAGCCCAGTGTAAAATACAGAAGCTGTAGGGAGGGGGAAATAGTCATGTTTTTGCACAGAGAAGTCTCATGATTATATTCAAACAGAGGTGTCTCCTGCTGCTTTATAAGATTTCAGATTTCTTTTCTTTTCTCTTTTCCTTTCTTTCTTTCCTTCTTTCTTTTGAAATAGGGTCTCACTTTGTTTCCCAGGCTGGAGTGCAGTGGCCCAATCACAGCTCACTGCAGCCTCAACCTCCCAGGCTCACATGATCCTCCTGCCTCAGCCTCCCAAGTAGCTGGGACCAGAGGCATGCACCACTACACCCAGTTAATTTTTTATTTTTTGTAGAGATGGTATCTCACTATGTTGCCCAGGCTGGTCTCAAACTCCTGGCCTTAAGAGAACTTCCCTCCTCAGCCTCCCAAAGTGCTGGGATTACAGGTGCCCGGCTTACAGGTGCCCAGCTGAGATGCTTTTCTTACTCTAGAAAGAGACACTGCAGATTCTGTGGTGATTGCAAACAATGAGGAAGTCACAATTCAGGGCCGGCATATGATATCTGGGCCAGAATCAGGACTGAACTTCATGGGTTAAACAACGAGGGGGAATGGTGGCCTCTAAAGCCCTTCTCCCATTGTTGTGGATAATAGTCGGACTAGCGATGAAACGTTTTTCCTTATATTTCTACCAACCTGCCCTCAGGCACCTCACCACCCAGTGCCCAGAACATTGGCATTGAATGGCGCCATAACAGAAGACTCTCCCCAAGGTCTAACCAGAAGATGATCAAACACTTTCATTCAAAATGCAGGACTGTAAGTTGCTTTTGCTGTTCTTTCAATTACCCAGAATGTCAGCCTATCTACATTGACAGGTTAATATTTGGATGATGACTCTAAGCTCTGTGAAAATCCTGACTGCTTTCAAATAGTTTTTTAAAAATTTATATTTGGCATAACTGTACTGTGAAGTCAAACTTGTCGTTCCTTAATCTTTTGACCATTTATCACCTTTGTACAAAATATATTGTTTGTATTTCACTCAAATCTATTGTTTAGTGACTCCCAACACTTTATTCTCTAAGTGTAGTCTTCATAGCCGAACAGTTTCGTACAGCAACCGTCATAGGGCTCATGAGCTATATCAGAAGTTAGGATTCTAGGGATGATGAACAATATGAACATTTTGATTCTGGAGGGAGGACACTAAATAAACAGTGTCCCTTTTCTGTAATAAGGGGTATGGTTTAATGACTGCTAAAATCTAACTATTCTATAATGATATGACTCAGAAGCCTGTGTTCTCTGTCAGAGGTTGTTTGTTCCCAAGCCCTACCTCCTCTTCCCACTGCCACAAATCACAAGAGTTCATTCTCCTTCAAAGAGTCAGCCTTGTTTGCTAATTTTCAAGAATTTTCATTCTGGGGCTCCCTGGGCCAAAACAGAACCCCCTCCCCCACCTTTTTTCAGCTTTAGAGCTCAAGGTCATCCTATATTAAATTGATGAGTTCTAACATTATCCATGAAATAATGAGTTTCTACTCAGGAAACAAAGATATCATTGTTTGTTCTTATTCAGACCATCAGTGAGTAAGAGTTCATGGCATCTCCATGCTCCTAGAGGTCTTCGAAGACAGGAAAAGGCAAGGAGACTTCCAGAGAACACATTACCAAAGACGAGAGACTGACTCAATGAAGAACTAAAGCTGACTCATGTGCCTGGATCTGCAGGTCTGTCCTCTGTGTTGCCACCTTGTCTCAAGACTTTTTTCCAATTCTAGGATGGAAGTGGGTGCCTGCTGGTGGTCTCCCCCAACCAGCACGTGCCATTTGGCAAGACCATCAGAGTTGCTGAGCTACTGTCTGCTGAGAATGAAGGAACCATCAGTAGAGAGATGAACAGCCTCCCAGTCTGGGAAAGAAGTTGCCAGAACTTAGAGGAATGATAGCAGAGCTGACATATTCTCTGTCATCTGCTTGCCCTACCATGTATGGCAAGATTCAAGGCCCCAGCTGAGAAGAATAACAAGGAAAGCCATGTTCTTTGGGAAACAGCTTCTGCTCTCTAAGTATTCTAGTCCACACCAACTCTGTTTCTGGATTTAAGATTTAATTAGCTTCATTAGTAGTATAAATAAGAACGTTAATAGCTTTGCTTTATTCAGTGACTGATGGCTTAACTCCTAATGAGCTAATGGGTTTTAGTCACATCCCGAGTCAAGGTGCTGAGCATCTGATCCAGGCAACACACATCTTTGTCCTGGTTTTTTCAGAGTAGTCCTTCCAAAGTTTTCACATTGTATATCCTGATATGGGGTTTCAGAAATTATGGGTACTATTATGTGCATCCATAACCTCTTCCCACTTGGTACTTAGCCTGATCTCAAAACCCCACCTGCTTTGCCTTTCTCTCTCCTCTACAGATATTGCAGAACAGAAGAGTTTTCCTATGCAACAAGGGAGATGAGGAAGGAGCACTTACAGAGCATCTACCATGTGCTAGGTGCTTGGTTCCAGAACTTCAGAGGGTGGCCACCACTACCCGCCACTCTATACACGAAGAAGCTAAGGTCAGAGACAAAGGAGCGAATCACTCACAAAGCTGGGATTTGAACACAGAACATTCAGGCTGCAAAGCTCTCTTCACCAAAACATCTTACTTTTCAGCAAAAACACTTGAGCAACTGGTTGCTTTCTCATTGTTCTGTGAATGTTCCTCTGATGCCCTTGACCAAATTATCCACTCCATGAGGGTAGCAGCCAAGGCTCTGCTGACTAATTAACTAACTCTTGTAGTTAAAAGCCACTTGAAACAGTCACTCTGCTTCTGCGTGGACTTTGTTTCCTACCACTTCTAGCTTCCTGCTCTGTTCACTCCCATCACACCCAGGAAATCTGGAACTTGGAGCCAACAAAAGCTGCCTCTCTCAATCCACTCTGCTGTTGTAATAACAAACCATAAAATTAACTAAATTTCACCACAGTGTAATGTGCTGCATAAAAGCGGTGGCAATGTGTCTGCAGGGCAAAGGAACATTCCATTGAAATCAGTTTCTCTTTATTGCATTGCCAACATTCAACAATTTCTCCCCTATAAAGGCAGGGAAAGTGGCGTGAGCAAAAATAGAATGGACACTTGCAAATGTGCTATAGATACCTGTGCATGTGTGCAGCTGTGGGTGATGTGCAAATAAAAACCGGCAATGGTCACATGCACGTGCATGTTCATATACACTTCCCATGTTCACACATGCGCCATGGCTGTGGAAGCACATAAAATTGTGCACATGAATACTCAGATGCATGCACAGAAATACATGTCTAAAGCAGCACACATATACCTGTGTTGTGCACATTCATACTTGCTCAACACAGGTGTAGAAATGGGAAGTCATATGGAGAGGGCTGTGCTTTATTGTCTTTCATATAAATGCCACCAATAAAGCCCTCCTGGAATTTGTAGTCAACTGCATCCCACTTGCAGAAAGTTAAGCTGATTTCTGAGAAGCAATGTTTACAACCTAGATGTTAAATGTTGGAGCATTCTCTTCCTATTGCTGAGAAAACACAGCCAAGGTAGCTTCAGTAGTTTTGGCAGGCTTGGCTTTATCCAAAATGACACAACCAGACGATGTTCAAAAAAAGAGCAGGGCATAATGAGCTTAAGGGGGTATGAGGCTCTCCTTGTAACATATTTCTAGGCTGGGTAAAATGTGCCTTGCTCACTAAAGAGCCTTTTCTTGAACTTTTGGAGAGAACAGAAAGCCACTCCCAGTAGCTGAGCGAGTCACAGACTGATGGGATTTGCCTTTGCCCAGCCCAGTTACAGAAGAACAAGGAAGTTCTGCTGACTGTCTGCTCTAAGTTTTTCCTGGAGCAATTTCAGTTCATCTTCTCTTGTGGTGGGAAAGGCAGCTGCTGTCACACTCTCATATCTACACTGTAGAACACTGTTATATACTCACTCTCAACTTGGGCAGGGTCCTCTCTGAAATTCACTATGACTTTCATCCTCTATGAAACTCATATTCTTAGATGCGTACTGTGCTGAGGGTGTGCTCTTAAAATTTCCAATGTCTGAAAGGACTACAGGATGGAAGGCTATTGTGTGTTTTGTAAAAAGCACTGAATCAGGAGTCAGGAGAACTGGGTCCACACTAGTTCTGCCACCGGCACAGGAGCCATGAACCGACTCAAATTCCTCTCGGCCTCTAAATGTGTAAATGACACTTCAGTGGGTCAGTGAGCTCCCCCAAACTTATGACTCCAAGATGTTTTGAAATCCACTGATGAAAGGCAAATGTCAATCTTGCATTTATGAAAAACGGCACACAAAAAAGAATACCTCTGACGCTGTCAAAGTCAGCCAACTATTAAGTCTAGATGTAATGTGATGTCAGTAAAAATGAGTTGCTCCATGCTTTTAGGACAAATTGTCTCAAAAATGCTGCCAGTGCAGTAATTACTCAGATATTTACACAGTGATTAACATTTTCACCCTTCAAATCATACGAGGATGTTCTATAGACAGTCAGATATCTTCTAATCTAGCCTGGGATGTCTTGTAAAAGAGTCACAATGCTCAACATTCAATAAATAATTACTTAGTAACCACATTATAAATATCAGGAGGTAGACGGTGGTCTGTAGGGATGCAGCACTGAATAAAAGACAGGACCTGCCCTCAAATAGTAACTGTGGAAACTGACAACCCCAACCACCCACTTCCTTCATCGGGCACCCATCCTCTGGACAGGAAAGTGGTTCTTTTCTTCTCCAGGAAGACAAATTTCTGGGCTGCAGCAGTATCCTAAAGTTATGGAAGAAGGATGGCTCATCTCACTGCTGGCGAGATGACACAGACCACTTAGCACTGTTTTCTATGACAGTTCCTTTCAGGGGACTGTGATGACTGAAGAGGAGGAATGGAAGCCCATGGATCCATCCAAGATGAGATGCAGCTTCTTCCAGAATGGCGGGGAGCCTGGGAAAGAGAAGGCCCCCACAAGGCCTCTTCTGGCTCAGGTGATGATTCAGGTAGTAAATTACAGGGCAAGTGGCATTCTCGCCATTTTACAGACCACACAAACTGAGACTCGGCAAAACATAATGATTATCACCTGGAATCACAGAACCTTTGAGCCAGCCTAAATGTTAGAGATTTTTCTACCCACCTCTCATTTTGTAAGTAACGACACCTATGCCAGAGATGTGACTTGGCCCTATACTGCCTCATCCCCCTTCTAATGTTTCTTACCACACCAGGCCAGTAAAGACGACATGAAAGTTTATCTCTGGAAATAAATCTTGCAACTTAAATTTAACACCAGTTCTCAGTCACATGTTCTGCAGAGCAGTTTTCCAAATTTTATCACATGAAAAGATTTGTTTTAATAAAATCATTGAACTAGCGATTCCTTCCATTTCTCCTTTCCAAGGTATTTTTTGTGTACCTACCATATGCAAGGCATCAATAAAAAGGGAAAAGAGTGTTCCATTTTGTGAAAAGTAGCAATTATAAATGCATTTTCTCCTATGCAAATAAATGAATAAACCTTAATATAACCTCTCTCCCCCTGCTCTCTCTCTCTCCTTGCCCCGTCCTGGATACAATAATTGTAAATGTTTAGGCCTGAATTTTCCATCTTTTTAGGTTAGGATGGAATACTCAGGGGCCCCCACACTTAGTTTAGATGATGAGTGACCTAGCATGCCTGCATTCAGGACTTATCATGATGATTATAGAATATTTGATTTGGACTGGAAGTTTCTTTATAAAAAGGCCTCTAATGGTTCTTATCTAAAAGGACCTAGCACAGAAGCTGAACCTAATAATGAAGACATTTTTAGCCAAAGACACTGTAATCTACACACGCAGTATGTAACACAATATAGATCCAGACTGAAAATATTCACTCCGCTTCCCTGCCTAGCTAGCCATAGCAGGGAAATGGGTATATTGTAGAATTATGGGCCCAAAAGATCTCTTTTTTTTTTTTTTTTTTTGCATTCTCTAGGTCTCATTCACAACCTTTGCTTTTGACCAGTTCCTGAGGGAGTCTGTAGCAGCTGAGACAGAGACTCAGGGGATCAGACTCCACCTACATCCTTAGTGTCCTGGTTGGAGTTAAAGGGTTGAGGGTCTAAGGAAAATTGTACCAAACACTCCTCTCACCCCTCTTCACTATATTGCTTATTAAAGTTTAAAACTGGATAAAACTCAACCTCATGGACTGGTCTGAAGGAAAACAAGATACAGAAGATGCTGAAGAGGATGTGTGAAAAGAGCAGAGGGCACTGTTGCTAGGCAACCAACCCTGGTCCACCAAGGAGGGGCAAGGCTTCCATGGCACCTGGATGTAAATGACCTCAGATACTTCTGAGCATCAGTTGGTGGAATCTCCAGATCCTCTGTCACCTTCTACCTTCCTGTCCCTGTCCCTACTGAAGAGTGAGCCATGGATTTAGTGTACCCCAAGGACAGCTTTACTCAATGGAGAGAAGCAGAAAAGAGGGAAATAATGGAGAAGGGGAGGACATAAAAGAGATGGGAAAGACCATAAAAGAACTGGGAAATTGGAAACAATAAAGGACCTCTCTCTGAAGCATTATCCATCCTGCAAGTCCAGTTTTCTGCCTAGGTTCTTCTTTTTTTTTTTTCTTTTGAGACAGAGACTCATGCCCAGGCTAGAGTGCAGTGATGCAATCTCAGCTCACTGCAACCTCTGCCTCCCAGGTTTAAGAGATTCTTGCGCCTCAGCCTCCTGAGTAACTGCGATTACAGACCATCACACCTTGCTAAATTTTGTATTTTTTTGTATTTTTGCATTTTTATTAGAGACGGGGTTTCACCATGTTGGCCAGGCTGGTCTCGAACTCACATCCTCAGGTGATCTGCCTGCCTTAGCCTCCCAAAGTGCTATGATTACAGGCATGAACCACCACACCTGGTCTCTTCCTAGGTTAACTCATCCTGCAGAACCCATAGCAGTTATGCACAGATAGAGCCAGTCTTGGAGGGGGCATGAGTGTTAGGACTGACCACTATCCAGGCCCTACCCCTGAATGACTGCTAAGAGTTGGAGAGACTCGTGTCCTCTATCAGAACTGAATTATATCTGAGGATAATTGGGCATTTACTTACTAACACTGAACAAGTTACTGGAATGGCACAGAAACAATAGCAACATGAAGTTTTCTCCAACCCTTGGGTCTTGCAGCCTTTAACACACCATATTTTATCTAATCTAAGGCACCAATTGTACGGTACACTATAATTTTATGCACTACTAAGAAAGAAAAATAGGCTGGCAATTAGCTATGACAATACATTGATTGTAAGAAGCATTCAATTTCAGAGATGTTAGATTGTGAGGGAAAAATGTGTCTTAGAATTGTTAATATATAGTAACATCTCAATCCCTTACAATGGCATTCAAGCCCTTCCCAGAATGGCCCCAACCAGTATTTCCAGGCTCATATCCTTCCTTCCTGCATGGACCAGAGCTTTGGCCTGATTCTCCTTGGTCAGCATATGCATACCTCCTAATTCTAGGCCTGGGCTGATGCGGTCTCTGTTGCCTGGGAGGTAGCCACTTGGCCCCAGCCCTACTATCCTGTCTGGGCTTGTCCTCACATTCCATTTCCTCCTCATCATGGCCCTTACCCTGTCCCTTTACAGCATAGTTCTGGGTATTTTAGGGTTGAATTCTTTCTCTGGATTATAAATTCCCTGAGGAAGATAAAACAACAATAGTTAACATGTGTTGAGTGTTTACTGAATGACAGTTATGTAAGTGTAAACTACATAGATTTCATATGCAAGACGGTGCTATTATCTAATGAGGAAAATAAGATGTAGATAGCAACTTTACCAAACTCATACAGGCTACTGACTTAGTCAAAATGGGATTCCAACATGCTTTTGGGTGACACCATTGCCCCATTTTTAACCATTTAAAATGGATCTTAATGGCCTAAGCACTGGCATCAAGTGAGGCAGGGAGTGACATGAATGAACCAGTCCATCATGGATTTTCTTCTGGCATCAATCTGGCTTGAAGGAGACCACCTAGGCCAACTCTATCTCTTACCATTCTTCCTCCCCACAACGTTCAGAAAAAGTATTTCCTGCTGTTAGGGAATTTATGATTATAAATAAAAATAAAGCCTGTAACACATTAATAAAAAGTAAGGAAAAAGGCAACTAGATAAAAAAATAATGAAGTTGGATAAAGGTATGAATAACAATGCTGATAATAACAAGAGAATTCATGAACCATAGTAATATGCTTAGTCCAATAAAGGTTCTGTGAATATAATGAGTTACAAACAGATTCATCTTGGCTATAAAATAAGAAGCTTCTGTGATTGTTATTATAAATTAAGCTGGACTTAAAAATATCACACCGTAGAAAGGGTGCGTTTTAATAAACCTGAAAGCATAACCCCAAGCAAGAATTCTGCCTCTTGTTTCTCTAGCTCAAAGATATTCCTGGGCACAGGTGAGAGGCCAGCAATCCTGCAGGTCACCTCGCAGGCCAGAGTGTGGCCTGACCTCTGACCATTGCAAGCTGGCTTAAGGAGAAGGGAGCTGACTAAGCCTCCCTGGGCCACTATGTTTTCCCTCAGAAGATATTTACACGAGGCCAGGCATGGTGGCTCATGCCTGTAATCCCAGCACTTTGGGAGGCTGAGGTGGGTAGATCACCTGAGGTCAGGAGTTCGAGACCAGCCTTGCCAACATGGTGAAATCCCGAAACCACGTAAAAAAAAAAAAAAAAAAAATTAGCCAGGCATGGTGGTGAGGACCTGTAATCCTAGCTACTCAGGAGGCTGAAGTGGGAGAATTGTTTTGAACTCGGGAGGTGGAGGTTGTAGTGAGCCAAGATTGCACCACCACACTCCAGCCTGGGCAATAGAGTAAGACTCTGTCTAAAAAAAAAAAAAAAAAGATTAAAAAAGAAAGAAAGAAAAAGAGATATTTACACAAGGACTGGGGGATACTAGCATCTGGCAGAAGTCCCTTTCCAAGACCAAGTCCTAGGAAAAAGTAAGAAGTGTCCAAAGTTCTAGTATGGAAGATCAATTCAACAGTTAAGTTTTTTTTTTTTTTTTAAGGTTAGGAAAACCCACTACAAAAGGAAGAAGGAAGCTACTTTGAAATGATAAAAATTAGACTGGGTAAGATCCTTCCATGGAAAATCTCCTTTTAATAATTTTAAATTGCAGTGAAATGTGCCTAACATAAAACTGACCATCTTAATCATTTTTAAATATGTGGCTGAGCAGTGTTAAGAACATTCACATTGTTGTGCAACCATCACCACCATCCATTCAGCCATGGAACTCATTTCATCTTTCAAAACTGAAACTCCACACTCATTAAATAACTGCTCCCCATTCCCCTCCTCCAAGGCCCTGGCAACCACCATTCTAGTTTCTGTCTGGAAAGTCAGAAACTAGTTGCTGACTAGTCCAATGGAGCATTTCATAATCAGTATTGCACTGTTCTTTCAGGAGGCCTCTGCAACTTGTGCCCTTTGAAAAGGGAAGAACCATCCATCCAGAGCCCTCTGGCTTAAAGTCACAAGTGGGAAACTGAGGCTCAGAAGAAAATAAGACTTGGCTTCCCTTAGAACACTCAATGTGGCCGGGCGTGGTGCCTCACACCTGTAAACCCACCACTTTGAGAGACCAACGCGGGCAGATCACTTGAGGTCAGGAGTTCGAGACCAGCCTGGCCAACATGGTGAAACCGCATCTCTACAAAATACAAAAATTAGCTGGGCATGGTGGCGCACGCCTATAATCCCAGCTACTTGGGAGGCTGAGGCATGAGAATTGCTTGAACCCAGAAGGTGGAGGTTTCAATGAGCTGAAATCATGTTGCTTCACTCTAGCCTAGGTGACAGAGTGAGACTGTCTAAAAAAAAAAAAAAAAAGAAAAAGTTAAGTGCACAAGCAGGTACTACCTCTCTTAGATATATAATTGCCACCCCACACTCACTACTCCTGCCCATAATGCCCCTAGTACCTAATGGCCAACTTAAATTACTGTGTCTTATGAGGATGACACCAATGCCGTTGTTTCCTGTATGTAGAACAGGTTAAATGCCTTCTGGAAAGCACCAGTCCTTTCATTAACGAGCTCACCTCGACTGTCCACAGCACAGAAGGGGAGTCGTGAATGGGCCATGGGTGTGTCAAGACATGGATTTTTTTCTTCCCCTGAACCCTTGGGGTGGCAGTCGCCCGCCACTGTGTGCAACCTCAATGTGCCCCACAGATATTATCATTTTCTACATGTGCTATGATATGATTAAGGACTATTGAAATTTGGATTTTCTTTTTTCACAAGACAAAAAACTCAGAAAAACTTTGAGTTCCCCAGAGGCAAGGGTGGGACCAGTGCAATGAAGGGCTACCTTAGGGTTTTCACCCCTGCAGAGCAGGTGTGGGGTCTTGTGGAGCAACTGCATGTGCCTTACCTACTTCCTGCACCCAGAAATAGTCACTACCAGCACCTGTCCAATGAGGGCACATCCCTCCCCTTTCCCTCTGGCGGTCCTCCTTTAAACTTCCCGGAGGTTTAGCTTCCTCCTTCCTCTTCCCTTCTTTAAGTTGTTCCATTATCTACATGCAGAGTTTGATGCAGATTTCCAACTGCTGTTCATGAAAACATCTTCTATTTCTATCTTTGTCCTCAAAATGCTGTCATGTCACTTCTGTACTACAATTTAATTAAATGTCAAGGAAGAGATCAGTTGACATGGTCTTGCCTCTCAGTGGAACTAGGGAATAATAATATCTGCAAGTCTTGCAGGCATCCTGTGTCTAAACCCAAAGTAACACATGTCATAGCAGGTAGGACCTTTCCCCACCCCAGCAGAGGAATGAGGGTTGCTGTGTACTAGCAGTGCCCTTGAGAGCAACTTAGCTCAGTTTTCTCACCAGAAAGTTGTAAAAAATACCTATTTTCCCCAACAGACTAGGTGCCAGCAATTCGTAGATGTTGGTGAAATGAATTAATACATACATACATTTTAGATCATAGATCTTTAGATCTTTGGGGGATGGATGTAGGCGTGAAAGTAGGAAATCCATTGATAAGCAGAGTGATAAATAATAACATTTGGGCATAAAGTCTAGACTCTTAACACATTAAGGCTGGTTACTTTGGTAAACATTGGAACCGCCAAAGCACACACAACTGCACAAAGTTGGTTAACAAAGTTTTCTGCTAAATCAACACTCCAAAGATCGTCATTAATCTCAGTAAATTATTAACTCCAAGAAATCATCTGAACAATGGTGGACTATAATAATCTGTATATACCATATGTGCATTAAGTATTAATACTTCATTCTTGCCTATTTCCTAAAGTCAAGAAAACTCAAATGCACCCAGCACATTGATCTCTCCTGCAGAAAAAACATGTTACATCTCATCCACAATTATAACAACTACCTAGCTTGCTATGTTACTGTCATCCTGACTAGTGGGGAAGGAAATGATATAATCCATGGTTCTAACATACATGAGGTCAGGTCATTTGGTTGCTCTGGGAACTCCATAGAGTTGTGCTCCCTAAATCTTCTGGGCTGTAGCAGCCAACCCCAGTTGGGAACTCCCCTCCAATAACCACAACGACATTATGCTCCTGGCAGGGCCCCAGGGGATCCAGTGTCTCACCCCAAGAGTAACTCTTCTGGCATTAGCAGAACAGCCCCAGCCTCACGAAAGAGCCCAGCTGGACCATAAATTGTACAGACAAAGATAAAGACACACATTTTCTCTTGGCTCAAAGGACCTCACCATGGCACATTACCCATCCCTCTCCCAGGCCAGCACAGCCGTTCACATGACTCCCCCTTCTCCTCCACTGTTTCTCCTCTCCCACTCTATCCTGTTCTCCTCTTTCCCCATCTGCTGCATGAGCTACAAGGCTCCTATCAGCTCTGGTCACTGGAGCAGCATATCATTCCAGAGCTGGTACAGCAGGCTGTTTGTTGGGATGACCTTGAAATGACCTTCCCCCTGGGTCTTTCTCAGCACTGACTTAACCTTCTTCCCACAGACAGCTGTGGGCTACTGACAAGCACACCCTGGTCCAGATACTGCTGCTTGCTATCTGTGTGACTTTGGGCACTTGTTTGATGTCTCCGAGCCTCACAAAATAATGCTAACTTCATAGGATGGGTGCAAGGACTAAATGAGATATGTCATAGCTTTAATGAAACTTAGCATGCCTTAGGGGTACAAAGTCTCTTCACATCTTTGGTCCACCACCAGGAAAGCAGGTAGGTATTTTAACTCAGTGCTTAAAGAAAACAAAATAAAAACAAAGGTCAAAAATATTAAGTGACCTACCCAAGTCAGTAATGGAGAAAGCAAAAATAAAACGTGGGTTTAGCAGGTTCCTTATCCACTGCTAATTACACTCTTCTCTCTATAAAGCAAATGCTGTGGCAGAATTTTTGTGCTAGCCCTGCCTTCCAAACATGCTGGAAAGGCCACAGAGCAGCAGGAAACCTACATTGTTTTTCCTACTAGATTTAAACCTGTTTAATTTATTGGATTCCACAAAAGAACACAGCATCCTTCATTTATAGTTTATACTTCAGTTTTCCCCGTCTGCCCACTGTAGCAGGAGGTCTTCTAGTAAAAATGGTTAAAGTACTATTTAAAATCTTTTGAGATGCTTAGAGATGAGTTCTGGAGAAATTACACATATACACACACTTTACTAGACATTTGGATGAGTCCAGGCTCCTACAGAAAGTATACTCACAGAGGTTCAGGTAGATATTATTGATGAGCTGTCTATTCAGAGCCTTGAATGAAAAGGTGAGGTACTTTTGATGTTGATATCAATAGGCAGTGAGATTTGATCAGTAGTGAGAGGATGACATTCAATGAAGGGTCAGAGAAATAAAGAAAACTGCATCCCTTTGCTGAGTTTGGCAAAGATGATAAAATATAAATAACATGGATGTTACTCTGATTCCATTTTTTTTCTTCTTTCTCTGATTGCCACTTGAGATAATTAGCTAATACAATAAGGCAAATAGAAAAACCGCCTGGATTTTTTGCTAGCCCATTTCTCTCTCCCCAGTGGAATAACTTGGATTAAATAGCATCAAAGCACTCTCAGCTGAATCCCTTCCCCCCAAAAAAGGAGACACAGAGGGCAAAGCCAGACCTTTCTTCCTTTTCTAGCCCAGAGAGGTTGCTGGGAAGAGCTCAAGGGCCCATATGAGGCGGGAAGCTGCGATGTGTCTCCATGACAACCACCCAGGCCAAGGCCACTTTCATCACCTGAAAACTAAGCAAGGCACGAAAGGAGGGTGCATCTGTCAGGAAGTTTAGATTCCCACAAGGGCGAGCCTGTTTGAACGCAGGCATGCGTTGCAGCTGATGTGGGATGGGTAAAAGGGAACAAAAGGATCGGGGAACCAACCAAGAAACTGACCAAATCAACGCTAGCTCAGTGAAGAGGTATTTTTGGAGAAGAGTGTTGGCTGCCCAAAGAGCCGTCCAAGATTGTTTGGTAGGAAAAGGTAGCTGGGTCACAAAAGGAGAGGCAGTCTGAGAGTCTAGTGTTGAATTGGTCACAGAGGGGGACAAGCAGTTGTGTGCTCCAAGAAGAGTCTGCAAGCCACCTTGGAGGTCTGGGGAGGGAAGGCAGGTGGCCATGATCACAGAGATGGTGGTAGAGCCCAGATCTGAGCCCATGCTTTCTAACTCAGTCTGGGGCTATCTTTATATCTTCCACTGTCTTCACTTTCTCCTTCTCCCCTTTTGTACAGTGTTTCCTGCAGCAGCTGCTCTTCTGGGCACTTTCATGCTACCAGCATGTTCATGGTAACCAGATTTTCCCTGCAGAGAGGCCTGGGCACTGTGGTTTGAGCACCTTTCCAGGGATGGCTCTCCTGAGACAGCTGTGGGAGAAAGGATGAGAGGAAAGGAAGAAAACATTCCGTTTTCCTCCCAGTTACTCCTTAGGCTGGTGCTGGAGAAGTGATCAATGGGGCAGGAGGTATCAGATATCAACCTGGCCTTCCTTCTCCCTACCCACCCATCACTCAGTTGGAAAGATTAGGGTAATGAAGCTGGACTGCCTGGGTTAAAACTGTGGCCTTTCCGCTCACTAACTGAATAACCTTGTCCAAATCCCTTAACTTCTTTGCCTCCTAATCTTCTACACAGAGATCCTAACAATCTTTCCTAATCTTCTATACAGAAATCATAACAATACCTGCCTCCTAGGGTTTGCCTTAGAAACAGGGACCCACAGACCTAAGACCTAAGATGTCACTAGCATTTCTCCTGCATGCTTGAGGGAAGCAAGGACACAGCCAACAAATCCAACAGTTTGTGAGTGAATGCATGAAGGAAGGTTAGTCTGTCCTCACTCTAAACCTTTCCACATCACGACACAGAAAGATCACAGTATTTGTACAACAGGCTGAGGTCAATGGAGAGGTTGTTCCCAGCTGCAAGCACATGGCCTGAGGCTCTGGCTGCGCCACACCCCTCCTGGCATCTTCCAGGGCTGTGGGGATCAATATTTAGGTTCCTGGTAACCAATAGGAAGCAAACTAAGCACAGCCAGAAATTAGGGTGGGGGAGACCCCAGCCCCTGGACCAATTGGTTTAGAAGTATTTTGGCCAAACCCTGGAGTGCAGAGAATCACTCTGGTTAGCTCAGGCCAATAGGAGCCCACCTCAGGTCCCAGGGGTGGAGGTAATTCTTATTACACTTCCTGGTTACTATGCTATGGGAGAAAGGTGGAAAGAATTTTTGTTGAGGAAGCCACCACCATCCCTACTGCACACCAAATGGACAGAGGCAGAGCTCCTAATGGGAGCAGCGTCCCAAGTCTGAGTCTCCCCTCTGTGCTCCCCATGTGTACTTCTGTTTGCTCCTTGGTAAGACACTAGTAGCCGTCCAACTCCGAAAGATGGGTCAAGGATCATAACAGTCTCAGTGAGTAACTGAAGTAAAGGACCACATGTTTGAGCTTTTCTTGAAAGATTTAATAAATAAATAAATAAATAAATAAATAAAAGGGTAATTTAGCTCTTTTTTCCCCTCCCTTTCTCTTAACAGCACCTTTCAACCCAGGAGCTGCCAAAGAAGTTATAAGCTGTGCTATGTATAGAAGCCACATCATTCACTACTGAAATAGAGAAGAGCAGCATCTCCCCCACAGCATTGAGGGAAAGAGGAGGGAGCAACTGGGTCCAGCCAAAACAGGGTGTGGGGGTGGGAGGCTGGTGGGGATGGAGGAGTGGCTGCAACCCTGCCTGGTGTGTGCAGAGGGTCACACGGGGAGGGCTACCAAGGGGGGCCAATGCCAGGAATTGCAGCATTTTTGTGCTGGACAGAGCTGCCTCAGGGCATCTCATTCCCACTCCTAGATGCAGTTGATCATATTTGGAAAGGCCATCAGGGACAGGAAACTTGATAAATTCCCATTCCAATGTTTCATGACCCTGACAGCAAAGGAGCTCATCCTAATAACTAAGCTACAGGCTGCTTCCCACAGTTTAAATGCATTTTCCCTTCTGATGTCCTTCGTGGAGATCAGGAACAGCTGGTCACTGTCCTCCCCATCATAACCCCTCTTCTACTGAAGATGGGTATCATGTTGCTTTTCACCGCTTGCTGCGTATTAATAGAAAAAATTAAAACTCCAATTTCCATATCTTGCCATCAAATGCCCTTTTCCTTTGTCCCAACTCAACCCATCATCACTGTCCATTTTTTTTAAAGTACATTTTTTCTTCTGACCTTGTTGAAAAATTGATGGCACAGGAGTAAATATCATTCCCATTGTACCGTCCTGAAAATGGAGGCATACACATCAGGACCAGGTGAAGGGAAGGAAATGAATGTATGCTGCAGCCCTCCCCCTTGTAAGCCGTTCCCCACATTGTCTTAGTGAATCGTCAAAATCCCAACCTCCTGTTCACAAAGCCAGAAGTTAAGATTCGGAGAAGTAAGGGGTTCAAGATGATCTGGCTAATCATCACCATAGCTGAGATTTAAATTCTGTTTTCATTGTTTATTAACTTGCAGACCAGTTCAAATCAAGAATATATTAACTCAGGGCCAGGTGCAGTGGCTCACACCTGTAAACCCACCACTTTGGGAGGCTGAGGTGAGCAGATCACTTGAGGTCAGGATTTCAAGACCAGCCTAGCCAACCTGGTGAAACCCTTATCTCTACTAAAAAATACAAAAGTTAGCCATGCATGGTGGTGTGCACCTGTAGTTCCAGCTATGTGGGAGGCTGAGGCATGAGAATTGCTTGAACCAGAGAGGCGGAGGCTGCAGTGAGCCAAGATCGTGTCACTGCACTCCAGCCTGTGCAACAGAGTGAGAGTCTGTCTCAAAAAATTAAAAAAATAAAGAATAAAAGAATACATTAACTCCATTCAGAGAAATGCAAAATAGCCTCAATGAGCAGGAGATGCCATTTCCCACCCGCTGGGATAGCTAGAGTAAAGGATAGAAAATGACAAGTGTTGACGAGGGTGTGCAGCAATTGGAACCCTCACACATCACTGGTGGGAATGGAAGTGAGGTAGCTGCTTTGGAAAACAGTCTGGCACCTTCTCAAGTGGTGAAATAGATTTACTATATGATCCCAAAATTCCACTCCTTGAAATATATGCAAGAGAAATGAAAACATACATCCTGACAAAAACGTGTATACAAATGTTCATAGCAGCATTATTCAGAATAGCCAAAAAAGGAAACAAACTAAAAGTCCACCAAATAAAGAATGGGTAAATAAAATGTGGTATATCCATACAATGGAATAAGTGGCAAGGCAAAGGAATGAAGTACTGACCTTGAAAGCATTATGCTGAGTGAGAAAGAAGCCAGACACAAAAGGTTACATGTAAGATTCCATTTATATGCAATGTCCAGAATAGACAAATGTATAGAGAAAGATAGATTAGTGGCTACCTAGGGCTGGGGGCCATGTAGAGCTGGAGAGGGAGATGGCTAAGGGATGTAGGGTTTCTTTTTGCAGCGATAAGAATGTTCTAAAATTGATTGTGGTGATGGTTGTGCAACTCTGTAATTATAGTAAAAGCTACTGAATTGCAGAAGCCATTGACTTGCACTCTTTAAACAGGTGAATTATACCAAATGTGAATATCTCATTAAAGCTGTTTTTTTTAAGAGTACTTTAAATTCAAAAACTCTGCTTTTTAAATGTTTGAGAATCCTTTGTCCTTCCAAAGAATTGATTCAAAGTTCCATAAAGCAGATTCAGTTTCCAGATTGTGTTGATAAGACTTGCCCATGGCTGGCCACCCCGTCATCTCTAGCAGAGGGTGTGTGAAAATGGCCGTTGGCTCCAACATCCTGGGAAGGGAGACCCAAGGCCCAGGAAGAAAGTGATGAGGCCTCTCTCATCCAAAGGTGCATGCCCAAGATACGTGCCTTGAGGTACTTCCCATCTACCTTCTCCTTTACAACAGAAGGCAACAAAGCCAACAGGAAACACCTTGTCCATGTGCACCAGGAGTCAAGTCACATGTAGGACCCAGCCAAGGACCTGGAGTCCCTGCTACATCCCAGAACCACACTCAGGTAGCAGGTGCCAGGCCTCTGAGCTGGAACCAAGATGGGGGAAGATGCGCCCACCTCCTGCTCACTCCCGCCTCACTTGGTCATTCCACAGAGCTCCAGAGAAAGAGAAAAAGGAGACAAAGAAAGAAAAGAAGAAAAGAGCATGCAGAGACCAGTTGGAAAATAAAAGGGGGCCAATTCCCTCTTATTAAGCCTGTTATTAGGCTGCGAATCAAATTAAACCACAGGGCTTTCCACTTACAGAGTGCTATTTTAAGGCTTATTAGACTATATTAGGATTGGCATACATTTCCACTGACATAATATCGGCCTTTAATTGGATTTAAGGGCGAGGAGGCTGCATTCAGCTGGAATAGGGTCCCTGCAAGGAGAAACTTACTATTCTCCTCACAGCTTCCCCACTTCCCCTGCTGGCTGCCATCCCAGGGGCTGAGCAGGCCCTGTAACCCCTTCAGATCCAAAACACAGCTGTTTTCCTCCTCCTCCTTTGATAAGAGCCCAGAGGCCAAAGCAGGACCCCCTCTCGCCTACGTGTGCCCATCCCTGCCTGGCTGGCTTCTGGTCCTCGGTGGCTGTAGGAGGTGCAGAGCTGTGGGCGCCTGCCCAGGCTGGGCAGCAGACTTCAGACTGTGAGTAGAGTCCCCAGGAGGGAGGCCAGCCTCACCGCTCCTGCTTCCAAGCCACTGTGGATGAGATTGGCAGTGAGAGGTGCAGGGGTGTTTCATGGGACAGTGAGGAAGAGGGGGACTTGGGGTTGGAGCAGAGTTTACCTTGACCTTTGAATCTCCTCCCATCCCCTGCCTGGTCAATCCTTGAAAGACCCTCAGCGGCAGGTGGTAGAAGCTGAATAGAGGAGGAATATGGGGAAAAGTTCACACATATTTTGTGATGGGGAATATGGGGAAGCGAACACTCTCGGGGCTGGTGACAGTTTCCAGATACTTGTGACCAACTTCTCAAAGCTGCAGCATCCTCCCATGTAAAATAGGAACACGCTTTCCTTCCACATGGGATTGCTTTGAGAATTAATTGGGATAACACAGGTAAGGTGGTGAGTAGGAGGCTTAATAACGTTTAGTGCCTTCTCCCCTTTGCTGTACAAATTTCAAATTTTTCTACCAAAAGGCATCATAAAAGTAACAGACCTCACCAGTCAAGTACGTTACAAAATAATCTTGGGAGGGGAAATATCTTGGTACAGAGACAAGTATGTATGAAATATCACTTCCCAAAATATTGCTCAAACATGAAAAAAACTCCCAAATTCCTTAACATTTTCCACTAATATATGTGAACATCGCCTGCTCCCACTTGCCAAGATGTTTCTTGGCTATACTTTGATGTCTTCAATTTCCACGCTTGTTTTTAGCTCTTCTGCCAGAGCCATGTGCTTGTTTATTTTTACTACATTTTTATGACGTTTCTGCTATAGCAATAAGTTTTGCATTATTAGTTTTATCAAATAACAG
Source organism: Colobus angolensis palliatus (assembly GCF_000951035.1). NCBI lineage: Eukaryota > Metazoa > Chordata > Mammalia > Primates > Cercopithecidae > Colobus > Colobus angolensis. Next base: position 333,375 of record NW_012115154.1, read on the forward strand.
AATGTCTGGTTGGCTGGCTGAGATTTATTGGCCCAGTTTTTATGGCTCCATCCCAGAACACTTTTTGTGATTACTTTCTAAGTTGTTCTTAGATCCATTCTTAAATATGTGCTTATTCCTTTATTAAATCATATTTGAGGACTAATTGTTATGGTATCAACTTAGCATCAGTGCATTGCCAATTGCTATAATCTTACCATTATTACTTAATCACAGATTTGTGTACTCGGTTCTATACTATATATATTTATGTTAGAAAAGTTGCTTGTAAAGCTGAAATTTACAAACTGCATTTCTTTCTGTATTTACTAGGAAGCTTCTCCTCCTAATACATATTATTACATCTTGAAATATCTGTTTGGCAAGTTCTGTGTATTTGGGATATTGACTTTCCTGAAGCTGGAAGAAAACTTCATTACAAAACAAAACAAAAAAACACAAGCATAATTTATTTCATCCCTGCATTAGCTTCCTCTGCTGTTCTTATTTGACCCAACAAGTCTATAAATGACTTGGTTCTATGGTTGAGAGGCAGAGAAAGCATACATTTCCCCCATTTATTATGGTGACAACTTGAGGTGGGGGGCAAGCAGTATCTTGTCCAGCCCTGCAATGAGGTGTCAGTTGCCTTGCTTTCTGTAGGGAAGGTCCTCACAGTCTGGTATTAATGAAGTCTGCTGTGCTTCTTGAAAGCTTTGCAACCCCTGAAAGTCTGAATGCTTTTCAAGTCAGATCTGTTTTCCTCATGGAGCCTGAGCCCAGGGTTTTCTTCTCCCCTCCAACCTCCAACACATGTCCTCATTGCTCACTGACCCCCAGAGAGTTCCACATCAGTAAGAGTGGGACCTCCTGGAATGTTCCCCCAAGGGGACATCAAAGGAGCAACTGTCCTGGAGGGTTTGGATTAATGGCATCTGAATCATTACAGCCAGAAGTGTGTATGCCTGTAAGCCTGGGGCACCAGCACTGTGTGTGTGTGTGTGTGCGCGCACACACACACTGCACACTGAGCCTGTGCATATTAAGGGGTTTAAATCAGGAATGAGCTCAAATCCACAAACATGTATCCCTGTGAACTCACAGTACGCACAATTTAGCCAGGAGGAGTTTTTATTTGAAACCCACTGGGGTCTAAACTCTTTTTAGGGCTCAGTTATCTGGAGTCAAAGTGTTTTATATTCCCACTTCTGCTCCTAGTCTACTACAGTTCTTCTTTCCCCATCAGGGAATAGACTATTCTGATGGTAGAGGGTGGTAGGCAGGAGTCTTTCATAAAAATAACTTTTGATCATAATGCATCATCATTATCATCAGTGCTATTTAGCACTAATGTAGGTAGGTCACTGGAGTAGGGGCAGGCTTCTTGGTGAATGGCTCTTGGATGTGCTTGTCTGTCCACGTGTGTGTGTCCTAATGTACCCCTGCCCTGCAGATGGCTCTAATTAATCAGGACAGGGAAAGCTCTTGGAGAGGGATTCTTTTTCTTCAAAAAGGAAGATGCTCTAGCTCCTCCCTCCACTTAGCAACCAGCACGTAGAGATGTGGCAAAGGCAGAGAATTAGAGAAGTGGTGGGAATTTTCACAAGGGCCCTATGGGAGGCAACTTGCTGACAGCCCCAGGAAAATGTGGAGAAGGTGCCTGAGCCCCCTTTCAGCACGAGCATACATGAGTCTAGTGGTTTTGAAACACAATTCATAAAAGATGAGGCAAATGCCTGCTTTCTTCTACTGGTCTTATTTTAGGGGTATCCAGGATCCAAGCACTCCTTCCTTAGCTGTAACCCTCCACGATGGAAGATCTTGGTTTCAGGCAGGACCAAGTGCCCCCACGTTGGAAGTTCAAAGAGCTAGATGCTCCCTCTTCCTGCCTCTAGTAGTCAGAGCCCTGGGCTGGTTTGTGAAGACTTGCTCCCAAGCCTTTGGATCTCCAGCAGGTAATGCACTGGTAAGGAAGGATGCTTACACACTCTTCAGGATGTCTGTGGTGAGTCACTGCAGGGACGATGCTTCCTGCTAAGAGATGGTTATCACCCTTCCAGCTTCCCATGTACCAATTCCTGAACTTCGTCCAAGTCTGTTCCTCCAGCTAGCCATCAATTCTGGGAGGCCTCGATATCCTTCCCATAAATTCCCTTTTTGATTTAAGATAACCTGAGTCAGTCTCTGTTAGTTGCAACTGAAACATCCTAACTGATAAATCCCCCAAGACAGCTGACATCAGATTCCATTAGCTGAAAGGGGCCAGCCCCACTGGCTGTGAGCAAAAAGTGCAGCCAGAGTGATCCCCACTTTCATCACAAGTCTGGACAAATGAGACAATTGGGTGCTCGGCAGACTCTCCCATTCAGCCAATTAATATTTACCTGGTACTAACCATGTGCCTGGCACTGTCCTAGGAACAAGAGATGCAGCCACAAATAGGAGAAAATCCCTTTTCTCGTGTAGTTTGTATCCTAGTGTGGGATGAGGCAAGCAATTACAAATAGGCATATAAATCCCTCTGCCTATGTCTAGGAAGAGAGGGAGGAGGTGAGGAGGAGGGGTAGAGGGAGGAGGGGTAGAGGGAGGAGGGGTAGAGGGAGAGGGGGAAGGGGGAAAATCAAGAGGCTTTAGGGAGGGAGAGAGAAGGAGAGAAATGGAGATCCTATGATGCCAACAGAGAAAAGTGTTTCCAGAAGGAGGGAGTATTCATTTTGTGAAGTGTACAAGGAGGTAAGAAGGTACCAGTTTGTTATATGACAGAGAGTAGATTTCTATAGTAGGACAAGGCTGAGAAATGACCCCAACATATCAGTGGGCAACTGACGCAGGTTTAAGGGGAAGAGGGAGGAGGGGGTTGGGGATCGGAGAGGAAGAGGGGAGATATTTATGCTCCTTTTGAACATACATTAATGGACTTGGGATGTCTAGTTTTGAAGAAATGCTTTAGAAAGGGAAACCACTTTACTCATACAAGGTGAAGATATCTTGAGACAGATCTTCCTAGAAGCTCTACCTAGCAGATCAGTGAGAAGCAGCTGGGGTTCCATTTTCTTCCCAACTGGGCCCACCAGTGGGTCTGTTTTTCTACCCAGGTGCTCAAACGGGAAAGCCTGAAGCTCAGATACAGCTGTTCGTGTAAATGGCAAAGTTGGGTTTATAGTAATTTAATCAGCTGCATTAATAATGTCACATAAGCTTAATGATACCAATTATAACCACGGTAAACATTGCTGAGCCGTTTATAAACAGTGATGTTCAAGATGAACTTCCTGCATTTGGTCAATGCTGTTGTTAAAAAACAAGACTAGAAGGTTCGTGTTTTGAAGATTCCCATATTCTCACTCCTGTGCTGAACAAAGAGCACCATAAAAGAGCAAACCCTTGCAAGGATGTCCTCTCTTTACTACCCACTTTGGTCGTTTCTCAAGGTCAGATCTGCATCCACCGCTGTTGTCCACCAAAACAGAAGTAAGGCTAGGGCAGGAGTATTATGGACCTAACCCTTTGCCAGAACAATCCACCTCAGCAAAGGGTTTCTTTTTCTAGTCCAGGCAATATTGGTTCCCTCTATTAAGCAAGTTCTGAGAAGTCCAGGGGAAAACAAAAAGGATTGCTAAAGATCAGATAGAGAGCCCATGAAAATTCTAATCGAAACAGAAGTTGGAGGCAGGACATTGTAAGAGTTATTTCTCTCCATGGGTGGCTCTCATATGAGAAATGGAAGTCAGCCTTCCTTCTCTGAGGAAGGAACATGTGTTAGAGAGCCAAAAATGCTCCCTGAGGGATTCTCATTAAAGGATGAGGAAGACAGAGGGGCCTGGGGAAGGATTCCTAAGGAAGGTTGCGAAACCACCTGTTTCCAAAGGGCTTCAACATTAGAGAAAACATCTCTGCCTATGAGAGCTGTGGTGTCCAAATGGAGAGATGGGTGTCGGCTAAGGAATGTTGACCAGCCAGAGTCTCCTCCAGACCTGGAAAAAATGTACATGTGGCCAGAGACACCATCTTCATCTAAAAACAGCAGAATTTTCCCACCTTTTTCATGGCAGCCATAGGAAATGATAATCTTTGCAGGGCACATGGAGTAAACAGAGGAAGGGCTGGAGAGCCAGCCTGCTCCCCTGAGAGCACTGAACACTGAGTGCCAAGCTCTGTGCCCTGCATTTCACTTGCCCTCCTTCTTTCCTTTACAGCCTTCTTGCCTTCCCAATCCACCTCAGCAAAAGATTTCTTGCACAGTCTTCTCGTCATCAGGAGTGCAGGTCTCAAGGAAAACTGCTCTTGTCTCAGCCAAATGAGAGTATCAATTCATTTGTTCATTGTAAATAGTGCCCCCCAGAGTAGTGCAATAGTTTGGTCCCGAATCCATGTCCAGTTTGGAATATTAAGAGACCAAGATGCCAAAATACCTGCATGGCAGGGTGTTGTCTTTCCCCTGGTTGCCATGAAGATAGGATCCGCCGGAGTCTCTGACATCCCATCTCAGGCATGTGAGGGGTTCAGAACTTTTCCTAAGAGGAATTAAGGTCTGTCCTCATTCAATTTGTAGAAAGCCACTCAGCCTTCTCTTTGCCGCCAACACAAACCTTCTTTTCAGTCTAACCTCCCCAAAGATAGCAGACTCTTTAGGGGGAGTTTACTGCAGTGTTTGGAAATTGCATTGTGTTTTTATAGATTTGTGCGTACACCTGGTGGTCTTAGAACTCCGCAGGCAACTCTAGTAAATAAATACCAGTGCTGGGCTGAGCCCAAGTTAAAGTGAAGGATTTTGTTAGGCCAAAGTCAGAGAAAGGAATTACAGAGAAATCCATGCCAGAAAGCAGGAGGTTGTTAGACACAGAGCACTCCATTCAGGGGAAAGGACAACAATATATTTTTTTCCCAGCCAGTGTGTCTCAATGGAGATGAGGATTTGTGAACAAGATTCAAATTCCACTGCCACTGCTAACTTGTTTTTTAGAGTCCAAAACGAAGTCTTTCTGTGGCTGCATCTATGTGGCATCAACTATCTGGAAGGGAATTGAGAAGTTTATTTAATTATCCAGATATTTTGAAATATACAAATCCTTTTTGTTCCCCACTTCCAATTCAGCCCAGATGTTTGTCATCTGTAGCAAGCGTGTGTGACTCAGGTTTCTCATCTGGAACCAGGGTGGGATGGAGGTTCAAGTTCACTTGTCTACAAGGGCTGCCCTTTCTACTAACAAGTGAGCCTGACGCAGTGCACTCACACTCTTTTTGGGGAGAGCAAAGTTTTAAGAAAAGGTATTGCCTGCCAGTATAGCTACAGAGCAGCAGCTTTCAAATGGCCAAGTAATTTGGAGGAGAGGGTTGGTGGAGAAGAAAACGGAATGAGGATATGACTGTGTTTTATTAAATCACTTGGAAGTAATTAGCCATATAGAATCTTCGGGTATGGCCATGTAGAGGTTCCAGGCCATTATTTACTCACAGTTAATTCCTTAATGCATGTGTTCATTCAACAAATATTAAGTTGATGCCTACTGTATGACAGTGACTTGGGTAGGTGCTAGGAATAAAGGGATAAAAACAAGCTTTTTAAAACAACTTTTACAAGTGAGTATATAATTACATCTATGTCAAGTTCTGTGAAGAAAAGATGAATGCGTTATGGGCGAGTGTCACTGGGCACAATCTCATAGGCAGGGCTAGGGTGGCCTTGCTTAGGACAGAGCAGGGTGATTGAGATTTGAAGATTGAAAACAAGCAGGGCCAGACAAGGCAAGGCCTGGAAAAGTCAGGATCTTGAAGGATACATAAGGGGCACTTGATTTTATCATGGATGCAAGGAGAATCCACTGAAGGGCTTAGAATCATATAGAAGAAAAAGCACCAGAATCAGACCACCTGGGCTCTAGACCCAGACCAATGGCCTGACTAGTGAGGTAGCCCTGAGAAAGCCATTCAACCTTCCTGTCTTAGTTTTCTCCTCTGTAAATGGGTAATACAAAGAGACTCAGAGTTAGACCTGGAAGGCACCTGAGAGTTTTGTTTCTTATGTCCAGCTCTCTCCTACTTCAGAAGGAAAAAGTCAAGGTTGCTTTTTTTTTTTTTTTTCTCCTGAGATGGAGTCTTGCTCTGTCACACAGGCTGCAGTACAGTGGCTCAATCTTGGCTTACTGCAACCTGTACCTTCAGAGTCAAGCGGTTTTCCTGCCTCAGCCTCCTAAGGAGCTGGAACCACAGGTACATACCACCATGCCGGATTTTTGTAGTTTTAGTAGAGACCTGTTTCACCATATTGGCCAGGCAGGTCTCCAACTCCTGACCTCAAGTGATCCACCTGCCACGGCCTCCCAAAGTGCTGGGATTATAGGCACGAGCCACGATGCCTGGCTGTCAAGGCTCCTAATACCTGTTCTGTTCACTTAATTTGACTGCAGCAGTAATAGAAAGAAATAATACA